>NC_086324.1:107496591-107819091 GCF_036172605.1 Pelobates fuscus | reverse complement strand
CACTGGGTTCTCTCCGTTCGAACTGCTCTATGGAAGGAGAGTTCGAGGCCCTCTCAACCTCATCCGGGAGCACTGGGAAGGAGAGATGGAACACGAGGGGGTCACCATTGTGCCATATGTTCTGGAGATGCAGGACCGCATGGAGCATTTAGCTCGGATGGCACGGGATCATCTCCGTGCGGCCCAGGGTCGACAGAAACGTTGGTACGATCGGGGAGCCCGGCAAAGAACATTCAAGGTGGGACAGAATGTTCTGGTATTTAGACCCGTTAAAGGGAATAAACTCCAGACCTCCTGGCAGGGCCCTTACAATGTAGTAGCGCAAGTCTGCGTCACTACTTATGTGATTGCCAGCAGCAAGGATGAAAGGATTCAGAAATCCTTCCATGTTAATCTGTTGAAAGAATACCAAGAGAGGCCAAAGGATATTGCAGCCATATGTATTCCTGCTAATGAGGTCCACGATAGCCTACCTATCCCAGATCTGTTAGCACGCACAGAACCCAATAGCTTGCTTAGTACGGTGCAACTAGGGGAGCGCTTAAACCCAGCAGAAAAAGGTCAGCTCAAACAGTTATTAACGGAAAAGGGATTAACGTTTTCCCAAGAACCAGGATGCACCCCGCTAACGACCCACTACGTAGAAACCCCAGGACAAACCCCCTACAGAATCCCTGAGGCAGTGAAGAAGGAAATGAAAAAGGAAATCCAGGAGATGTTCAGACTAGGAGTCATAGAGCCATCCGACAGCCCCTGGGCCTCGCTCGTGGTACTAGTGCCCAAAAAGGATGGAACTAACAGGTTCTGTGTGGACTATAGACGCCTCAACGACCGTACAGTGACGGATGCCTACCCAATGCCCAGAGTAGATGAACTATCTGACCACCATTGATCTGTGCAAGGGATACTGGCACATTCCCCTGGCCAAGGAAGCTATCCCCAAGTCGGCCTTCGTCACCCCATTTGGCCTGTACACCCCATTTGGCCTGTACCAAGTCTTATTGTATCTAATGATTGAAGTTGCTATAGTGTGCATTCGGGATGAAGAACGCCCCAGCTACATTTCAGCGCTTGGTGGATAGACTCCTTGATGGCTTCCAGGACTTCGCTTGCGCGTACCTGGATGACATTGAGATCTATAGCGAAACTTGGGGAGAACACTTGAGACATGTAGAGGCCATACTGGATCAGATTCGGGCCGCAGGCCTAACGGTGAAGCCAGAAAAGTGTCACTTCGGTATGGCCGAAGTACAGTACTTGGGACACAGGGTAGGGTGTGGGAAACAGCAACCAGAACCAGCTAAAGTTGAGGCTGTGGCCAACTGGTCCACACCTCACACCAAGACTCAAGTATTGGCGTTCTTAGGGACAGCCGGGTACTACAGGAAAATTGTCCCTGACTACAGTGCCATCGCTAAACCCCTGACAGACCTGACTAAAAAGAACCTGCCTAGAATAGCCCTGTGGTCTCCCACCTGTGAAACAGCCTTTCAAGCCTTAAAGAAAGCTCTGATCAACGCACCTGTTTTATCTGCCCCGTCCCTAACAAAAGATTTGTCGTCCATACAGATGCGTTCATGTACGGCCTGGGGGCAGTTCTAAGCCAGATCGGGGAAGATGGAGGGGAACACCCTGTCGCGTACCTGAGTAGAAAATTGTTACCCAGGGAAGTGAGCTACGCGGCAGTGGAGAAGGAGTGTTTGGCCCTGGTCTGGGCTTTAAAGAAACTTACACCATACCTGTATGGCCAGGAATTTACCCTTATTACAGATCATAATCCCCTGGTATGGTTAAACAGTGTGGCTGGAGATAATGGACGCTTGCTGAGGTGGAGCTTAGTGCTACAACCATATCATTTTTCCATACAATACCGCCCTGGCAAGTTTAATGGGAACACGGATGGACTGTCCAGGCTGTCAGGGTACCTGAGGCCTCTACCTCTGAGAGAGGTAGAGACGTAGAAGTTTATCCGTCCGGACGGCATGTCTCCTCGGCCCCTCGTGGTTCACTCGGTCTTGCTAACGCCGGCCGCGAGGGAGTCACTTCCTTTTATAGCAGGAGGACCGGAGGTCGACGTCATGACGCCAACCCGGAACGTCCTGTCACTCAAATCTCGGGAGACGAATCAGGACTCGCCGGAGGCGTGTCTTCTCTCCCTAGCCAGGATACTTAACAGTGGCTCTCTCATTTACTCATTGCCCTGTCGTGGTTCTAGTCCGCCTAGTCACACAGTGCTTTGTTATTCTCTTGCCTTTTGGTTCTGATCCGGCTTTGGTATTTACTCTCCTGTCTTTCTGTTATCCTTGACCCGGCTTGTCTCTCGCTTACCTGTCTTCTCGTTCCCTCGACCTCGGCTTGTCTCTGACCATTCTATCGTAGTTATACGTTAAGTCCGGCCATTCTAAGGACCGGTATACGTATCTGCTACTCTTTGTATTCTGCGTGTTGGATCCCTGACCCGATCCTGACATTACGACAGGGCCATGGATCCTGCAGGTACAAATTGTCAGCTTGGTTCTCCTGATCCTAGGTTTGACGCCATGGATCATAGGATGGATCAGATGGCTCTAGCACTACAGGCGCTGCTATCTCGTCCTATTAATCCACCTGAGGAGATGCGTAATATGTCTGCTTCTTCTGTGGGTTCAGGGCTAGAGGTAGTTACTGTAGGTGCTTCTTCCCGAGTTACCCCACCTGTACGTTATGCTGGTTCTCCTGAGAGGTGTCGTGGCTTTTTGAACCAGATCAGTATCCATTTCGAGCTACAGCCCCGTTCATACCCTACTGATAGGGCAAAAGTGGGATTTATTATTACTTTACTCATTGAGAAAGCTCTGAGATGGGCTAATCCGTTGTGGGAGAATGATAATCCATTAGTCTATAACTATAATGCCTTTGTAGCTGCTTTTAAAATAACTTTTGATCCCCCTGGCAGGAGGGTCAATGCAGCCAGATTACTGTTGCGCCTTAGACAAGACAACCAAACACTTGTGGATTACGCACTAGAGTTCAGGTCTTTGGCGGCAGAGGTAAAATGGAATGAACAGGCCTATATAGACGTATTTTTAAATGGATTATCCGATGTAATACTTGATGAGGTAGCGACAAGAGAGCTTCCCGAGAACCTGAAAGACTTAATTTCCTTTATCTCTCGTATTGACGAACGTCTAAGGGAGAGGCAGAATACTCGAGATAGAACCGGTAAATCTTTCTTTAGACTAGCACCATCATTTCAAATTTCTGAAACCAAAACTCCACAGGTTTCAGAACCTATGCAGTTAGGCCTTACTCGTCTCTCAGAGGAGGAAAGACAGTACAGGAGAAGGGAGGGACTGTGTATGTATTGTGGGGTCAGAGGTCATGTACGTTTGAGCTGTCCCAGTCGTCCGGGAAACGCTCGCACCTAAGTTTCTCTAGAGGACAGACCTTGGGTGTTTCGATTTTGTCCTCTACTCATAACTACAAAAAACATAGACTCCTATTACCGGTCTCTTTAACTTGGGAAAAGGGAACTTTAGAGACTATGGCATTGATAGACTCCGGCGCTGCTGAGAGTTTTATCGACCAAAAGTTTCTCACCAAACACACTATCCCATCCCAGTTAAGGAAGACACCCTTGGCTGTTGAGGCCATTGATGGTAGACCTTTAGTTGAGCCGGTGATTTTCCGGGAGACCACACCTCTTTACTTAACTACTGGTATTCTACACAAGGAGGAAATATCCCTACTACTCATTTCATCTCCTTCTGTTCCCATAGTCCTGGGATACTCCTGGCTTAAGAGACATAACCCCGTTATAGATTGGAGATCAGGGGAAATAGTTTCGTGGGGTCAGGATTGTCAAGAGAATTGTTTAAAGAAAGTGTCACCTCTTTGTAGTGTCAACTCACTTAATAACGCTACCGACTCTACCAAAGTACAGATACCGTTCTTGTATCAAGATTTAAAGGCAGTATTTGACAAAGGAAAGGCTGATACCTTACCACCACATAGGCCTTTTGATTGCAAAATTAATTTACTTTCTGGTACTATGCCCCCCAGGGGTCATGTATACCCTTTGTCTACGAATGAAAACTTAGTTCTAGAGGAGTATATTCGTGAAAACCTAGACAAGGGGTTCATTAGAAGATCCTCCTCTCCTGCTGGGGCTGGATTTTTTTTTGTTAAAAAGAAGGATGGTTCTTTAAGACCCTGCATTGACTACCGAGGTCTTAACAAGATAACCATTAGAAATGTATATCCGATTCCCTTGATCACCGAGCTTTTTGATCGATTAAAAAGTTCTAAGATTTTCACTAAGTTAGACCTTAGAGGTGCTTATAATTTGGTGAGAATTCACGACGGAGACGAGTGGAAAACTGCATTCAATACTCGATATGGGCACTATGAGTATACTGTAATGCCTTTTGGTCTCTGCAATGCCCCGGCGGTATTTCAGGACCTTATTAATGAGGTTCTTAGGGAGTTTCAAGATGACTGTGTGATTGTATACCTTGATGATATACTTATACATTCCAGGGATATTGAAACTCACCACGGACAAGTCAGAAGGGTTTTACACAAACTTCTTCAGCATGGCTTATACTGCAAACTAGAGAAATGCAGCTTTGACCAATCCCAAACTACCTTTCTTGGTTATGTGATTTCTGGGGAGGGGTTTGAAATGGATCCGGAGAAGCTCCAATCCATATTAGATTGGCCTTTACCTAAGGGTCTCAAGGCTATCCAGAGATTTATTGGTTTCTCCAATTACTACAGACGTTTCATTAAGGGATACTCCTCTATCATTGCTCCCATCACCAATATGACCAAACAAGGGGCTGATACTAAGAATTGGTCTACTGAAGCACTTCTGGCTTTTAAGACACTCAAGGAGCTGTTTGCTTCCGCACCAATTTTAGTTCACCCTGATACTACACTACCTTTCCTACTCGAAGTTGACGCTTTGTAATGCCTTAACTATGGTATCCTCTTACTTCCTGGTTCCACGGAGCCTAGCCACACCCCTGTATGAAGGTCTGCCTATTTAATCTGACTGCACCAGCTGATCAAGGCTGGATTATTGAACTACGTTCCTTACTCACAACCCGGCTACAACTTCGTTGTGAAAGCCTCTGCTACCAGACCGGACTGAAAGACTCTGCAAAGTTCCCTTCACCTCTCCTCATCCACGACTAAAGATTAAACACTCTTCATACGCCTCTGAGGAGATCTCGGGAAACCAGTGTTCTATGTGCCGGAAGCTAAGTAAAATCTCTGTGATAAGCATTGCATCTCAAGCTGTTATTTCCTGTCTCCAAAATCCTTCGATAATACAAAACCGTTACAGCTAACTTCAACTCATACTTTATCTCAGTTAGCTGCATCTGTCTTGCTTCGGTTAAAGTCTATGGAACAGCTATTGTGACTGCTTATCACCTAAACCGTTGATTCTACTAAGAGACTCTTTATTGATTCAGTGTCTGCAATTTACTATCGTTTACTCCTTAAAGCTACAGTGCCTGTAATTGTGGACTTCAGTTTTCATTTACTACTTAAAGCTACAGTGCCTGTAATTGTGGACTTCAGTTATCATTTACTACTTAAAGCTACAGTGCCTGTAATTGTGGACTTCAGTTATCATTTACTACTTAAAGCTACAGTGCCTGTAATTGTGGACTTCAGTTATCATTTACTACTTAAAGCTACAGTGCCTGTAATTGTGGACTTCAGTTATCATTTACTACTTAAAGCTACAGTGCCTGTAACTGTGGACTTCAGTTATCGTTTACTACTTAAAGCTACAGTGCTTATAATTGTGGACTTCAGTTATCGTTTACTACTTAAAGCTACAGTACCTGTAAATTGGAATTAAAGTCATTACCTTTTACTTTTTATAATAAATATTCAAACTATACGAAATCTGCAGTTGTGTTCCTTCATAACAAATGTTTAGACGTGACACGCTTCTGAGACAGGTATAGGTGCTGTTCTGTCCCAAAGGTTGGGTGTTGATAAACCATTACATCCTTGTGGATACTTTTCCAAAAAATTGTCAGGTACTGAAAGCAGATATGACATTGGTGACAGGGAACTACTAGCGGTTATAATGGCCTTGAAGGAGTGGAGACATTTGTTGGAGGGTACTTTGCATCCTGTTACGATTTTGACAGATCATAAAAACTTATCCTATATTGGAGAGGCTAAACGACTATCATCTAGACAGGCTCGTTGGTCCATATTTCTCACTCACTTCAACTACGTACTCACATATAGGCCAGGTTCTAAGAATTCTAAAGCCGATGCCTTATCTCGCCAATATGAACCTGCTGCCGTATCTGAGCCGGTTTTGTCCTCTATAGTACCCAAGTGTAACATTATCGCTAACACTACTCTCAAAGTCCATTCTCCGCTACTTGATCAGATAAGGAGCTTGCAGCATCTGGCACCTAGACTGACTCCGGCTTCCAGACTTTTCGTTCCTCCTGAACTCCAATTGGAGCTCTTACAGTGTCTTCACGAGAGTAAGGTGGCTGGTCATCCGGGTGTTCGCAAGACGTATTCTTTGATCTCCAAGGATTTCTGGTGGCCTTCGTTACGGAAGGATATTAAGGATTTTATCGGAGTTTGTGAGGTCTGTACTAAGACTAAACTACCGCATTCGCTTCCTTGTGGCCTTCTACAACCTCTGGAAATTCCTGACAAACCTTGGTCCTGTGTGGCAATGGACTTTATTGTGGATTTGCCTATTTCTAAAAGGCACACTGTTATCCTCACCGTAGTCGATAGGTTTACCAAGATGGCACATTTCGTACCTTTGCCTAAACTCCCGACTTCTCCTGAATTGGCGGAGATCTTTGCTAAAGAGATTTTTCGCTTGCATGGGATTCCTTCGGAGATCACTTCTGATAGAGGCTCCCAATTTGTTTCACGTTTTTGGAGAGCCTTCTGTTCTCAATTAGGCATCAAATTGAATTTTTCGTCCGCCTATCATCCTCAGTCTAACGGAGCTGCCGAACGAACCAACCAGAAGATTGAGCAATACTTACGTTGTTTTGTTTCCGAACACCAGGAGGATTGGGTCGGTTTGATTCCTTGGGCGGAGTTTGCGCACAACAATCTCGTTTGTGACTCTACGCATTCAAGCCCCTTCTTCATGAACTATGGCTTTCATCCATCTATTCTTCCCTCGGTTTCTCCTTCCCAAGGAGTGCCGTCGGTTGATGTCCATGTGGCCAATTTGAGGAAGTTGTGGGACCAGACTCGACAGATTCTTCTACACAATTCTATACTGGTTAAGAAACATGCTGACAAACGTAGAAGGGCGGCTCCGAATTTTGTTCCAGGCGATAGAGTTTGGTTGAGTACAAGGAATATTCGCCTTAAAGTTCCTTCCATGAAATTCGCTCCTCGTTATATTGGTCCCTACAGGATCTTGACTCGAATTAACCCAGTGGCGTATCGTCTAGCTCTCCCAGCTACTTTACGCATCCCGAACTCCTTTCACGTGTCATTGCTGAAACCTCTAATCTGTAACAGATTCTCCTCCACAATCGCCCCTCCGCGCCCTGTTCAGGTGGAGGGTCAGGAGGAGTATGAGGTTAACTCCATTATTGATTCTCGTGTCTCCCGGGGGAGAGTACAATATTTGGTTGACTGGAAGGGTTATGGTCCTGAGGAGAGGAGTTGGGTACCACAAGAGGATGTTCATGCTCCTCGCCTTCGCAGGGCATTTCACTCCCGCTTTCCATCTCGCCCCGGCTCCTTCCGCCCGGTGGGCGTATCTGAGAGGGGGGGTACTGTCAGGGTACCTGAGGCCTCTACCTCTGAGAGAGGTAGAGACGTAGAAGTTTATCCGTCCGGACGGCATGTCTCCTCGGCCCCTCGCGGTTCACTCGGTCTTGCTAACGCCGGCCGCGAGGGAGTCACTTCCTTTTATAGCAGGAGGACCGGAGGTCGACGTCATGACGCCAACCCGGAACGTCCTGTCACTCAAATCTCGGGAGACGAATCAGGACTCGCCGGAGGCGTGTCTTCTCTCCCTAGCCAGGATACTTAACAGTGGCTCTCTCATTTACTCATTGCCCTGTCGTGGTTCTAGTCCGCCTAGTCACACAGTGCTTTGTTATTCTCTTGCCTTTTGGTTCTGATCCGGCTTTGGTATTTACTCTCCTGTCTTTCTGTTATCCTTGACCCGGCTTGTCTCTCGCTTACCTGTCTTCTCGTTCCCTCGACCTCGGCTTGTCTCTGACCATTCTATCGTAGTTATACGTTAAGTCCGGCCATTCTAAGGACCGGTATACGTATCTGCTACTCTTTGTATTCTGCGTGTTGGATCCCTGACCCGATCCTGACACAGGCAAACAGAACTCCTACCCTGACAGCCGGCTGGACAGCCCCAAGTTGACCCGAAAAGGATCAATCCGGGTCTGCCGGAGTGTTCCACAAAAGGGGAGCAGTGTAACAGAACCTTACCTTTGCCTGGGAACATTTATTGCTAAACCGGCCCTTTAACCACTAACCAGGTACATGCACATTAACAGAGACGATAACCTCATCCCATTGCTTACCTGGTTCATGTGGATTACTTTTAACACAGTTCGGGACATTTAACCACTTTCGTCTATTTTATGCAATCTGTACGGTAGAGATTAAGCATGTATAAGAATGAACACAAACTACCGAACACCGGACCACCCTGCCATTCAATTATGTGGTATTTTACCTCCCAGGTCGGCACTTACCATCCGTATGAAATCCGTATCCAGTTACTAGGTGGCTGCCATTTCAGGACTTTTACATGTGTTCGCGGCCATCTTAGTTCACGAACAGCGGTTATTTGCCGTTGAGTGTCTGGAACCAAAATCGGACACTCGAGTAGGCGAACACCGCTGAGACCTCCATAACACCGTAAATTTGTGCTGGAACTACCAACCGTGCTGCCGTTCGGTAGAGAGACTATACCACATACAGGGATTATAGCGACCATCAGGAAACTCACGGATGGCAGGATTTTCATGCCTTTTCACCACACGAACGAGGACCGACCGCAAGGCCAAAACTTATGGAACTATTTTCGGCTAGTGTGCCTGTGCGGTCGGTCAAAACTTTAAAGTCCCATAACTCTTAACGACTTAACCGAATGGGATGATTTTTAAGTATGTTGTTCCCCCAGATTGGGGCTATCTGGGGATACTGGATTTATTTGTATTTGGGGTACATCCAAAACTCGGGTAAAAATGTGTGTGTGATAATTATGTTAACTGTTTATCTGAAGGGAGGAAATGTGTGGGATGTAACATGTTTTTAATTGGTACTGTCCTAATTATGTAGGTGTCTCCCTTTCATGGGCAGAATCGCATAAAAGGAGAATCCCTGTCATTAAAATTTAGTTCTTCTTGTGACAAGACCAATCTCGCCACATTGCATTGGAGGAGCCTGGTTGCCCGCTTGCTGCCTTTGGATTATGGACCGGCAGCTAAAGGGTTAATTTTACTGTGCAGAAGGATTTATTTCTCCCTTTCTGCACAGCCGTTCGGTAGATTCTATCTACCGAACAAACAGCTTCTTTTCAGCCTCCCCAGAGCCGTAGGAAGCCGGCCGGCGCTGTTAATTGGCCACCCAGAAGCTGGAGTGTGCCCTCCATTTACCTCCCTGAACCGCAGCTTAATTGATTGTTACTGGGTAGCCGCTGTTACACTTAGCGGCCGCTAGGTGGCAGTGTTCTGGAGCTCCCCGGGCAGCCAGCGCTTTTCTGCCCGGCTTTCATGCACCAAACCTGGACACTTTTACGTGCAGGCACCGCTGAACCTCCAGCCCCTGGTTCTAATTCGTATGGATTAAACGAATGCATGTAAATTCGGTAGTTTGTATATGTGAATGTTAACCCAGATAGCCATGCCATGGAGCATATTAGTGTAATTAGAGACTTTTGCTCCATGGCAATTAAACTGTATTCGTGTGGTCTGAGTGCCATTCACCTAATAATGTGCACTCAGACCTGAGCTATCTGGGGATATGTTACATGTCTGTGTTTTATGTTTAAAATGTGTCTTTATGTATTTTAAAGTGATAGTCTGTCTTTGTGTCCCCACGTGTGTAATGGAGTTTTGCCTTTGTCCTGGGAGATAATTGAATTACTTCTCCAGGGCAGAGAGGAGGAAGCCAGGATGCATTGTGGGGATGTTTTACTGCTGTATGTCTGTAATTGGTACTTGTCTGTCCGTTGTTACAGTCTTCCATCTGGTCCCCTAGGGGAGTGTCCACCAGGTAGGAGACCTGCATAAATACAGGGGCAGGTAGCCCTCAATAAACAGACCACTGCTTGACCCTCAATACAGAGCCTTGTCTCGTTCTTGGGGGGATTCACTGTATGCTGATAGGGACTGACTGCCAGGATTGTAAGCCGCTTGGGAGCTTTTCCGGTTCGTCTGCTAGCAGCTATTCGTGAGGTTCCAGTTCGGGAGTATGGAGTGCTACCTTATTCCCTTGTATGCAGTTCGGGAGTTTGGTGCATTCACTTATATCCAATTCGTGAGTTTTGGTGATTTTACAGTAGCTGTGCCTGTCTGTGAAAAGGGGATTATCGCCTAAACGATTTTAACCTCTTGTCTGCTGAATCGGTCCGTTACAATTGGTGGCAGCGGCGGGATCGTTCCTACAGCCAGAAGGACAGCTACAGGAGATACCATTGCTTTGGATTTTACAATTTGAGGGCAACGCATGTCTGAGTACAGCGACCTTGACAGCACCAGGATGGAACCAGCAGTGGAGCATGAGGAGGGTGTCATGGATGACCGAGATGCAGTCCGCAAAGGCATCTGTGTTACAAATCGCTATTTGTAACTGGCCCTTTAAATGGAAAATTGCCCTGCTTCCCTGGATTGTGGAGAAGCCTATTTGCCAGCCTCCTTCCTTATGACTATGGCCCTGTGTGAGCGGTGATACCCCAGATAGCTATGCCATGGAGCCTATTCATATAATGAAAGACTATGGGAAAGACTTTAGCTCCATGGCAGTTGAACTGTGTGAATAGGATCTGCACGCTATTCGGTAGTTTTGTGCGTTCAGATCCCAGCTATCTGGAGATATGTGAAATGTCTGTGTGTTATGTGTAAAAGGGGACTTTATGTATTTTTAAAGAATTTTATGTCTTTCTGTAACCATGTGGTTAATGGAGTCTGCCTCTAGCCCTGGATAATTTGATTACTTTCCCCTTTGTGTCCAGGATAGAGGACTCTGTAAAACCTGCTTAAACCAGATTGCCATGCTGCCAGCCAGGGACCAAAATATACTTTTACTAACTTTTGAACCCCTGGTCTGATTCATGCCATTTTTTAATATGTTGTTCCCCTGAATGGATTGATTGTGGATATGTATTTTTATGTGAATGTAATAATTATGTTAACTGCTTATCTGAGGGGATGTGTGGGTTGTACTGTTAATTGATTGGTTATTTTATGCCTGTGTCCTGTATGTGCACAACCGTAATAAAAACCAGGCTGGGTGTGCCAGCACCTCAGACCTCTTCTGACCCTCTAACTTGCAGCCTTGACTCATGTTTGTAGGGGACAGCTATAATCACTACAGGGATTGCTATGCTCTTCATACTCCCTTAGCTACTGAGCTCTTGTAAGAGCTCTTGTTCCTGATCCTGCTTCGCTCTACAGAAGGAAGAGGTTCACCTACTGGAACCTGGAGCCTGGTCGTAGGTCCAGGGTGCAGAGCAGACGGCGAGATACCAGCCCAGCAGCGGTGGTTCGTGGAGTCTGCAGTACTTATGGTGGCTACACAGTAGTTATGGTGTCAACGGTGCTGATGGTCCTTTGGTGAGCGCTAGGAGCATCCTTTTCTACGGTCCAACTTACAGCCAGCCTGAAGGCATACCGTAACAATCTGGTACCAGGCACTGGGTATTGTGGAGTACCAGCGGGGCGAGAGACTCCCCAAGGAAGACCAGCGATTGCAGAAGGGACTAGCCCTGCAGATGCCCTTCCTGGGAGAGCAGCCCCTGGAGGAATGGGTAAAGGAATTGGAGCTGCGGGTATGGCAGGAGATGTGGCTGGAGGATGCCTACCAGGCGCTCTGGTGGTATGGAGCACATGATCGGCCCTGGACAGCCGATCATGACAAGCCAGAGGGAGAGGAGTTTGATGGTCCTGGCTTGTTATGGGAGTCTTTTTCAGAGCTCGAATTTGGGAGCCCTACACAAGCCTGGTTCAGTGATCTCTTAGAGTGGAGGGAGAGCAGGTATGACTGGGACGACACTCATGAAATTGAGCAAGACCTGGTCCACCTGGTGACCCGGGAGATGGAGCTAGAACAGGGCTACCAGCAGCTGTTCCAATACAGTGAGAAGGCTCAGCAGGAGAGCAGCAGGACAGACCCAGAGCCAGACCCATTCAGAGGGGACGAGATGGTAAAGTTTTACTGGGAAGAACCCCAGGTGGCCGGTGGAGATGGGACCGAGGTCTCTCCACCGGTCCTGCAGGGAATTGGGAGCCCAGTCTTCATTCCCCAGCGGCAGTGTAACGTGCAGGGAGAGGAGAGCAGTGTCCTCCCTCCCCAGCGGCAGGCTGAGTTACAGGGGACAGAGGTAGTTGTTCCTGACCCCCAGCAGCAGAGTGATATGCCGGGAAGGCAGTGTGAAGTGCAGGGAGAGGAGAGCAGCGTCCTCCCTCCCCAGCGGCAGGCTGAGTTACAGGGGACAGAGGTAGTTGTTCCTGCCCCCCAGCAGCAGAGTGAGATGCCGGGAAGGCAGTGTGAAGTCCAGGGAGAGGAGAGCAGTGTCCTCCCTCCCCAGCGGCAGCGTGATTTTTCGGGAATTGAGAGCCCAGTCTCCATTTCCCAGCGGCAGTGTGATGTGCCGGGAATTGGGAGCCCAGTCTCCATTCCCCAGCGGCAGTGTGATGGGCCGGGAATTGGGAGCCCAGTCTCCATTCCCCAGCGGCAGTGTGATGGGCCGGGAATTGGGAGCCCAGTCTCCAGTCCCCAGCGGCAGAGTATCCAGCAGGGAATAGAGAGCCCAGTCTCCTTTCCCCAACAGCAGGACTCTGTGTTGGGAGGAGAGACAGTCGGTCTTCCTCAGCAGAGATTGGAAGTATTTCTGGGAGAGGAGCTTGTTACCACCTCTCCCCAGCGGCAGATTATTAATGTACAGGGAATAGAGAGCCCAGTCTCCTTTCCCCAGCAGCAGAGTGTTCTATCGGGAGAGGAGCTTGTTACCCCCTCTCCCCAGTGACAGATTAATGTACCAGGGGGAGACTGTAAGCCCCACAGCTGTGCAGATGGGACCGTGGTCTCTGCACTTACCACACAGGGGGTAGGGACGGTCGGTCCTACCCCCCCCACGACAGGGCTGTTTAGCCAAAGGGGAGACAGTCGGCCTCCCCCTCCGGCAGCAGAGCTGTGTGTCCAAAGGGGAGACAGCCGGTCTCCCCCTCCGTCAGCAGAGCTGTGCACCTAAAGGGGAGAGAGTCAGTCTCCAGCAACCAGGCTCCAACCAGACTACTCCGGTGGTAGTACTGGCACCAGGACAGAGTACCGCTGGTCTCTGCCCACTCAGCAACCCACCAAGGCAGCCTACCAGTCCTCCACACAGCCGTGGTGAGGCACCTGGACATGGACAAGTTTCTCCTCTACCCAGGTGTAGTAACCATTTATTGTGGGTGGGCTGTACTGTTTTTTCTGCTTTGTGGGTGGGCTGCTGGACTAACAAGGGCACTGACCGGAAGGAGGTCAGGTACCCTGTTAGTCTGTTTGGAAAAGGGCAGAGATGTGATGAGACCAATGTCGCCACATTGCATTGGAGGAGCCTGGTTGCCCGCCTGCTGCCTTTGGATTATGGACCGGCAGCTAAAGGGTTAATTTTAATGTGCAGAAGGATTTACTTCTCCCTTTCTGCACAGCCGTTCGGTAGATTCTATCTACCGAACAAACAGCTTCTTTTCAGCCTCCTCAGAGCCGTGGGAAGCCGGCCGGCGCTGTTAATTGTCCACCCAGAAGCTGGAGTGTGCCCTCCATTTACCTCCCTGAAGCTGCGGTTAACCGCAGCTTAATTGATTGTTACTGGGTGGCCGCTGTTACACTTAGCGGCTGCTAGGTGGCGGTGTTCTGGAGCTCCCCGAGCAGCCAGCGCTTTTCTGCCCGGCTTTCATGCACCAAACCCGGACACTTTTACGTGCAGGCACCGCTGAACCTCCAGCCCCTGGTTCTAATTAGTATGGATTAAACGAATGCATGTAAATTCGGTAGTTTGTATATGTGAATGTTAACCCAGATAGCCATGCCATGGAGCATATTAGTGTAATTAGAGACTTTTGCTCCATGGCAATTACACTGTATTCGAGTGGTCTGAGTGCCATTCACCTAATAATGTGCACTCAGACCTGAGCTATCTGGGGATATGCTACATGTCTGTGTTTTATGTTTAAAATGTGTCTTTATGTATTTTAAAGTGATAGTCTGTCTTTGTGTCCCCACGTGTGTAATGGAGTTTTGCCTTTGTCCTGGGAGATAATTGAATTACTTCTCCAGGGCAGAGAGGAGGAAGCCAGGATGCATTGTGGGGATGTTTTACTGCTGTATGTCTGTAATGGGTACTTGTCTGTCCGTTGTTACAGTCTTCCATCTGGTCCCCTAGGGGAGTGTCCACCAGGTAGGAGACATGCATAAATACAGGGGCAGGTAGCCCTCAATAAACAGACCACTGCTTGACCCTCAACAAGGAGCCTTGTCTCGTTCTTTGGGGGATTCACTGTATGCTGATAGGGACTGACTGCCAGGAGTGTAAGCCGCTTGGGAGCTTTTCCTGTTCGTCTGCTAGCAGCTATTCGTGAGGTTCCAGTTCGGGAGTTTGGAGTGCTACCTTATTCCCTTGTATGCAGTTTGGGAGTTTGGTGCATTCACTTATATCCAATTTGTGAGTTTTGGTGATTTTACAGTAGCTGTGCCTGTCTGTGAAAAGGGGATTATTGGCTAAACGATTTTAACCCCTTGTCTGCTGAAACGGTCCGTTACACTTCTTGACCCTTCAAAACGTAGCCTCGTCTCGTTCTTGAAAGGGGATTTTTACTGCATTATTTCTTTACTTTTTAACAGCTGAACCTGACTCTCCTCTTGGATCTTGTGGATGGGAATAACCAACTTCATTACTATACAGCAACTTGCCGGGAAAAAGGACGTCTCCAACGGCTGATACCCTCTCACTACCTGGGTAGCCGTTACAGAGCCTTTTCCCGAACCACAGGATCCAGAATAGCTGTGGCTGCTCAGACAGTCCCTGAATCTGCTGCCCCTGGAAAACCCTACGCATTGAGCATTGGGCTTTATCCGGTGTAGTAAAAGCTCCTACAAACCTACCCAGTTCCTAATGAAGAAGTCACCAAATAACAAACCTTGGACATCTTTGCCTGGCTCAGTAAGGGCAAGGCTCAATTTTAAACAATATTGGCATGAGCATTTTTATACAAAGGGAGGGAGTTAATATTGCCTGCGATGCAAATGGTTCTCTGGACCCAGCCACAAAGATCCTCCAGATCCACCATTTGGTTCTCAGCCCTGGTGTCCTCAGCCTGATAAAATAATTTGGTCAGTATGTCAAAAATGTTCAGGTGTTAGCATGTTTGCAATGCGGAGTCTAGATCCTTGTGCGGATTCCATCTCAATTTGACCAGAAACTGGGTCATCTTAGGATTCACTTAAAGGGTATCATAGACCTTATTCGGAGCTTGTTGAGGGCAGCCTTACTGAGTGGACACCCTATCCATGTCTCCAGGTAGTGAACGACATGGTCTGCCGGGAGACCCTTTGCCGACCTAGCATGATGAACCCCCTGGGTTTCGCTCAAAGGAGCTCCTTTAGGTAGGAGCAAAGCATGGTCAGAACCAGCCACATATGAGCCCTGATCTGAGTCACTCACGGACAGCCCCCTGTCTAGTTGAGTTGAGTTGCTCTCTTGTTGTGCTCTAGCACATTTTCATCACCATTGCTGTTCTGTCTGATGCGGGAAGACTCTTTTGCATCCGGCACGCTACCCTGGGTGGTTATGAGACAAACTGTTATAGTGTTTCTGGAGGCAGGAAGGGATAAATGCCTGGTCTTGGCTTCTGCCTTCATAGGCGTACTCCCCAATTGAACCACATCTGAACTAGACCTTCAGTCTGCAAGATCAGATGTCCCCGCATCCATAGTGTGATGGACTGCCTTGCACCCTGACTGGTACCTCCATCAATCGCTGCTTCCTAGTACTTGCGAGTACCATCAGCACTGCACGGGAACACCATAATCACCGTAAATCCCCACTAACTGCCGCAGCTTGGTTGGGGTCTCACCGTCCTCCACCCACCCTGGACCCAAGACCAGGATCTATCTTCCAGTGGGTAGGCCTCTCCTAGTCCAGAGAGCGTAGCAGGAACAGCTCTTAGAAGAGCTAGTGATTATACTCAGGGAAGTATTGTGATAAAGCAATCTTCAGAGTGTATGTAGTTCTCCAATCCCCCAAACATGAGCCAAGACTTCGTGAAGGGGTCAAGCATTCTGTTTAATGGCAGCCACCACTGGCCTTATATGCAAGTCCCCATGCAAGGGGTACTCCCACCTGGACCTTGTGGGGAAGTGCAGCACCAAGTCGCAGACCAATAACAACAATGGTTAAATGCATGACACTACCATATACAAACACACAATCCCTCCCCTCTGCCTTGAAAAAACATACTTTTTAGAAACACCCCAAAAGTACCCTCTAAATACATAAAACCCCAAGAGTTCAGGAATTTCCTGGAAGTCTTATTTTTGGCCCACCGTGCACATGGTCCCATGCCCAAAACAGTTCCAGAGAATTAGGGCTAACGGTCGGTCTCTCTGTCTGGAGTACAAATGTACATACTTCACAGGAACAGAGCCTTTTAAAGTACATTGGGCAAGATATATTGCAGGGCCCAGGGTCCTAACGGAAGAGGCTGGCCAGCAGCCCCCTCCAAGAACCCTTGACGAGGTTCAGTTTGTCAAAGGGCCATAATCACAGGGTAGGATGCTGGCAAACAGGCCGCTCTAAAAGCCAGTGACGAGGTTACTTTAATCACATATCTTCCCTCCCAAGAGGAGACTAACCAGGTACCTGACCTCCAGAGTTAGTCGAGCAACCCACCCCCAACCAAGTACTTGACCTGTAGCTCTCGGGTGTCCAGCTTTGTCCTGTTTGAGCCATGCTGCAGAGGGAGCGTCTGGTACTCCTGATCTCTTGGTTGCTTTCCGGTTTCCAGTTGGGGACAAGGGGAGGGCAGAGGACAACTGCGCTCTGCCCTGTTGACAGCACTTCTGCTGGGGTCGCCTGCGGGTATTCAGGCCCGGGACAAAGGAAAAGAGGAGGGCTACTCTCTGCCCCGATGCTAGCTCTTCCGCTGGGTGGACTGGTGCATAGTCCTGCCCTGTAACAAGGGGGCAGGTAAGGAAGAGGCCAGCGTTGCTCTGCCCTGATGCCAGCTCTTCTGCTTGGATAGGGTCAGTGAATACTACCCCCAGGACCTGGTTGAGGCTCCGCTGTGGAGAGGAGGGATTGCCTACCTCCTCCTCCTCCTGGCATTCCTGCAGGGTTGGTTGGGGATCTGGATCCAGCAGGTCTGGTGCAGAAACCGCGGTCCCATCTGCACCATTGGGGTCAGGAGGGCTGTCCCTCTGTAGTTGGGGTGAGGGACCAGATGTCAACCCTTCTGGTATATTTGGCTTCTTCTTTGGAGGTAGACCGCCTGTCTCCACTCCCTGTATTGCACACTGCCGCTGGAGAGTGAGACTGACCGTCTCCACTCCCTGTAACTCACCCTGCCGCTGGGGAGAGTTATTCTCCCAATAACACACTTTGCCACTATGGAGCAAGGATGACACCATCTGCTCCCAATACTGTACACTGCTGCTGGGGAGTGAGACCGAATGTCTCAACTCCCTGTAGGATACACTGCCGCTGTTGGGATGAGAGACCGACAATCTCCTCTCCTGGTAACACTGTCGGCTGCTGGGGAGAGAGACCGGTTGTCTCCTCTCCCGTTATGGTACACTGCTGCTGGGAAGTAGGACCGACTGTCCCTACTCCTGTAACTCACCCAACCACTGGGAGTGAGACCAACCATCTCTTCTCCTGGTAACTCCGGCTGTAGCAGGGGATCTGGACCAGATGCCTAGCATTCCTGTAGGGCCGGTGGAGAGACTTCGGTCCCATCTCCACCTGCCACTTAGGGTTCCTCACAGGACCAGTCTATGAGGTCCCCTACTTCGGTAGCTGGTAGTGAAGTAGGGGGGATCTCAGCCAGATGTTCCCAGCTGTAGGGTGGCAGATCTAGTTCTGCCTGTCAGGTAAATTGGGGCTGAATTGAGCTGAGCAGGTGTTGGTAGTCCTGCTCCAGCTGCCACTTGCTTGTTAACAGGGTGGTTAGGTCTCATCTCACCTCGTTGGCATCAGCCCAAACATGCTTGCCCACCCTGTAGTAATAGATGTCCCAAAATCTAGACTCCTCCGTGCTGCCGAAATCAATGTCCTCCTTCAAGGCATCCCCATAGTAAACCAGGGCCATCATAATCATCACCTTCGGGCCAGTCATGCATGGCCGAACCGTGTCGTCTAGCCAAAGCTCCTTACATAGCAGGCTCTTGAGTTCTGTCACCCACTCATCCAGGGGCTGCTCTCCCAAGAGACAAGCGTTGCCCTCAATTATAAATCCATACGATGTAGACAGGGGTGCTGTACGGATACTAGTGTTGCCCTCAATATAATCCACACGTTACCGGGGTCTCCAGAATGCTTCTATACTCACTAGGAAGCCATCCCGCCGCTACCTCCAATGTGACGGACCGCCTTGCACCCTGACCGGGTACCTCCGTCAATCGCTGCTTCCTAGTACTTGCGAGTACCATCAGCACTGCACTGGAACACCATAACCACCGTAAACCTCACTAACCGTCGCAGCTTGGTTGGGGTCTCACCTTCCTCCACCCACCCAGGATCCAGCTTCCAGTGGAAAGGCCTCTCCTAGTCCAGAGAGCGTACCAGGAACAGCTCTTAGAAGAGCTAATGATTATACTCAGGGGAGTATTGTGATATAGCAATCCTCAGAGTGTATGTAGTTCTCCAATCCCCCAAACATGAGCCAAGACTTCATGAAGGGGTAAAGCATTCTGTTTAATGGCAGCCTTATATGGAAGTCCCCATGCAAGGGGGGAACTGCAGCACCAACAATGGTTAAATGCATAACACTCCCATATACAAACACACAATCCCTCCCCTCTTGGAGCTAATTGAATCAGGAACTGTACTAATCTAATCCAATTATCTCCAAGCACAGAAAAAACATACTTTTAAAAAACACCCCAAAAGTACCCTAAAAATACATAAAACCCGACAAATCCCCTGATAGCCCTGATCTTAGTGACCAACATATTCAAAAATCACCCAGATCAGTTGAGGGGTTCAGTAATTTTATGGAAGTCTTATTTTTGACCCACCGTGCACATGGTCCCATGCCCAAAACAGTTCCAGAGAATTAGGGCTAACGGTCAGTCTCTCTGTCTGGAGTACAAAAGTACATATGCTATGGTTACTCCCAGGCTAGCTGGAAGCTGGACCGCTTGGAAAGTCTGGATCCCAGTTTAGAGAGAGAGATAAGCCGCTTTGTCTCGATATCCAGAAAGATCCTGTAAGTGTAGAACAATCCCACTAGCTATTTTACAGCTAGGATACTCTTTCCCCACAAACGGAGTCGAGGCTGCGATTTGAAGGTCAAACAAGAACTGATTTTAATGGCACACAGGGATCGGTATTTATGCAAACTCTCAGGTCCAGGGACAGCCCCCTCTGGACCTGATGGGATACAGGGATAACACAATGCATCAACCAATGAGAGTACAATGTATCATTTGAATTTGATACCGCCCAGCTTGGAGATAATGAACCCAACGGTTACAGTAATACAATTATCTCCAAGCGCCCAAAACCCACGTTTATTTTCCACACAGAAAACACTTTAAAAATACATAACTCCATCAGTTTCATAGATATTTCTGCACTTTCACCACTCATTTTATAGCTCTGGTCCGTATGCACTAATCTACCGAATAGCGACTCAAATCCACAAAACCGTAGCTGTATTCCGTTGAAAGAAAGTCAGTTCATGTATTTGGGTCGCAGGCTGAAAATGGCGGCCATGTTTTTATGTGCAACAATAGGCAGCGGGACCTCAGCGTCAACTCGTGGAACTCATACCAGCCAGAGTTATGCCCGAATCCCCGCTCTCTGCCTGGATGTGGTCGCTGTTCGGTACCCGAAATTAGCCCTCCATGAAAGGCCACTTAGTCTGCGGTTAACCGCAACGTTCTATGTTCTAATTGCTGCCACACGCCAGATCGAAGGTGGTCCCGTTCGTGCCTCTTTCGTTTGTTTAACCATCGGTAGATAAGGCACGAACGGATATATACTGGGGCCGTCAATTAGCCTGCGGTTAACCGCAAACCACAACTCCCTGGGTGAGCAATTGATGGCACACGCTCTCAGCCAGGTGGTCGACCGTTCGGTAGTTGGAGAGATGACTGGGAAAAAGATGTAGTAGATGTAGATTCATGTACTGAAGCCAAAATATCTGCAACCACTGCTCTTCACTGGGGAGACTCTCACCCCGCTGGTATTGTACATTATCCAGGGCATGGTACCAGATGCCTTTCCGTAATGCATCCCGGCCATCCAGGTCCTCCTCCTCGTATAACACTGCTGGTTCCATCCTGTTGCTTTTAGGGTCGCTATACTGGGACATGCGTTGCCCTTAAATTGTAAAATCCACAGAAATGGTGTCTCCTGTAGCTGTCCTTCTGGCTGTAGGAACGATCCCGCCGCTTGCCACCAATTGTAACGGACCGTTTCAGCAGACAAGGGGTTAAAATCTGTTTAGGCGATAATCCCCTTTCTGAGACAGGCACAGATACTGCAGAACACCGAACTGGATACAAAATAGCACTCCAACTCCCGAACTGGAACCTCACGAATAGCTGCTAGCAGACGATCAGGAAAAGCATACAATCAGCTTACACTCCTGGCAATCAGTCTCTAACAGCATACAGTGAATCCCCCCAATAACGAGACAAGGCTCCGTGTTGAGGGTCAAGCAGTGGTCTCAGGTGCTGGCAAACCCTGCCTGGTTTTTATTACAGTCTTTTCAAATACAGGACCGCCCACAGGGAGGTATAAAACAACCAATCACATATCAGTTACATCCCACATATTCCCTCCCCTTATCCTGAGAGGAAACTCAATTATACATACAGTTAAACATACTTTCTACCCAACTTTCATAACTCTAAAACCATACATCACATTCACATAAAATTATATATTCACAATCAATCCATTCAGGGGAACAACATATTAAAAAATGGCATGAATCAGACCAGGGGTTCAAAAGTTAGTAAAATATCTTTTGGGCCCTGGCTGGCACATGGCTATCTGGCTCAGACCGGTTTTACAGAGCCCTCTTTCCTGGAGACAATGGGAAAATAATCCAATTATATCCAGGGATAGAGGCAGACTCCATTGAGCACATGGTTGCAAAAAGACATACAATTACACAATGTTACAATTACTACATAAAACATATACATGCAACATATCCCCAGATAGCTTAGGTCTGAGCGCACATTATTGAATGGCGCTCAGACCACACACATACAGTTCAATTGCCATGGAGCTAAAGTCTTTCCCATAGTCTTTCATTATATGAATGGGCTCCATGGCATAGCTATCTGGGGTATCACCGCTCACACAGGGCAAGTACCGAATGACCCCACTGTATTTAAAGGGCCAGAATGAGTGACATGCACTCTGTTAGGGCCGAATATGGTTTTTAAAGGGCCCAATCTCCCAGGGCCATAGTCCAAAGGCAGCAGGTGGGCAACCAGGCTTCTCCAATGCAATGTGGCGAGATTGCTCTCGTCACATTTACATTTTTTTATTTTTCCGTTGATTCAGATGTGGGGAAGTGGCATTCCCATATTTCAAACTAAAGATGTATGTACTAAAAGCAGGCATAAAAATCTAGAGGTCTCATAATTTGTTCACATGGAAGTGACTGGCACTCAACATATAGCAATATTTCCATTAATTATTTACATGCCTAGTAATCATAAGCATTGATCAATTAGCCATATGGGCAAAACACTCAACCTTCCATGTAATCATATAGACCCTAATGAGTAAGATCTCTGCGTGTTTTTTTGGTTTGCAAAATAATCTTGTACTTTGAAAATAAATGTTCAATTTTTCATTTGCCTACAACTTTGATTTTGTTTACTTTTTGAGCCCCAAAGGCTCCCATCATTAATCTATCCATCACAGGAAGCTACAGGTGGAACGCATGCTTCCCTGTGGTGAAACGCATACACCCACTTTGATCATAGGAACGAATCGCCGAACCGGAAGTGACGTCGTGCAACAGCCGAAAACCTCACGGTAGTGACCTCACAAAATTTGCAAAACCCAGGAAATTCAATTACAGACAGCTGCATCAAAGAACAGACGCCCAGTGAAGCACCAATGAGGAGTAACAACCTTCAGTATAAAAGAAAGGACTCAGGGAGAGGGATTTTTTTGTTTATTTGTATTTGTTTTATTGCTGTTACGTATCTGCATACCAGGAGGTGCCTGAGGAAGTCCATCGGACGAAACGCGTAGGACCTGGTACTAAAACAGCTCATTTGTACCTTTATATTTTGTTTTAATTCTTTTAAATAAAGAAGAAACCTTTTTTACTCCACATCCTGAGTCGTATTTTGCCTTCCTTGGAGCAGGAGCAGTGTTAATGCCCCCCATCTACATCAGGGGAGGCACCCTTGGGTGCTAACCATTCATCAATCTTGTGAGTTATATTCTACACAGCGCACTTATACTTTATTATACAGTGAAGCACTATTGTTTTATTTTGTTTTTTGTAGATCTACAGCTGCATTCTCATTTTTGCATATATCTATTCTGTGTCAGTCACAGCCATGTCAGGTGTTACGAGAGCTGCATAAACAGAAACAAACATGATTTAACTCTTAAACTGCAGTAAATTAAGCAGACTTCAGAGACAAGATCTATACACAAAAACTGCTTAATTTAGCTAAAGTTGTTTTGATGACTATAGTGTGCCTTTAACTGTTCCTGGTCATGCCTATTGGTATGTTAGCAATCAATCAAATGCTAACACCTCGTCACTCATTGGTAGTGATGTACCGGACTGTTCGCCGGCGAACAGTTCCCGGCGAACTTAGCGTGTTCGCGTTCGCCGCGGCGGGAGGACACATGCGCGGTTCGATCCGCCCCTATTCGTCGTCAATGGGCAAACTTTGACCCTGTGCCTCTCGGTCAGCAGACACATTCCAGCCAATCAGCAGCACTTCCACACCCTCCAACCTCCCTCCCAGCATCCATTTTCGATTCATTCTGAAGCTGCATGCTTAGTGAGAGGAGGGAAAGTTTAGCTGCTGCTGATTAGATAGGGAAATTGATAGCTAGGCTAGGGTATTCAGTGTCCACTACAATCCTGAAGGACTCATCTGATCTCTGCTGTAAGGACAGCACCCCAAAAAGCCCTTTTTAGGGCTATAACATCAGGCTGCTTTTTTTTTTTCTGTGTAATGTAATTGCAGGTGCCTGCCTGCCAGCTTCTGTGTGAGGCTCACATTGGATACTGTGCCCACTTGCCCAGTGCCACCACTCATATCTGTTTTTACAATAGCTTAAGCTTTAGATTAAAAAAAAATATTTTTTTTCACTGTAATAGAAGAGCAGTTGCCTGCCTGCCAGCTTCTGTGTGAGGCTCACAGTGGATACTGTGCCCACTTGCCCAGTGCCACCACTCATATCTGTATTTACAATAGCTTAAGCTTTAGATTTAAAAAAAATATTTTTTTTTCACTGTAATAGAAGAGCAGTTGCATGCCTGCCAGCAACTGTGTGAGGCTCACAGTGGATACTGTGCCCACTTGCCCAGTGCCACCACTCATATCTGTTGTGACAATAGCTTAAGCTTTAGATTTAAAAAAATATATTTTTTTTCACTGTAATAGAAGAGCAGTTGCCTGCCTGCCAGCTTCTGTGTGAGGCTCACAGTGGATACTGTGCCCACTTGCCCAGTGCCACCACTCATATCTGTTGTGACAATAGCTTAAGCTTTAGATTTAAAAAAAAATGTTTTTTTTCACTGTAATAGAAGAGCAGTTAGTTGTCTGCAAGCGCCTGGGTGTCAGGCCTCCTTCAGCGTGTGCTCTGCAGACCTGTGCCAGCGTACTTTGACAGTTGCCACTCATATCTGGTGTCTCTGTAGCGTGCTTTTACACAGAAAAAAGGTTTCCAGTGTAAGCTAATAGCAGCCAGTCAGTGTCCTTCAAGCGGCTCTGTCAGTCCTTCCTTCAGCGTGTGCTCTCCAGAACTGTTACAGTGCACATTGCCAATCATATCTGGTGTCTCTATACTGTGCTTTTACAAAGAAAAAAGGTTTCCAGTGTAAGCTAATAGCAGCCAGTCAGTGTCCTTCAAGCGGCTCTGTCAGGCCTACAGTGTGTGCTCTCCAGAACTGTTACAGTGCACATTGCCAATCGTATCTGGTGTCTCTATAGCGTGCTTTTACAAAGAAAAAAGGTTTCCAGTTTAAGCTAATAGCAGCCAGTCAGTTTCCTTCAAGCGGCTCTGTCAGGCCTACAGTGTGTGCTCTACAGAACTGTTACAGTGCACATTGCCAATCATATCTGGTGTCTCTATAGCGTGCTTTTACAAAGAAAAAAGGTTTACATTGTAAGCTAATAGCAGCCAGTCAGTGTCCTTCAAGCGGCTCTGTCAGGCCTACAGTGTGTGCTCTCCAGAACTGTTACAGTGCACATTGCGAATCATATCTGGTGTCTCTATAGCGTGCTTTTAAAACCAACATTTTTTTTTCACTGTTATAGATTGAATAGCAGTTACTTGTCTTCAAGCGGGTGTGTCAGGCCTACAGTGTGTGCTCTGCAGAACTGTTCAAGTGCACATTGCCAATCATATCTGGTGTCTCTATAGCGTGCTTTTACAAAGAAAAAAGGTTTCCATTGTAAGCTAATAGCAGCCAGTCAGTGTCCTTCAAGCGGCTCTGTCAGTCCTTCCTTCAGCGTGTGCTCTCCAGAACTGTTACAGTGCACATTGCCTATCATATCCGAAGCGGTTGATGATGACGATGCGTCCATGGATGTCACGTGGGTGCCCGCTCGGCAAGAAGAAGAACATGGCGAAAGTTCAGATGGGGAGACAGAGAGGAGGAGGAGACGAGTTGGAAGCAGGTGGGGTCGTCACAAGGAGCTAGTGGCACAGTCAGACAGCATGCATCGGCACCAGGGGTCAGCCCGACAGCACGCCAATCAACGCATGCTGTGTCCACCACCAGAATGCCGTCATTGCAGAGCTCAGCAGTGCGGAATTTTTTTGTGTGTGTCTGCCTCTGACAACAGCGATGCCATTTGCAACCTGTGCCAAAGGAAACTGAGTCGTGGGAGGTCCAACACCCACCTAGGTACAACTGCTTTGCGTAGGCACATGATCTCACATCACAAACGCCTATGGGATCAACACATGAGTACAAGCAGCACGCCTACTCTAAGCTGCCATCCTCCTCCTGGTCCAGAATCTTCAGCCACGTCAACCACTGCTGTCCTCCTTGCCCCCTCTCAACCATCCGCCACTCCGTCTCCCGCCTTGAGCAGTTCCCGCTCATCTGCCCACAGTCATGTGTCTGTCAAGGACATGTTTGAGCGTAAGAAGCCAATGTCATCAAGTCACCCCCTTGCCAAGCGTCTGACAGCTGGCTTGTCCGAACTATTAGCCCGCAAGCATTTACCATACAATCTGGTTGAGTCTGAGGCGTTCAAAAAATTTGTAGCTATTGGGACACCGCAGTGGAAGGTACCCGGACGGAATTTCTTTTCACAAAAGGCAATCCCCAACCTGTACTCGATTGTGCAAAAGGAAGTAATGGCATGTCTGGCACACAGTGTTGGGGCAAGGGTCCATCTGACCACTGATACCTGGTCTGCAAAGCATGGTCAGGGCAGGTATATCACCTACACTGCGCATTGGGTAAACCTGCTGATGGCTGACAAGCATGGAATGCGTGGCATTGCAGAGGAGTTGGTGAAACCGCCACGACTTGCAGGCAGTCCTGCTGCCACCTCCTCTACTCCTCCTACTCCATCCTCTTCCATAACCTCCTCGGCTGAGTCCTCTTGTGCTGCTGCGTCTTGCTCCACATCAACGGCACCCCCCAGCTCCCCAGGTACTATTCCACATCCCGGATACGGCAGTGTCACGCCGTCTTGGGTTTGACTTGCTTGAAAGCAGAGAGTCACACCGGACAAGCACTCCTGTCCGCCCTGAACGCACAGGTGGAAAAGTGGCTGACTCCGCAGCAACTGGATATCAGCAAAGTGGTGTGTGACAACGGAAAAAATCTGATAGCGGCATTGAAGTTGGGCAAGTTGACACAAGTGCCGTGCACGGCACATGTGTGAATCTGATCGTACAACGCTTTGTGCATAAGTACACAGGCTTACAGGACGTCCTGAAGCAGGCCAGGAAGGTGTGTGGCCATTTCAGGCGTTCCTACACGGCCATGGCTCACTTTGCCGATATCCAGCGGCGAAACAACATGCCAGTGAGGCGCTTGATTTGCGACAGCCCTACACGTTGGAATTCAACACTCCTAATGTTCGACCGCCTGCTCCAACAAGAAAAAGCTGTTAATGAATATTTGTATGACCGGGGTGCTAGGACAGCCTCTGGGGAGCTGGGATTTTTTTTGCCACGTTACTGGACACTCATGCGCAATGCCTGTACGCTCATGCGTCCTTTTGAGGAGGTGACAAACCTAGTCAGTCGCACCGAAGGCACCATCAGCGACATCATACCATTTGTTTTCTTCCTGGAGCGTGCCCTGCGAAGAGTGCTGGATCAGGCCGTAGATGAGCGTGAAGAGGAAGAGTTGTGGTCACCATCACCACCAGAAACAGCCTTATCAGCATCGCTTGCTGGACCTGCGGCAACGCTGGAAGAGGATTGTGAGGAAGAGGAGTCAGAGGAGGAATGTGGCTTTGAGGAGGAGGAGGAGGAGCAAGACCAAACACAACAGGCATCCCAGGGTGCTCGTTGTCACCTATCTGGTACCCGTGGTGTTGTACGTGGCTGGGGGGAAGAACATACATTCAATGACATCAGTGAGGAGGAGGAACGGGAAATGAGTAGCTCGGCATCCAACCTTGTGCAAATGGGGTCTTTCATGCTGTCCTGCCTGTTGAGGGACCCTCGTATAAAAAGGCTGAAGGAGAACGACCTGTACTGGGTGTCCACTCTACTAGACCCCCGGTATAAGCAGAAAGTGGCGGAAATGTTACCGAATTACAACAAGTCGGAAAGGATGCAGCATTTGCAAAATAAATTAAAAAGTATGCTTTACACAGCGTATAAGGGTGATGTCACAGCACAACGGGAATCTAACAGGGGGAGAGGTGGAAGTCATCCTCCTCCTCCCACGACCACGCCGGCAAGGACAGGACGCTTTAAAGACGTGTTGTTGATGGAGGACATGCGGACCTTTTTAAGTCCTACGCATCGCCACAGCCCTTCGGGATCCACTCTCAGAGAGCGACTCGACCGACAAGTAGCAGACTACCTCGCCTTAACTGCAGATATCGACACTCTGAGGAGCGATGAACCCCTTGACTACTGGGTGTGCAGGCTTGACCTGTGGCCTGAGCTATCCCAATTTGCGATAGAACTTCTGGCCTGCCCCGCTTCAAGTGTCCTGTCAGAAAGGACCTTCAGTGCAGCAGGAGGTATTGTCACTGAGAAGAGAAGTCGCCTAGGTCAAAAAAGTCTAGATTACCTCACCTTTATTAAGATGAATGAGGGATGGATTTATGGTGTCTAATAAGGGGTCTATGGAGTGATCCGGGTTAGTGAGCGTGAGGAGTATATCGTCTGCGTAGGCGGATACCGTGTATGATTCACCTCTGATGGTGACTCCCTCTATACTAGGATTGGCGCGGATAGCTTGGAGAACATGAGGGGTGAGAGTGGACAGCCTTGCCTTGTGCCGTTTAGGATCGGGAATCTAGGTGGGGAGATGTTAGGGAGTAGTAGGGCTCCCTGTGGGGAGTGGTATGTTGCCCGTAGGAATGCTAGGAACGGGTTCGGGAAATTCATGTGTTCTAATGTGCGATAGAGGAAGGGCCATAGCAGGCGATCAAACGCCTTCTCGGCATCCAAGGAGATTACTGTGGTGGGGATTTTGCGGTGTTGGGCCAGCCAAATGAGGTCAATGTTTCTGCGTGTGTTATCTAACGCCTGCCTGTTGGGGATAAAGCCCACCTGATCCGGGTGGATTAGCTTGTCTAGGTATGGGTTGAGTCTGGTGGCCATCATCTTGCTCATGATTTTGAGGTGTACGTTGAGTAGAGAGATAGGTCTATAGTGATCTGGTTCTGTGAGATCTTTGTTGGGTTTGGGGAGCAAGCATATGTTCGCTGTCGTCATGTCAGGTGGGAGGTGATCACCCCTCAGGGTAGCGTTAAACACTGCGCAGAGATGTTTGAGTAGCAGGGGGCTAAATTATTTATAGTAGAGGGCGGTATATCCGTCAGGGCCTGGGCTTTTGTTAGGTTTACAGGTCCCTAATGCTGTCGCCATCTCTTCTACCGTCGCTTCAGCCTCTATGGCTTATCTAGCATCCTGGGACAGGGTGGGTAATTTTATGCACTGTAGGTATTTATCCAGTAGTTCTCGGTAAGTTGCAGACTCTTGGTTAAGGTGTGGGGAGTGGTTATATAGTGATTTGAAGTAGTGTTGGAATGTGTCACCTATCTGGTCAGGCAGATCACTAATGGTGCCTGTCTTTGTGCGTATAGATGATATTTTTTTGGCTTCTATGCGTTTTTTGAGTCGTCGGGCTAGCATGGTGTCGGCTTTATTGCCCTTTTCATAGTATTTCTGTTTAAGCCACATCATTGCTTTGGTTGTGTCTGCGAGGGTTAGTCGTTTGAGGAGGTCTCTAGTGGCGGTTAGGTCGCGTAGTGTTTGTGGCTGTGGATTGTGTTTGTGGTTCAGTTCTAGTCTTTGTAGGTCAGTTAGCGTGTCCGTTATTTGTTGCATTTTTCTTTTTTGATGGGCAGAGGCTATGCTAATGAGGGTTCCCCTGATCACTGGCTTGTGTGCGGCCCACAATGTTATTGGGGAAGTTACCGAGGTTGCGTTGGTGTCGAAGTATTCTTTTATGGTTTGAGCGAGTGAAAGTCGTATTTGGGTATCATGGAGAAGTAACGGGTTCAGCCTCCATGTCCAAGGCCGTTTTAGGTCCGGTATGCGGATGGTGATAGTTATGTCTGCATGATCCGACCACGAGATATTGCCTATGGATGTGTGGGTTATCTGAGTTGTCATGCTCGGGGAGACGAGAAAGTGGTCTATGCGTGAATATGTATTGTGTGGGTTCGAGTAGAAGGTGTAGTCGCGGTCGGACGGATGTTGCGCCCGCCATATATCCACCAGTGTTTGTGTGGCTAGGAATTGTGCGAAGTACATGTAGTTTCTGGATGGTTGAGGGACAGTCGCCTCGCGAGTCGACCTGTCTATAGCCGGGATATGTGTGGTTGTGCCTAGTTTACCTTCTATCGTGACATACCGCCCTTGTGGGTCCGTAGTGCACCTGACATCCGTCAGGGGGCATGTGGTTTTAAGTAAGATCGCTACCCCTTTTGTTTTTGTGTCTGGGGAGTGGGCCATGTAGCTCCGATTGTAGTATCGGTTGGTAAGGGGGAACGATCTCTTGGTCGTGAAGTGCGTTTCCTGTAGGAGTAGTATATCTATGTGTTGTCTGTGAGCCCATCGTAGTAGGCCATGTCTTTTAGTGGGTGCGTTGAGACCCCTGGTATTGATGGAGACACATTTCATTAAGAGGGGCATGATGGCGGCTATATACCCAAGGTGGTACTGCTATTCGCCTGGACGTGTAGAGTGTCGGCGGGCAGTGACCGGGGTGGTGGTTCAGCCGAGGAGTGGGCCGGGGTCCCGTGACCTTGGTTTTAGGTTAGGAGGGAAGGGTGTGGGGCAGAGGTGTGGGGTGGGAGGGGTGGGGGTAAAAGAGAAGTGGGGTTCTATCTATGAGGGCCCTAGGGGGCCTATCTACTGGTCTTACACGTTGCCAATAGGTGGTGGGGTGGTTCGCCTGACGGCTCCTTGAGGGGAAAGGGTGATAGTGGGTAGTGTGATGGTCTATAGTGGCGGGTAGCCAGAGTCGCGGTCTGGTCCTTTGGTCAAGTCGTTGCAATTATCTAGTGGAACGTAGTTGTGTGTGCCAAATGTCGGTTTCTGTGGCATCGACCCCTCCCCCCTGCCGCCCCCCCCCATAGGGCGGGGGCAACCGGGGGGGGTGGGGGTGGGGAGAGGCTGCTTGTGTGTATCACCAGGGAGTGAGTGGTGGAATTGCTTACAGTACCCAGAGTCAGTCGTCAGTTGAGGGGTGTGGGTCATTCCCAGAGGGTGATGCGTTTCAGTGCGGTTGTCATCTAGTGTTGCGGTCATCACAGGTGTGTAGAGTGGCTCGGTAGGGGGCCACTGGGTAGGCGGTTGTGTTCCTGTGCAAGATAAAGTAAAAAACATTCGTACATCATCGCTTTGTTTTAGTACAGTTAGGTTCATACTAGTGTTAGTACATCCTCGTTGCATTCTTATTACTGTCACATTCCCATCGGTATTGTAGTTTCACCACAATTTCATCTCACGTCATTTGTGTTATCTATGCAAGCTCTCTCTCTAGTTGAGATAGGTTTAATGGTATATATGTTGCGGAGGAGCAGGGACTGATATATTTTTATGCTTTAGGCTGCTAGATGACAATATACTAGGAGATCTAGGGTATCTCTTGTGCTCGCAATATTAGACCACCAGGTCTGTTCTGGTTGTGTCAATAGATCTATATAACTTTGTTCCTGTTGTGTTTTAGTCGGTTCTCTGGTGTCCCTGAATATTGCCCTTTCCATAGTGGAGTCTGTGTGTGGTAGCTGTACATGGGTGCTGCTTCGTGGATGTTGTGGTTTGTCTATCGCATGTTGTTCTATCTATAGGTAGTGTGTATTAGGGTAGCGTGATTGCTTGGTCTTAATTTTTCGAATTTAATTTAATGTAATTTTTTTTATTTATTTTTTGTGTGTGTGCGTATCAAGGTCAATTAGCATGTTACTGGAAGTCATAATGCTGGCTTTGTTAGCCCTATATCCTTATCTATGCTGTCTGTCTTAGGAGTGTGCCCTAGGCTGCCACCTAGAAGTAACGTGCCTATTTCATACTAAGTGAGACAGGAGGGGTGGAAACGGTTAGCGCATTGTATGGGATATACCACCCGTGGTGGCCTCAATTGCCAAATACATTATGGATTGACATATTAGCATGTAGATTGTCACCGTGTGTACAGTTTAGCAGTGGCAAGGCAGACAATGATTCTAGGCCATGTCCTGTTTTTGTTGCATACAGTTACTTTGGCCTGGGAAATGATAGTCAAAGGGACTGTAAAAAACACATTCTGCTCTGGTTGCGCTAATGCGGATTGACCGCTGAGATGGTGGTCACTTAGGTACGGTGATACTTAGGCCAGGGTATGTGTGCCATATTGCTCAGGTGCTTCGTGTCCCCTTTAGACCCATGCATGATACATTTATGGTGATGCTTTTTTAGTGGGTGCTGATTGGTACAGGCCCTGGTGGTTGGAGGTGTTATGAGTGTATAGGTGGTCGGGAGCGTGTATATTTCTGTACTATGGGTATGCGAATAAATGTTGTCATGTCATACATATGCAGAGGGATACTTAAGTGTCCGTAATGAGGAATCATCGTCCGTTTGCTTTGCTGATGGTGGTGGCGTCGGAGGCTGTCGGTGCATCGTTTCTGGGTAAGTCTCAGTGTGTCAAGCGTTGGAGTGTCTGGGCATAGGAGCAGATACAGTCTGTGGCGATGTGTTGCATGAGTCTCATAAGTGGGATCTTCTTGCTAGTCGGCGGTGTTCAGTTCTGAGCGCTGGGGTTCAGGTCGTCAGGAGGCAGACGGCGTCGGTGGTGTAGAGTCTCCTCTCTTCGGGTAGGTGGTGTCTGGGCTATGTTGGATCCCTCTCCGTTGTTGGTCTCAGGGTGAGGGAGGCCCAGTCGTTCTGCGAAGTTGGCCGCGTCAGCGATGTCATGCAGGATGAATGTTTGGTTATTTCGGCGTACCGTGAGTTTAAAGGGATGCCCCCAGGCGTACCGGATCCGTCTTCGCATTAGTTCTAGGGTAAGTGGTCTTAGTTCTCTGCGTTTTCGCAGAGTGCTGGGGGCCAAGTCCTGGAAGAACATTACCGGGTGGCCTTCAATTTGGAGGGGATTGTCCCTGGCTGCTCTCATTATGGCCTCTTTGATGTGGAAGTAGTGCAGCCTGACGATCACATCTCGCGGCCGTGCCATGCCTGGTGTAGGGGCTCGCAGGGCCCTGTGGGCACAATCCAGAAGGAGCTCGGCTGGAGGTGCTTCTGGGAGCAGGCTGCAAAACGTTTCCCTGATGGTAGATGCAAGGGATTCCATGTCGATCGTCTCAGGTATGCCTCTGATTCTTATATTATTTCAACGTGACCTGTTATTAAGGTCTTCCTGGGCGTCCTCAAGTTGTTTAATTTGGTCCCTGAGGTCTTTTATGGCCTGGTCTTGTACAGGGAGTGCAGAATTATTAGGCAAATGAGTATTTTGACCACATCATCCTCTTTATGCATGTTGTCTTACTCCAAGCTGTATAGGCTCGAAAGCCTACTACCAATTAAGCATATTAGGTGATGTGCATCTCTGTAATGAAAAGGGGTGTGGTCTAATGACATCAACACCCTATATCAGGTGTGCATAATTATTAGGCAACTTCCTTTCCTTTGGCAAAATGGGTCAAAAGAAGGACTTGACAGGCTCAGAAAAGTCAAAAATAGTGAGATATCTTGCAGAGGGATGCAGCACTCTTAAAATTGCAAAGCTTCTGAAGCGTGATCATCGAACAATCAAGCGTTTCATTCAAAATAGTCAACAGGGTCGCAAGAAGCGTGTGGAGAAACCAAGGCGCAAAATAACTGCCCATGAACTGAGAAAAGTCAAGCGTGCAGCTGCCAAGATGCCACTTGCCACCAGTTTGGCCATATTTCAGAGCTGCAACATCACTGGAGTGCCCAAAAGCACAAGGTGTGCAATACTCAGAGACATGGCCAAGGTAAGAAAGGCTAAAAGACGACCACCACTGAACAAGACACACAAGCTGAAACGTCAAGACTGGGCCAAGAAATATCTCAAGACTGATTTTTCTAAGGTTTTATGGACTGATGAAATGAGAGTGAGTCTTGATGGGCCAGATGGATGGGCCCGTGGCTGGATTGGTAAAGGGCAGAGAGCTCCAGTCCGACTCAGACGCCAGCAAGGTGGAGGTGGAGTACTGGTTTGGGCTGGTATCATCAAAGATGAGCTTGTGGGGCCTTTTCGGGTTGAGGATGGAGTCAAGCTCAACTCCCAGTCCTATTGCCAGTTTCTGGAAGACACCTTCTTCAAGCAGTGGTACAGGAAGAAGTCTGCATCCTTCAAGAAAAACATGATTTTCATGCAGGACAATGCTCCATCACACGCGTCCAAGTACTCCACAGCGTGGCTGGCAAGAAAGGGTATAAAAGAAGAAAATCTAATGACATGGCCTCCTTGTTCACCTGATCTGAACCCCATTGAGGACCTGTGGTCCATCATCAAATGTGAGATTTACAAGGAGGGAAAACAGTACACCTCTCTGAACAGTGTCTGGGAGGCTGTGGTTGCTGCTGCACGCAATGTTGATGGTGAACAGATCAAAACACTGACAGAATCCATGGATGGCAGGCTTTTGAGTGTCCTTGCAAAGCAGGGTGGCTATATTGGTCACTGATTTGTTTTTGTTATGTTTTTGAATGTCAGAAATGTATATTTGTGAATGTTGAGATGTTATATTGGTTTCACTGGTAAAAATAAATAATTGAAATGGGTATATATTTGTTTTTTGTTAAGTTGCCTAATAATTATGCACAGTAATAGTCACCTGCACACACAGATATCCCCCTAAAATAGCTATAACTAAAAACAAACTAAAAACTACTTCCAAAAATATTCAGCTTTGATATTAATGAGTTTTTTGGGTTCATTGAGAACATGGTTGTTGTTCAATAATAAAATTAATCCTTAAAAATACAACTTGCCTAATAATTCTGCACTCCCTGTAGATCTGCCCTGGTGGTGGTGGCGTCCATTTTATCCTCAAGGGAGCTGGTGCGTTGCACGAGGTCAGTGAGGCCTGCTCGTTTGGGCGCTAGATGTTTAGAGAATTCTGCGGCCATATTTGCCTTGATATCGTGCAGTAAGCCATGAAGGTCTTCTCTCGTGATAGGGTTGGTGTTGTGGTGGTGGCTGATATCGCTCGCCGTCGAGTCGGAGTCATACTCCTTTTGGTCACCGGCCTTTTGTTCCTCCTCCGGCCTGCGGGTTTTGAAGATCGGGGCCACAGCCGACCCCTGCTTGGATTTACGTCCGCCGCCCATACTTTCAGGTGTACCTCCGACAGCAGGCACTGGGGTGAGTTTTCGGAATGGCTTTGGCTATAAATTGCGGCTAATATTAGCTTTTGTAGGACCAGGCTGCACGGAGCTCTAGCAAGACACCGCCATCTACACCGGAAGTCAGGCGCCGCCCCCCCTCCTTTTTAATTCTCTTTTGCTTCCGTTTAAATAGTAACAAAAACATACAAAAAAACTTTAAAATTCTATGTTTCCTCCCTTTTTTCTTTTCCCTCACTTATATTTTATCCTTTTTTCTCTCAACTTGTTTGTGCCGTTTCTGTCTTGCCATTCTTATATTGTATGAAAGATTTTGGAATAAAGTAACATTTTGATGGCTTTCAGGAATCACTTTCTTATCCAAAAATTATCTTGAGACCTGTGATTTGAGTCTATATGATGAAAGGTACTGAATTTGGTTTTGGAATTTTATGGAATCTTTCCATTATTTCTCGGTTGTCTGTTTTCATTATTCCTATTATTTCAAATAGGTCTAGACAATATTTGTCCATATGTTCTGAAGTTACTTATTTAGGGTTATTTCTTATTCTGAGGTTGTTACATCTTGTTCGGTCCTCTCAATCAGTGATCTTCACATTCAATTATCTTCTTATCTGCTTGAGTTTGTTTATCTTTTATTTTGGATTGTAGATAGTATGCAGCATCCACTTTTTCTTCCATCTCTTGCACTTTCTTTCCTAGCTTGCTGAGCTCTTCTTTTAAATTTTTGGTGTTAGTTTGTATTTCTTCCTTAGTTCTAGCTGCTCATTTAACCCCTTAAAGACCGCGGATATATGAGGTACGTCTGACAAAAAACAGTCCTTATACGTCCGCTGTAAATTTGAACGCTGGAAGCAATCGTGATCGCTTCCAGTCGCTCTAAGGGTATTACATGATGCCTCGATATTGAGGCCTCGTGGAATACCCCCTCACACTGCCGGGCACCCGAGTGATCGCTCCCCCTGGAGAGATCACTTCCAGATTGCCACACGTGGTGCCCGGCATTGTGGCAAGAGCATCGGAAGCCTTCAGGCAGGCTTCAAAATTTACCCAAGCATAGATTAGAGGGATTCCCTGCTTTGGTACATTCATCTATGTTCGGGGAAGTTTCCCCGAACATAGACCAGTGCACCAGAGCAAGGGAATCCCTTAACTCCTCACTTACCGACCGATTCGTTCTACGACCAGGTATAATATATTTTAAATAATTAAAGCATTTTATAATATATTACACATATATAATGCATATATATGATTTCATTATAAGTGTACTTTATATATATATATATATATATATATATATATATATACACATATAGCTCAAATACACTTATAATGAAATCATATATATGCATTATATATGTATAATATATTATAAAATGCTTTAATTATAATATATTATAGATATATAGGAAATAAAAGTGTGTGTGTGTGTATGCATGTGTGTATATATATATATATATATATATATATATATATATATAATCCACTAGAGAGAAGGTGCACTCAAAGGTCTTTTTTCTTCAAACGATTTATTTTATTTTAAATCACATCAAATTTGTCCCAATCAACATTTCGACACACACAAGGAAGCACCTAGGCAAGATTTTTTTGTTTGAATTTAAAGGGGTGAGTGCCAAGATATTATTTATATTTTTTTATATATATTTATATATATATATATATACAATAAACAATACACAAGATTCAGCGCACTCTCCTATCAACTAAACAGCAACTTCAATGTTGACAGATTTTATTAGTTTTTAAAAAAAATAATGGGGATTTAGTTACATTATATGATCATACATTGCATAAGCCTGCCACAACGTCAATGTACCCCATCTTTGGCAGGTCCTACTCTCACAGTCTAATGTCTGCTCTTATGAGATTAACCACTTACTTGGGAAAAAATTCCATCTGAGGCTCTCTGCAGTACAAGGCTAAATAGGGACTAGTGATGTACCGAACTGTCCGCCGGCGAACAGTTCCCGGCGAACTTAGCATGTTCGCGTTCGCCGCGGCGGGCGGACACATGCGCAGTTCGATCCGCCCCCTATTCGTCATCATTGGGCAAACTTTGACCCTGTGCCTCTCGGTCAGCAGACACATTCCAGCCAATCAGCAGCACTCCCTCCCTTCCACACCCTCCAACCTCCCTCCCAGCATCCATTTTCGATTCATTCTGAAGCTGCATGCTTAGTGAGAGGAGGGAAAGTTTAGCTGCTGCTGATTAGATAGGGAAATTGATAGCTAGGCTAGGGTATTCAGTGTCCACTACAATCCTGAAGGACTCATCTGATCTCTGCTGTAAGGACAGCACCCCAAAAAGCCCTTTTTAGGGCTAGAACATCAGGCTGCTTTTTTTTTTTTTTTTTTCCTGTGTAATGTAATTGCAGGTGCCTGCCTGCCAGCTTCTGTGTGAGGTTCACATTGGATACTGTGCCCACTTGCCCAGTGCCAACACTCATATCTGGGTTCACAATAGGTTAAGCTTTAGATTTAAAAGAAATAATTTTTTTTCACTGTAATAGAAGAGCAGTTGCCTGCCTGCCAGCTTCTGTGTCCGGTTGGATGCCTTGCCCATTTGCACAGTCAGTGCCACCACTCATATCTGTTTTTACAATAGGTTAAGCTTTAGATTTAAAAGAAATAATTTTTTTTCACTGTAATAGAAGAGCAGTTGCCTGCCTGCCAGCTTCTGTGTCAGGTTGGATGCCTTGCCCATTTGCACAGTCAGTGCCACCACTCATATCTGTTTTTACAATAGGTTAAGCTTTAGATTTAAAAGAAATAATTTATTTTCACTGTAATAGAAGAGCAGTTGCCTGCCTGCCAGCTTCTGTGTCAGGTTGGATGCCTTGCCCATTTGCACAGTCAGTGCCACCACTCATATCTGTTTTTACAATAGGTTAAGCTTTAGATTTAAAAGAAATATTTTTTTTTTCACTGTAATAGAAGAGCAGTTGCCTGCCTGCCAGCTTCTGTGTCCGGTTGGATGCCTTGCCCATTTGCACAGTCAGTGCCACCACTCATATCTGTTTTTACAATAGGTTAAGCTTTAGATTTAAAAGAAATAATTTTTTTTCACTGTAATAGAAGAGCAGTTGCCTGCCTGCCAGCTTCTGTGTCAGGTTGGATGCCTTGCCCATTTGCACAGTCAGTGCCACCACTCATATCTGTTTTTACAATAGGTTAAGCTTTAGATTTAAAAGAAATAATTTATTTTCACTGTAATAGAAGAGCAGTTGCCTGCCTGCCAGCTTCTGTGTCAGGTTGGATGCCTTGCCCATTTGCACAGTCAGTGCCACCACTCATATCTGTTTTCACAATAGGTTAAGCTTTAGATTTAAAAGAAATATATTTTTTCACTGTAATAGAAGAGCAGTTGCCTGCCTGCCAGCTTCTGTGTCAGGTTGGATGCCTTGCCCATTTGCACAGTCAGTGCCACCACTCATATCTGTTTTTACAATAGGTTAAGCTTTAGATTTAAAAGAAATATTATTTTTTCACTGTAATAGAAGAGCAGTTAGTTGTCTGCAAGCGTCTGGGTGTCAGGCCTACTTCAGCGTGTGCTCTGCAGACCTGTGCCAGCGTGCTTTGACAGTTGCCAATCATATCTGGTGTCTCTTTAGCGTGCTTTTACAAAGAAAAAAGGTTTCCAGTGTAAGTTAATAGCAGCCAGTCAGTGTCCTTCAAGCGGCTCTGTCAGGCCTTCCTTCAGCGTGTGCCCTGCACAACACTGCCAGCGTGCTTTGACAGTTGCCAATCATATCTGGTGTCTCTTTAGCGTGCTTTTACAAAGAAAAAAGGTTTCCAGTGTAAGCTAATAGCAGCCAGTCAGTGTCCTTCAAGCGGCTTTGTCAGGCCTTCCTTCAGCGTGTGCCCTGCACAACCCTGCCAGCGTACTTTGACAGTTGCCACTCATATCTGGTGTCTCTATAGCGTGCTTTTAAAACCAAAATTTTGTTTCCACTGTAATAGAAGAGCAGTTGCCTGCCTGCCAGCTTCTGTGTGAGGTTCACAGTGGATACTGTTCCCTCTTGCCCAGTGCCACCACTCATATCTGTTTTTACAATAGCTTAAGCTTTAGATTTAAAATAAATAATTTTTTTCACTGTAATAGAAGAGCAGTTAGTTGTCTGCAAGCGTCTGGGTGTCAGGCCTACTTCAGCGTGTGCTCTGCAGACCTGTGCCAGCGTGCTTTGACAGTTGCCAATCATATCTGGTGTCTCTTTAGCGTGCTTTTACAAAGAAAAAAGGTTTCCAGTGTAAGCTAATAGCAGCCAGTCAGTGTCCTTCAAGCGGCTCTGTCAGTCCTTCCTTCAGCGTGTGCCCTGCACAACACTGCCAGCGTGCTTTGACAGTTGCCAATCATATCTGGTGTCTCTATAGCGTGCTTTTACAAAGAAAAAAGGTTTCTAGTGTAAGCTAATAGCAGCCAGTCAGTGTCCTTCAAGCGGCTCTGTCAGTCCTTCCTTCAGCGTGTGCTCTCCAGAACTGTCCCAGTGCACATTGCCAATCATATCTGGTGTCTCTATAGCGTGCTTTTAAAACCAAAATTAGTTTTTCACTGTTATAGATTGAATAGCAGTTACTTGTCTTCAAGCGGGTGTGTCAGGCCTACAGTGTGTGCTCTGCAGAACTGTTCCAGTGCACATTGCCAATCATATCTGGTGTCTCTATAGCGTGCTTTTAAAACCAAAATTTGTTTTTCACTGTTATAGATTGAATAGCAGTTACTTGTCTTCAAGCGGGTGTGTCAGGCCTACAGTGTGTGCTCTGCAGAACTGTTCCAGTGCACATTGCCAATCATATCTGGTGTCTCTATAGCGTGCTTTTAAAACCAAAATTTGTTTTTCACTGTTATAGATTGAATAGCAGTTACTTGTCTTCAAGCGGGTGTGTCAGGCCTACAGTGTGTGCTCTGCAGAACTGTTCAAGTGCACATTGCCAATCATATCTGGTGTCTCTATAGCGTGCTTTTACAAAGAAAAAAGGTTTCCAGTTTAAGCTAATAGCAGCCAGTCAGTGTCCTTCAAGCGGCTCTGTCAGGCCTACAGTGTGTGCTCTGCAGAACTGTTCAAGTGCACATTGCCAATCATATCTGGTGTCTCTATAGCGTGCTTTTACAAAGAAAAAAGGTTTCTAGTGTAAGCTAATAGCAGCCAGTCAGTGTCCTTCAAGCGGCTCTGTCAGTCCTTCCTTCAGCGTGTGCTCTCCAGAACTGTTCCAGTGCACATTGCCAATCATATCTGGTGTCTCTATAGCGTGCTTTTAAAACCAAAATTTGTTTTTCACTGTTATAGATTGAATAGCAGTTACGTGTCTTCAAGCGGGTGTGTCAGGCCTACAGTGTGTGCTCTGCAGAACTGTTCAAGTGCACATTGCCAATCATATCTGGTGTCTCTATAGCGTGCTTTTACAAAGAAAAAAGGTTTCCAGTGTAAGCTAATAGAAGCCAGTCAGTGTCCTTCAAGCGGCTCTGTCAGTCCTTCCTTCAGCGTGTGCTCTCCAGAACTGTTCCAGTGCACATTGCCAATCATATCTGGTGTCTCTATAGCGTGCTTTTAAAACCAAAATTTGTTTTTCACTGTTATAGATTGAATAGCAGTTACTTGTCTTCAAGCGGGTGTGTCAGGCCTACAGTGTGTGCTCTGCAGAACTGTTCAAGTGCACATTGCCAATCATATCTGGTGTCTCTATAGCGTGCTTTTACAAAGAAAAAAGGTTTCCAGTTTAAGCTAATAGCAGCCAGTCAGTGTCCTTCAAGCGGCTCTGTCAGGCCTACAGTGTGTGCTCTGCAGAACTGTTCAAGTGCACATTGCCAATCATATCTGGTGTATCTATAGCGTGCTTTTACAAAGAAAAAAGGTTTCTAGTGTAAGCTAATAGCAGCCAGTCAGTGTCCTTCAAGCGGCTCTGTTAGTCCTTCCTTCAGCGTGTGCTCTCCAGAACTGTTCCAGTGCACATTGCCAATCATATCTAGTGTCTCTATAGCGTGCTTTTAAAACCAAAATTTGTTTTTCACTGTTATAGATTGAATAGCAGTTACTTGTCTTCAAGCGGGTGTGTCAGGCCTACAGTGTGTGCTCTGCAGAACTGTTACAGTGCACATTGCCAATCATATCTGGTGTCTCTATAGCGTGCTTTTAAAACCAAAATTTGTTTTTCACTGTTATAGATTGAATAGCACTTACTTGTCTTCAAGCGGGTGTGTCAGGCCTACAGTGTGTGCTCTGCAGAACTGTTCCAGTGCACATTGCCAATCATATCTGGTGTCTCTATAGCGTGCTTTTACAAAGAAAAAAAGTTTCCAGTTTAAGCTAATAGCAGCCAGTCAGTGTCCTTCAAGCGGCTCTGTCAGGCCTACAGTGTGTGCTCTGCAGAACTGTTCAAGTGCACATTGCCAATCATATCTGGTGTCTCTATAGCGTGCTTTTACAAAGAAAAAAGGTTTCTAGTGTAAGCTAATAGCAGCCAGTCAGTGTCCTTCAAGCGGCTCTGTCTTCAGCGTGTGCTCTCCAGAACTGTTCCAGTGCACATTGCCAATCATATCTGGTGTCTCTATAGCGTGCTTTTAAAACCAAAATTTGTTTTTCACTGTTATAGATTGAATAGCAGTTACTTGTCTTCAAGCGGGTGTGTCAGGCCTCCAGTGTGTGCTCTGCAGAACTGTTCCAGTGCACATTGCCAATCATATCTGGTGTCTCTATAGCGTGCTTTTAAAACCAAAATTTGTTTTTCACTGTTATAGATTGTAACGGATCGCCTGGCACCCCGACTGAGTACCTCCGTTAATGGATGCTCCTAGTGCTTCCTGAGGACTCCAAGCACTCTGGCAGACACCACAATCACCGAATCCGAGAAACCTTTTAAAATTCTCCCAAGCATATGAATGCTGTAGACCATTGAATAGGAACCATACGAATAGGCTTGTACTCCTAGCAGTCAACTGGAACAGCATGCAATAAATCCTTCCCCCCAATAATGAGACGACACATCACTTTGAGGGTAAAACAGGAACTCTGGACTGGCTCATCCAGCCTGGCTTTTATTTCCAACTCACACATACAGGCCACACCCAGGGGGAGGCATAAAAGAACCAATGACATAGATGTTACCTCCCACACATCCCCTCCCCTTAGTGTGACACATAATCCCATTATGCATACAGTGTAAAATATACTTTTACACAACTTTCATAACTTTAAAACCATACATCACATTCACATAAAAATACATATCCACAATCAATCCATTCAGGGGAACAACATATTAAAAAATGGCATGAATCCGACCAGGGGTTCAAAAGTTACTAAAAGTATCTTTTGTTCCTTTCTGGCTGGCAGAAAAACATCCCCACAATGCACCCTGGTTTCCTCCCTTCTGCCCTGGAGTTAATTGGAGAAGTAATCCAATTACCCAGGACTAAAGGCAGACTCCATTAACCACATGGTTGCAAAACAACATAAAACACTTTAAAATACATAAAGTCACATTTACACATAACACACAGACATTTCACCTATCCCCAGATAGCTGGGATCTGCACGCACAAAACTACCGAATAGCGCGCAGATCCTACTCACACAGTACAATTGCCATGGAGCTAAAGTCTTTCCCATAGTCTTTCATTATATGAATAGGCTCCATGGTATGGCTATCTGGGGTATCACATTCCCATAAAGTCTGGTCCATAGTCCAAAGGCAAGAGGCGGGCAATCAGCCCCCTCCAAGGACACGTGGCGAGGTCGGTTTCGCCACACTTCTCCCCTTTACCCCCCAGACTAACAGGGTACTTGACCTCCTGCCGGTCAGTGCCCTTGTTAGTCCAGCAGCCCACCCACAAGACAGAAACAGCAGAGCAGCCCACCCACAATAAACCTGGAGAATCTTGTCCAGGTTCAGGTGCCTCACCACGACTGTGTGGGGGACTGGTAGGCTGCCTTGGTAGGTTGCTGAGGGGGCAGAGACCAGCGGTACTCTGTCCTGTTGCCAGCACTACCACGGGAGTAGTCTGGTTGGAGCCTGGTTGCTGGAGACCGACTGTCTCCCCTTGAGTTACACCGCTCTGCTGCTGGAGACCGACTGTCTCCCCTTTAGTTACACAGCTCTGCTGCTGGAGACCGACTGTCTCCCCTTTAGTTACACAGCTCTGCTGCTGGAGACAGACTGTCTCCCCTTTAAATACACCGCTCTGCTGCTGGAGACCGACTGTCTCCCCTTGAGTTACACCGCTCTGCTGCTGGAGACCGACTGTCTCCCCTTGAGTTACACAACTCTGCTGCTGGAGACCGACTGTCTCCCCTTTAGTTACACAGCTCTGCTGCTGGAGACAGACTGTCTCCCCTTTGGCTAAACAGCCCTGTTGTGGGGGGGCAGGACCGACCGTCCCTACCCCCTGTGCTGGAAGTGCAGAGACCACGGTCCCATCTGCACAGGTGTGGGGCTTACAGTCTCCCCCTGGTACATTAAGCTGCCGCTGGGGAGAGGTGGTAACCAGCTCCTCTCCCATTAGAACACTCTGCCGCTGGGGAATGGAGACTGGGCTCTCTATTCCCTGTACATTAATGATCCGCCGCTGGGGAGAGGTGGTAACAATCTCCTCTCCCATGCATACTTCCCGTCTCTGCGGAGGGAGACCGACTGTCTCTCCTCCCAGCACAGAGTCCTGCTGTGGGGGAAAGGGGGATGGGCTCTCTATTCCCTGCTGGATACTCTGCCGCTGGGGAATGGAGACCGGGCTCCCAATTCCCAACAAATCACACTGCCGCTGGGGAGGGAGGACGGCTCCTTCAGCTCCCTGTAACTTGGGCGCAGAGACCACGGTCCCATCTGCGCTGGTGTGGGGCTTACGGTCTCCCCTTGGTGGGTTAGGCTGCCGCTGGAGAGAGGGTGTAACAAGCTCCTCTCTCTGAACTGTAACCTGCCGCTGGGGATCTGGGCCGACTGCCCAGCATCCCTGTAGGGCCAGTAGAGAGACCTCGATCCCATCTCCACCTGCCATCTGTGGGTCTCTCCAGGACCAGTCTATGAGGTCTGGTTCTGCTTGTCGGGTAGGTTGGAGCTGCACGAAGCTGAGCAGGTGTTGGTAGTCCTGCTCCAGCTCCCACTCCCTTGTTACCAGGTGGGTCATGTCTTTGCTCACCTCGCATTCGTCAGCCCAGACATACATGCCCATCCGGTAGTCGTAGATGTCCCAAAACCTAGACCCCTCCGTGCTGCCAAGATCAATGTCATCCTCCAAGGCATCCCATAATAAACCCGGGCCATCATAATCATCCCCCTCCGGTAAGTCGTGCTCGGCCGTCCAGGGGGTAAGTCGAATGGTATGCCACCAGAGGGCCTGGTATGCGTTGTCTAGCCAGATCTCTCGCCATACCAGGGTCTCTAGTCTTGTCACCCACTCATCCAGGGGCTGCTCTCCCAATAGATACATCCGCATCGCCACACGCTTCTGTAGCCGCTGCTCATCACTGGGGAGACTCTCACCTCGCCGCCACTGGGCGTCTTCCAGGGCATCATACCAGACTTCCTTTCTGTCTGCATCCCTGAAGTCCGCGGCCGCCTCCTCCTCCTCATCATGGAACGCTGTCCAAAAACTAGCTGATTCCATCCTGCTGTAGCCAGGGGCGCTGTACGGATACTAGCGTTGCCCTCAATTTGTAATTCCAAATGTTACCAGTGTCTCTGAGCTGCTTCTCCTCGCACTAAGACGCCATCCCACCGCTTGCCACCAATGTAACGGATCACCTGGCACCCCGACTTGGTACCTCTGGTTGCTGTTGGGGAGGGAGAACGGTTGTCTCTTCCTCCAATAACCCATTCTGCCGCTGAGGAGTGAGACCGACTGTCTCCCCTCCCTGTAAAACATACTGCCGCTGGGGATCTGGGCCGGGTGCCCAGCATCCCTGTAGGGCCGGTAGAGAGACCTCGGTCCCATCTCCACCGGCCACTTCGGTTTCTTCCTCGTCCCACTCTACCTGTGGCTGGAGTTTCTCCCAACGTGCCCACTGGCCTTCCCTCAACGCCCTGTGTTGTAGGTTCCGGGTCACCATGTCCCACACGAACCGCACGTATTTCTCCTCTGGATTGGGTCCGTAAAACTTCAGGCGCAACCCTACCATCGTGCCAAACTCTAGTACGGAGTAGCTATACGCCATGCTTGCTGTAGCCACTGCTGGTTCCATTATGTTGCTGAAGATAGGGACGCTGCACAACTCCACACGTTACCGGTGTCTCTGAGCTGCTTCTCCTCGCACTAGGACGCCATCCCACCGCTGCCACCAATGTAACGGATCGCCTGGCACCCCGACTGAGTACCTCCGTTAATGGATGCTCCTAGTGCTTCCTGAGGACTCCAAGCACTCTGGCAGACACCACAATCACCGAATCCGAGAAACCTTTTAAAATTCTCCCAAGCATATGAATGCTGTAGACCATTGAATAGGAACCATACGAATAGGCTTGTACTCCTAGCAGTCAACTGGAACAGCATGCAATAAATCCTTCCCCCCAATAATGAGACGACACATCACTTTGAGGGTAAAACAGGAACTCTGGACTGGCTCATCCAGCCTGGCTTTTATTTCCAACTCACACATACAGGCCACACCCAGGGGGAGGCATAAAAGAACCAATGACATAGATGTTACCTCCCACACATCCCCTCCCCTTAGTGTGACACATAATCCCATTATGCATACAGTGTAAAATATACTTTTACACAACTTTCATAACTTTAAAACCATACATCACATTCACATAAAAATACATATCCACAATCAATCCATTCAGGGGAACAACATATTAAAAAATGGCATGAATCCGACCAGGGGTTCAAAAGTTACTAAAAGTATCTTTTGTTCCTTTCTGGCTGGCAGAAAAACATCCCCACAATGCACCCTGGTTTCCTCCCTTCTGCCCTGGAGTTAATTGGAGAAGTAATCCAATTACCCAGGACTAAAGGCAGACTCCATTAACCACATGGTTGCAAAACAACACAAAACACTTTAAAATACATAAAGTCACATTTACACATAACACACAGACATTTCACCTATCCCCAGATAGCTGGGATCTGCACGCACAAAACTACCGAATAGCGCGCAGATCCTACTCACACAGTACAATTGCCATGGAGCTAAAGTCTTTCCCATAGTCTTTCATTATATGAATAGGCTCCATGGTATGGCTATCTGGGGTATCACATTCCCATAAAGTCTGGTCCATAGTCCAAAGGCAAGAGGCGGGCAATCAGCCCCCTCCAAGGACACGTGGCGAGGTCGGTTTCGCCACATAGATTGAATAGCAGTTACTTGTCTTCAAGCGGGTGTGTCAGGCCTACAGTGTGTGCTCTGCAGAACTGTTCAAGTGCACATTGCCAATCATATCTGGTGTCTCTATAGCATGCTTTTACAAAGAAAAAAGGTTTCTAGTGTAAGCTAATAGCAGCCAGTCAGTGTCCTTCAAGCGGCTCTGTCAGTCCTTCCTTCAGCGTGTGCTCTCCAGAACAGTTCCAGTGCACATTGCCAATCATATCTGGTGTCTCTATAGCGTGCTTTTAAAACCAAAATTTGTTTTTCACTGTTATAGATTGAATAGCAGTTACTTGTCTTCAAGCGGGTGTGTCAGGCCTACAGTGTGTGCTCTGCAGAACTGTTCAAGTGCACATTGCCAATCATATCTGGTGTCTCTATAGCGTGCTTTTACAAAGAAAAAAGGTTTCCAGTGTAAGCTAATAGCAGCCAGTCAGTGTCCTTCAAGCGGCTCTGTCAGTCCTTCCTTCAGCGTGTGCTCTCCAGAACTGTTCCAGTGCACATTGCCAATCATATCTGGTGTCTCTATAGCGTGCTTTTAAAACCAAAATTTGTTTTTCACTGTTATAGATTGAATAGCAGTTACTTGTCTTCAAGCGGGTGTGTCAGGCCTACAGTGTGTGCTCTGCAGAACTGTTCAAGTGCACATTGCCAATCATATCTGGTGTCTCTATAGCGTGCTTTTACAAAGAAAAAAGGTTTCCAGTTTAAGCTAATAGCAGCCAGTCAGTGTCCTTCAAGCGGCTCTGTCAGGCCTACAGTGTGTTTTCTGCAGAACTGTTCAAGTGCACATTGCCAATCATATCTGGTGTCTCTATAGCGTGCTTTTACAAAGAAAAAAGGTTTCTAGTGTAAGCTAATAGCAGCCAGTCAGTGTCCTTCAAGCGGCTCTGTCAGTCCTTCCTTCAGCGTGTGCTCTCCAGAACTGTTCCAGTGCACATTGCCAATCATATCTGGTGTCTCTATAGCGTGCTTTTAAAACCAAAATTTGTTTTTCACTGTTATAGATTGAATAGCAGTTACTTGTCTTCAAGCGGGTGTGTCAGGCCTACAGTGTGTGCTCTGCAGAACTGTTCAAGTGCACATTGCCAATCATATCTGGTGTCTCTATAGCGTGCTTTTACAAAGAAAAAAGGTTTCCAGTTTAAGCTAATAGCAGCCAGTCAGTGTCCTTCAAGCGGCTCTGTCAGGCCTACAGTGTGTGCTCTGCAGAACTGTTCAAGTGCACATTGCCAATCATATCTGGTGTCTCTATAGCGTGCTTTTACAAAGAAAAAAGGTTTCTAGTGTAAGCTAATAGCAGCCAGTCAGTGTCCTTCAAGCGGCTCTGTCAGTCCTTCCTTCAGTGTGTGCTCTCCAGAACTGTTCCAGTGCACATTGCCAATCATATCTGGTGTCTCTATAGCGTGCTTTTAAAACCAAAATTTGTTTTTCACTGTTATAGATTGAATAGCAGTTACTTGTCTTCAAGCGGGTGTGTCAGGCCTACAGTGTGTGCTCTGCAGAACTGTTCAAGTGCACATTGCCAATCATATCTGGTGTCTCTATAGCGTGCTTTTACAAAGAAAAAAGGTTTCCAGTTTAAGCTAATAGCAGCCAGTCAGTGTCCTTCAAGCGGCTCTGTCAGGCCTACAGTGTGTGCTCTGCAGAACTGTTCAAGTGCACATTGCCAATCATATCTGGTGTCTCTATAGCGTGCTTTTACAAAGAAAAAAAGTTTCTAGTGTAAGCTAATAGCAGCCAGTCAGTGTCCTTCAAGCGGCTCTGTCAGTCCTTCCTTCAGCGTGTGCTCTCCAGAACTGTTCCAGTGCACATTGCCAATCATATCTGGTGTCTCTATAGCGTGCTTTTAAAACCAAAATGTGTTTTTCACTGTTATAGATTGAATAGCAGTTACTTGTCTTCAAGCGGGTGTGTCAGGCCTACAGTGTGTGCTCTGCAGAACTGTTACAGTTCACATTGCCAATCATATCTGGTCTCACAGTAGCTTGCACGCATAGTACCACTAATCCCCCAAAAAATGACAGGCAGAGGCAGGCCACCCCGCAGGGGCCGTCGTGGTCGTGGTGCTGTGATTCCCTTTTGCCCTAGAATAATGCCCAGTTTTCGGAAGCCACGTACCCTGAACTTGAAAAGTTCTGAGGACATAGTTGACTGGCTAATACAGGACACCCAATCTTGTACAGCCTCCGCTCGGAACCTTGACGCACCATCCTCCTCCAGCTTAGCTTCAGGCACCTCTCAAGATACCACTCACCCGCCTGCCGCCACCACCAAAACTAGCACCACAGCCGCTTTACTTGGTATGTCAGAGGAGTTATTCACACACCCGTTTGAAGAAATGAGTGATGCGCAACCATTATTGCTAGAGGATGTAGATAACAGGGATATGTCTCAGGCAGGCAGCATTAAACACATGGAGGTACGGTGTGATGATGATGATGTTGTACCCGCTGCTGCTTCCTTTTCTGAGTTGTCAGATACAAGCGAAGCGGTTGATGATGACGATGCGTCCATGGATGTCACGTGGGTGCCCGCTCGGCAAGAAGAAGAAAAGGGCGAAAGTTCAGATGGGGAGACAGAGAGGAGGAGGAGACGAGTTGGAAGCAGGGGGGGGTCGTCTCAAGGAGCTAGTGGCACAGTCAGACAGCATGCATCGGCACCCGGGGTCAGCCCGACAGCACGCCAATCAACGCATGCTGTGTCCACCACCAGAATGCCGTCATTGCAGAGCTCAGCAGTGTGGCATTTTTTTTGTGTGTCTGCCTCTGACAACAGCGATGCCATTTGCAACCTGTGCCAAAGGAAACTGAGTCGTGGGAGGTCCAACACCCACCTAGGTACAACTGCTTTGCGTAGGCACATGATCTCACATCACAACGCCTATGGGATCAACACATGAGTACAAGCAGCACGCCTACTCTAAGCCGCCATCCTCCTCCTGGTCCAGCATCTTCAGCCACGTCAACCACTGCTGTCCTTCCTGCCCCCTCTCAACCATCCGCCACTCCGTCTCCCGCCTTGAGCAGTTCCCGCTCATCTGCCCACAGTCATGTGTCTGTCAAGGGCATGTTTGAGCGTAAGAAGCCAATGTCACCATGTCACCCCCTTGCCCAGCGTCTGACAGCTGGCTTGTCCGAACTATTAGCCCGCCAGCTTTTACCATACAATCTGGTTGAGTCTGAGGCGTTCAAAAAAATTGTAGCTATTGGGACACCGCAGTGGAAGGTACCCGGCCGGAATTTCTTTTCACAAAAGGCAATCCCCAACTTGTACTCGATTGTGCAAAAGGAAGTCATGGCATGTCTGGCACACAGTGTTGGGGCAAGGGTCCATCTGACCACTGATACCTGGTCTGCAAAGCATGGTCAGGGCAGGTATATCACCTACACTGCGCATTGGGTAAACCTGCTGACGGCTGACAAGCAAGGAATGCATGGCATTGCAGAGGATTGCAGGCAGTCCTGCTGCCACCTCCTCTACTCCTCCTACTCCATCCTCTTCCATAACCTCCTCGGCTGAGTCCTCTTGTGCTGCTGCGTCTTGATCCACATCAACGGCACCCCCCCAGCTCCCCAGGTACTATTCTACATCCCGGATACGGCAGTGTCACGCCGTCTTGGGTTTGACTTGCTTGAAAGCAGAGAGTCACACCGGACAAGCACTCCTGTCCGCCCTGAACGCACAGGTGGAAAAGTGGCTAACTCCGCAGCAACTGGATATCGGCAAAGTGGTGTGTGACAACGGAAAATATTTGATAGCGGCATTGAAGTTGGGCAAGTTGACACATGTGCCGTGCATGGCACATGTGTGTAATCTGATCGTACAACGCTTTGTGCATAAGTACACAGGCTTACAGGACGTCCTGAAGCAGGCCAGGAAGGTGTGTGGCCATTTCAGGCGTTCCTACACGGCCATGGCTCACTTTGCCGATATCCAGCGGCGAAACAACATGCCAGTGAGGCGCTTGATTTGCGACAGCCCTACACGTTGGAATTCAACACTCCTACTAGACCCCCGGTATAAGCAGAAAGTGGCGGAAATGTTACCGAATTACAACAAGTCGGAAAGGATGCAGCATTTGCAAAATAAATTAAAAAGTATGCTTTACACAGCGTATAAGGGTGATGTCACAGCACAAAGGGAATCTAACAGGGGGAGAGGTGGAAGTCATCCTCCTCCTCCCACGACCACGCCGGCAAGGACAGGACGCTTTAAAGACGTGCTGTTGATGGAGGACATGCGGACCTTTTTAAGTCCTACGCATCGCCACAGCCCTTCGGGATCCACCCTCAGAGAGCGACTCGACCGACAGGTAGCAGACTACCTCGCCTTAACTGCAGATATCGACACTCTGAGGAGCGATGAACCCCTTGACTACTGGGTGTGCAGGCTTGACCTGTGGCCTGAGCTATCCCAATTTGCGATAGAACTTCTGGCCTGCCCCGCTTCAAGTGTCCTGTCAGAAAGGATCTTCAGTGCAGCAGGAGGTATTGTCACTGAGAAGAGAAGTCGCCTAGGTCAAAAAAGTCTAGATTACCTCACCTTTATTAAGATGAATGAGGGATGGATCCCGAAGGGACTGACACTGGGCGATACATTCGATTAAAAAAGGCCTGATGAGATGAGCTGCCTTGGGCTAAAAATGGTCCACACGCTGCTGTATTTTAGCTCTGAATGACGTTTGACTTGCGTGACTTATCCGCCACCAACTAGGGTTCAAGCCGCCATGTTTTAGGGCACTTTCTGCCTGTGAAACAAACATCAATTTTTGCTGCAACAATACCAAATTTTTCAGGCATGTGTACATGCCTAATTTTTAGGCCCACTGGTGCAGCACTGTGGCTTCAAAAACCAAACCAAAAAAAAATCCTCCAAGATGGCACCAATATACCAGTGGTCTAAGCATCTTCCCACCTTGGCCTAAAAAGGGGAGGTGATTCAACAATTAAAAATCTCTGCCATTTACACGTCCACTGATAGGAGACGCGGAAGGTATTAAACTGATATGAACAATACTAAACTCACCACTCCTATCTGGTGGCACATTAGCTTGCCCGCGCAGTGCCCCAAATTTCAAGTAAGAGGACCAACCAAGCATCTTCTTCCATCTCCCTGTTACATAAATCAATGCCATATCCATAGAAATTGTAGAGAATATCCAGGATAGTTTTACAGGGCCAAATCATGTCGCCTGTTGAAAGAGGTGACCTTGCTCGGGTCCCAGGTGTGCGGTTCCTAAAATGGTTGCCATATACATGTCCTCTGATAGGAGACGTGGAAGGTATTAAACTGATATGAACAATACTAAACTCACCACTCCTATCTGGTGGCATATTAGCTTGCCCGCGCAGTGCCCCAAATTTCAAGTAAGAGGACCGACCAAGCATCTTCTTCCATCTCCCTGTTACATAAATCAATGCCATATCCATAGAAATTGTAGAGAATATCCAGGATAGTTTTACAGGGCCAAATCATGTCGCCTGATGAAAGAGGTGACCTTGCTCGGGTCCCAGGTGTGCGGTTCCTAAAATGGCTGCCATATACATGTCCACTGATAGGAGACGCGGAAGGTATTAAACTGATATGAACATTTACTAAACTCACCACTCCGAGTGCTGTTATTTATTTAATTTTTTTGTGGTGAGGCTTTACAGGACAGAGTGCTTCTCCACGGGACATGTTAACTCACGGGCAGCTGGCTCATCAAGGAACCAGAGCAGCTTGAACGAGGTGACCTTGCTCGGGTCCCAGGTGTGCGGTTCCTAAAATGGCTGCCATATACACGTCCACTGATAGGAGACGCGGAAGGTATTAAACTGATATGAACAATACTCCACTCCTATCAGTAGGTCCGTCCCATTGTGATTTATGCCCCCCACCCACCGCGCAGGGATGGGGGCTGGGGGGGAGGAAAGTAGGCCCCCCCATTGTGATTTATGGCCCCCACCCACCGCGCAGGGGTGGGGGCCGAGGGGGGAGGACAGTAGGTCCCCCCATTGTGATTTATGGCCCCCACCCACCGCGCAGTGGTTGGGGAGGACAGTAGCTCCCCCCCAGTGTGTATCATGGGCTTTGAGGACAGGTGTCAATCCATACCTGCCAAATGACCCTATGTAGGGGGAACAGTCCCTATTCTGCTCTGTGTCAGTGTGTATCATGGTCTCTGTGGACGGGGAACAGTCTTTATTCTGCTCTGTGTCAGTGTGTATCATGGTCTCTGTGGACAGGGAACAGTCTCTATTCTGCTCTGTGTCAGTGTGTATCAGGGGTTTTGAGGACAGGTGTCAATCCATACCTGCCAAGTGACCCTATGTAGGGGGAACAGTCTCTATTCTGCTCTGTGTCAGTGTGTATCATGGTCTCTGTGGACAGGGAACAGTCTCTATTCTGCTCTGTGTCAGTGTGTATCAGGGGTTTTGAGGACAGGTGTCAATCCATATCTGCCAAGTGACCCTATGTAGGGGGGACAGTCTCTATTCTGCTCTGTGTCAGTGTGTATCATGGTCTCTGTGGACGGGGAACAGTCTCTATTCTGCTCTGTGTCAGTGTGTATCAGGGGTTTTGAGGACAGGTGTCAATCCATATCTGCCAAGTGACCCTATGTAGGGGGAACAGTCTCTATTCTGCTCTGTGTCAGTGTGTATCATGGTCTCTGTGGACAGGGAACAGTCTCTATTCTGCTCTGTGTCAGTGTGTATCAGGGGCTTTGAGGACAGCTGTCAATCCATACCTGCCAAGTGACCCTATGTAGGGGGAACAGTCTCTATTCTGCTCTGTGTCAGTGTGTATCATGGTCTCTGTGGACAGGGAACAGTCTCTATTCTGCTCTGTGTCAGTGTGTATCAGGGGTTTTGAGGACAGGTGTCAATCCATATCTGCCAAGTGACCCTATGTAGGGGGGACAGTCTCTATTCTGCTCTGTGTCAGTGTGTATCATGGTCTCTGTGGACGGGGAACAGTCTCTATTCTGCTCTGTGTCAGTGTGTATCATGGTCTCTGTGGACAGGGAACAGTCTCTATTCTGCTCTGTGTCAGTGTGTATCAGGGGTTTTGAGGACAGGTGTCAATCCATATCTGCCAAGTGACCCTATGTAGGGGGAACAGTCTCTATTCTGCTCTGTGTCAGTGTGTATCATGGTCTCTGTGGACAGGGAACAGTCTCTATTCTGCTCTGTGTCAGTGTGTATCAGGGGTTTTGAGGACAGGTGTCAATCCATATCTGCCAAGTGACCCTATGTAGGGGGAACAGTCCCTATTCTGCTCTGTGTCAGTGTGTATCAGGGGTTTTGAGGACAGGTGTCAATCCATATCTGCCAAGTGACCCTATGTAGGAGGAACAGTCCCTATTCTGCTCTGTGTCAGTGTGTATCAGGGGTTTTGAGGACAGGTGTCAATCCATATCTGCCAAGTGACCCTATGTAGGGGGAACAGTCCCTATTCTGCTCTGTGTCAGTGTGTATCAGGGGTTTTGAGGACAGGTGTCAATCCATATCTGCCAAGTGACCCTATGTAGGGGGAACAGTCTCTATTCTGCTCTGTGTCAGTGTGTATCAGGGATCATTAGGATAGGTGTCAATCCATATCTGCCAAGTGACCCTATGTAGGGGGAACAGTCCCTATTCCGCTCTGTGTCAGTGTGTATCAGGGATTTGACTATCTTTATTCAGATTGAAAAATTACAATTCCAGGAAAAATTTAACAAACATTTACAAGAACATGTTATGCACATCATAGAAACAACGTGAACCTCTTTAAAGCCACAAACTTAAGACAAAAAATACGTACACACAATGTGTAAGGGTTTGAAAGAATATTCTGAATCCTTACATGTTTACTTGTTTGATTTTTTTACTTTACTTGTTTGATTTTTGTGAACCATATATAAACTACAAGCAGCGTGAAAACTATAAAAACTCAAGTGGCCATGCTGATCAAATTAAATAGTATGCTTTACACAGCGTATAAGGGTGATGTCACAGCACAACGGGAATCTAACAGGGGATTAGGTGAAAGTCATCCTCCCCCTCCCACGACCCCGCCATATCTGCCAAGTGACCCTATGTAGGGGTAACAGTCTCTATTCTGCTCTGTGCCAGTGTGTATCATGGTCTCTGAGGACGGGGAACAGTCTCTATTCTGCTCTGTGTCAGTGTGTATCAGGGGCTTTGAGGACAGGTGTCAATGTTAGGTGATTTCTGCCCTTTATGGATTAAAAGCAGACTCTGCATCAACTGTGTAATTTTCCATGGGAGTTTTGCCATGGATCCCCCTCCGGCATGCCACAGTCCAGGTGTTAGTCCCCTTGAAACAACTTTTCCATCACTTTTGTGGCCAGAAAGAGTCCCTGTTGGTTTTAAAATTCGCCTGCCCATTGAAGTCAATGGCGGTTCGCGCGGTTTGCGAACATTTGCGGAAGTTCGCGTTCGCCGTTCGCGAACCGAAAATTTCAGGTTCGCGACAACACTAACAGGGACCTGAGATGAGGCACCTGTAACAGGGAGGGGTGCAAAACCAAGGAGTTGGCTAGACTCCCAAATATATATATGAAACATGGGGGGATGGTTGCACTCACCTAAACATGCTTAAATGGGGTGCTGCTGGGGGCCATATTATACAATAAACAATACACAAGATCCAGCGCACTCTCCGATCAACTAAACAGCAACTTCAATGTTGACAGATTTTATTAGTTTTTAAAAGTTTTTTTTAAAAACACCTAATCTAGGCAAAAAAATAATGGGGATTTAGTTACATTATATGATCATACATTACATTGTGGCAGGCTTATGCAATGTATGATCATATAATGTAACTAAATCCCCATTATTTTTTTGCCTAGATTAGGTGTTTTAAAAAAAAACTTTTAAAAACTAATAAAATCTGTCAACATTGAAGTTGCTGTTTAGTTGATAGGAGAGTGCGCTGAATCTTGTGTATTGTTTATTGCATAATATGGCCCCCAGCAGCACCCCATTTAAGCATGTTTAGGTGAGTGCAACCATCCCCCCATGTTTCATATATATATATAAACAAGTATAGCTGCACTCACGGTTTGGAGATAAAATCTTCAATGCTTTATCGGTTCATTTAAAATAAGGATCGATGTTTCAGTCCATCTTGTGGACTTTCCTCAGGATCAAAGCATGAATACTGGTACAAAAACACTTGAATATATACATACATAATTAACAACATAAGGTGATCTAACTTACCCCGGGTGAACTGTGCCGGGCGCATGCGTGAAGTGACTCCACCCCGTATGTGATGTCATCACGAATGGACGTGATGGCGATCCGCACGTTCCTATGACTACGTGTATACACAAATTATACGTGCTCATATAATCTGACAATAGGGATATATATATATATATATATATATATATATACACACATTAAATATATATATATATATATATATATATATATATATATATATATATATATATACATACAACCAATAGATCTTGGTTGTAAATAGTTTTTATAAAAAACATAAAAAACATATAAAAACGCTCAATTTGGCCAGCGTTTGTGACTAAGTGGCTACTACAAAAGACTGGACATACACCATTTTTAATACACTGGGTTCTCTACATTTGAACATGGTATGCCATGATGTGGTTATTTCACATTCCTGGTCTACCACGTGGTCTGAAAAGGCAACACAGACCCAGCAAACCAATCTGGCAAACTGATTTGGGCAAGCCCTATATTGACCCTGTAGCTTTCCAAAACACCATAAAACATTTACATGGGGGGTATTGTTATACTCAGGAGACTTCGCTGAACACAAATATGAGTTTTTAAAACAGTAAAATATATCACAACCATGAAATCACCAGTAAAAGTGCATTTTTTGTGTAAAAAAATGCAAAAAACTAATAAAAATGCTAACTTTGGCCAGCGTTTGTGACTAATTCGCTACTACAAAAGACTGGACATACCCCATTTTACTACTGGACATACCCCATTTGTCTACTTTTACAAATGGTATGCCATGATAGGTTTAATTTTCATTCCTGGGCTGCTATACGGTCTCAAAGGCAACATAGACCCAGCAAGCTAATCTGTCAAATTTCAACGTGCAAACATGGAAAAGCCCTACATTTGACCCCTGTAAGTTTGCAAAAACCCATAAAACCTGTACATTGGGGGCCCTGTTGTACTCAGGAGATGTTGCTGAACACATATTGGGGTGTTCTTTGTCAGTAACACATAACTGTGAATCAATGCCTAAAGTACAATGTGAGAGAAAAATAACAATAAAATGACTACCCAAAAGTTTGACAAAGACTGGTGGTAGAATTAGTGCATGAAAAGTGTTAAAATACCACCATTTGAAATACCCTAGGGTGTCCAGGTTTCAAAAATATATGGTTTGATAGGGGTAAATTACACTGGCCGGCTTAGAAAATGTCCCAAATAGAATATGGGTGCATGATGACCAGCTGAGAAAATTCCAATTTGGAAAACTGGAATGCGCACCCTGTAAATAAGGTCTTTTAGCCCCCAGAGAACCCAACACACCTATACATGGGTAGTATCACTGTATTCGAGAGATGTTGGTGAACACATATTAAGGTGTTCTTTTTCAGTAACACATAACAGGAACTGAGAATCCATGCCTAAAGTACAATGTGAGATAAAAAGTAACACAAAAAAATGACTACCCAAATTGGTGCATGGAGACCATTGAGGAAGATGGTAGCATAAACCTGTAGCTCCCTCTTCTCAGCATATTCAGTCCGCGAACATCCGTGCACATGAGTGCCAAAACACCCCAGGAGAATCTACAACTCCCACACCTACCATCTAGCGAGCACCTGTAGAGATGGGAGGCGGTAATCAAAAGAAGGAACAGACTCCATTGGTCGCCACAATGCCGGCCATCTTGCCGCCAACACATAGAGGAAGCCTGCACAGGCTCTTATGGGAGCGAATCCAACAAAGCTCCGGACGCCCCTCTGACATTGCAAGACATGAAAACCATGCTCAAGGAACCTGCCACGGACATCCCACATAGTTACATAGTTACTGTTACGGTTACCTCCAAGCTAGCTGAAGGCTGGACCGCTTGGATGTCCTGGTTCCCGAGTAAGGAGAGAGAGAAAGCGCTGTTCCGTTCAGCATACCATAAGAATCCTGCGAATATAAAGCAATCCCACTAGCAATGGTACAGCTAGGATACCCTTGTTCCCACAAAATGAGTCGAGGCTGCGATTTGAGGGTCAAACAAACTTGATTTAATGGCATACAGGCATCGCTATTTATGCAAAACCCCAGGTCCAGGGACAGCCCCCTCTGGACCTGATGGGATACACGGACAATACAAACAGTTGATCAATGGCATTACAGTGTATCGTTTGAAATGGTCACCGCCCAGCTTGGAGATAATGACTCTAACAGTTATGGCAATTTAATTATCTGCAAGCGCCCAAATTCCCACGTTTTATTGTAACAGATAAAACAGTATAAAAATACATAACTATAACATTTTAATAGACACATATTATATGTGACGAGACCAATCTCGCCACTGTGCATTGGAGGAGCCTGGTTGCCCGCCTGCTGCCTTTAGACTATGGCCCCATGTTGAAACGCTTGATTTTCCCCTGCAAAGACATGAAAGCCGGGTCATTCGGTGCTTGCCCTGTTTGAGCGGTGATACCCCAGATAGCTATGCCATGGAGCCTATTCGTGTAATAAAAGACTTTGGCTCCATGGCAATTGAACTGTATGTGTGTGGTCTGAGCGCCATTCAGTAATAATGTGTGCTCAGACCTAAGCTATCTGGGGATATGTTGCATGTCTGTGTTTTATGTAATAAATTTAACCTTGTGTATTTTATTGTATTTTACTGTCTTTTTACTGCCATGTGCTTAATGGAGTTTTGCCTCTGTCCTTGGAGAAAATTGGATTACTTCCCAATTATCTCCAGGATAGAAGACTCTGTGGAACTTGTTTTGGGCAGAAAAGCCATCCTTCATTTGGTCATAAAGGACTTTGATCTATATTTTGAACCAATGGACCAATGTGGATGATTTTGACATATGTTTGTATTTGGAGTATGCTGATTCTGAAAATGTAAATTATGTGAATGTGATGCATACTTTTAAAGTTATGAATAATGTGGAAAAACTGTAAGGGAATTGTATCACTGGCAGAGGGGAGGATTTTGTGTGGGAGTATCTGAGTGTATTGTGCGTGTTTATTGGTTGTTTTCCAAAACCCTGTGGGTGGTACTAATGTGTATAGAAGAACAATAAACCCACAGCTCTGGCTGTTCCTGCTTGACCCTCAAAATGGAGCCTTGTCTTGTTCTTGGGGGGATTTACTATATGCTGTTAGAGACTGATTGCCAGGAGTGTAAGCCGCTTGGGTGCTTTTCCTGTTCAGCTGCTAGCAGCTATTCGTGAGGTTCCAGTTTGGGAGTCTGGAGTGCTACTTGGTATCCTGTTTGGGAGTTTGGGGTTCTGCAGTATCTATGCCTGTGTCTCTGGAAGGGGAAGATCTACTAAACGGCGGTTTAACCCTTTTATGCCTGGGGGTGCCGTTACATTATATTACACCATTCGTTGGATAGCCCAGATCTGAGCGCAGCAGATAGGCGAATAGCACTTAGATCTCACGAATGGTATAGTCAGTTTCTTCAATACAAAGTCCTTTTGTGCCTTTTTGTCCCGAACACGAGATGGCGGCCATGTTTTCAGGCTGGTGAATAGAGAGCGGGACCTGGCCCTAAAACCCCTGGAGCGAGTAGCGGATGAACAATTGCGCAAATACCGCTCAGAGGATGGTTGTACCAGCTCTTCGTGAGCCGAACAGAGACTGCCATGAAGAGGGGTACTTAGCTTGCGGTTAACCGCAGACCCAATTTCTAATTGGGGCCACACGCCCGGGTGTAGGTGGTCTTCATTCAGGAGTCTTTTGGGAGTTTCAGTTTGGTGAATTATTACCTGAACGAGGCCATCCTGAGGCAGTCAATTAGGCTTGCGGTTAACCGCAGACTGCAGCTTCCCGCTGGTCAATTGGAAGCACACTCCGCTTGTAGGGTAGTCGGTCGTTCGGTTTTTTTAAAGGTGAAAAAGGTTAAGTGGCGGCACACGCCAAGGGCCGGGTGGTCTTTTGTTCGTATGCACGAATACATAGTCCTGACTGTTTGTGTAATGTGTTTTATACATTATAACTACCGAAACAGAGTATACGGTGAAATAAACAGGGTAATCCCGTAACGATCTGTAGAGCGCCCATAACAGTTACATAGCTGAGAAGAGACTTGCGTCCATCAAGTTCAGCCTTCCTCACATTTGTATTTTGCTGTTGATCCAAAAGTTGGAAAAAAAACAGTTTGAAGCACTTCCAACCTTTCTTCATAGCTGATATATTCCATTATTTTTTATTCATTTTGTAGGCTGCCTCTGCACTTTTTCTAGTACCATAATATCCTTCTTTAGAACAGGTGTCCAAAATTGCACAGCATATTCAATATGTGGTCTTACCAGTGATTTATAAAGAGGCAAAATGATATTCTCATCCCGAGAATGAATGCCCTTTTTCATGCATGACAATACCTTACTGGCCTTAGCCACTGCTAATTGACATTGCACATTGTTGCATAGTTTGTTGTCTATAACAATCCCTAAGTCCTTTTCGTGTGGTGTTATCCCTAATCCGCTTCCCTTAAGGGTATACGTTGCTTGTGCATTCTTTACGCCGAAGTCCATAACTTTGCATTTTTCAACATTAAATTTCATCTGCCATTTGAGTGCCTCTGCAGTAAAGTAATATCTTGCTTTAATCATTTAATCATTGTATTACTTTACAGAGTTTTGTGTCATCTGCAAACACTGAAACATGACTTTCAATGCTTTTTTCAAGATCATTTATAAAGATGTTAAATAGATGGGGTCCCAGAACAGAACCCTGAGGGACACCACTTGCCACCTCTGTCCAGCTTGAAAATTTACCATTAATGACAACTCTTTGCACTCTATTTTTAAGCCAATGTTCCACATGGCGTCGGAACTGGATAAACGACACTCAGGCCTGAAAGAAGATATTGAGGCCTTGGCAAACAGGTCCAACCACGCGGAGACATGCATCAATGACCTCACCACCAAATCCCAAGCACACTCGCAGGATATCACATATCTCCATACAAAGATCAAAGCTATGGAAGACAGCCTTGAGGATTTGAATAATAGATACAGATGAAATATTATCCGGATCTGGGCCTACCTGAAATGGTCGCACCAGAAGGCCTACATACCACCCTCACAGGCCTGTTCAAGATGCCTCCGCACAAGACCTTCTCATAGACTGGGCACATATGGCCCTCCAACCGCCAGTCCTGAACCCAGACACCCCCAGGGACATTATAGTCCACCTGTCCTTCTTTGCAGTAAAATAACATAGCCAGAGCAACCCCTCCACAATACCAAGGGACCCGCCTGGCCTTCTTCCAGGACCTTGCTCCCTCTACCCTGAAGAAACGGAGAGAACTTAAACAACTGACTCTTACACTCAACCAAACCTGGGACTCACCCTGCTACCACTACCATTGACTGCAAACACAGGTACAGGAGTCAAACAATGACCCCAGAGAGAGAGGCTCTCCGGATCTCCCTGCCGAATGCCATGTGTGACGAAGTGCCCTTTACCACTTGGTCCTGGAGAGGCCTGCTTGCCAGCCTCTTTCCCTGTGACTATGGCCCTGGGGTTTATGGCCCTTTAAAACTATTATTTGGGCTTATGGACTTTTATGGGACTGGTGCTGGCCCTTTAAGCACATTATTGGGACATAGTGAGAATTGGAACAATGCTCCTTTAAAACTGTGTCCCCAGGGGGCGTGGCCTGACGGCTAATGGAGACGGACGCCTGTTAGATCAGCTCCGTGCGGGAGTCACTATTTGACAGCGATTAACAGAACAAAACTCAACTAAACTCACCTACTTACGACGGGGAAACCACCCGAGTTGATGGCTCATCGTTCTCTGAAGAAAGTGAAGCCAAAACCGGCTCCTTTACAGATTTCGGCTATGCAGTCACCGCCACGCTGCACCCAAGATGGCGCCGGAAGGCCTACATCGCCAGCTTCCAGCTCCGACAGAAGCGACATTACCTCTGTCTCGGCCAAAGCCATCCCAGCAACAGACGCATCTATACAGAGAATGCTTAATGAACTAAAGTCATCCTTAACCTCAGACTTTGCCAAAATAGCTAAAGAAATCCGGGCGGATTTACAATCACTTGGTGAACGAACCGACTATCTGGAAACAAAAACGGAGGAGATCATCTCGGCGCACAATAATATGTCTACAGCCTTTGAGACCATGGAAGCGAAAGTTTCCTCTATCATAACTAAACTGGCGGATCATGAAGACAGAGATAGACGGAACAATATCCGAATCCGGGGCATCTCTGAAGATATCGGCCCTAAGGCCCTAAGCTCATTTACCAAACAATTGTTCCTTCTCATGGTGCCGGAGCTCACGGAAGAAGCCACTTTAATAGACAGAATTCATAGGCTACCGAGGCCCAAAAATCTCCCAACATCTATGCCTCGAGACACTATCGCCAGGCTGCACTATTATACCACTAAAGAACAGATAATGCAAGCTGCTAGACGTCAACCAGCCCTGCCGGAGACCTTCCATAACATTCACCTGTTCACTGATCTTTCGGCAACTACCCTGGCAGCAAGAAAGTCTTTTCAACGAATTACTAAAGCCTTGAGGGATGCCGGCGTAACCTACAAATGGGGCTTTCCAGCGAAAATTATAGCCCGATACAACGGATCCGAACACGTCGTTGCAACACCAGAGATCGGAGAAAAGCTCCTGGCCGCATGGAACATCCCGCTAGAAGATATCACACCCGGCGTTGCCGCTAAGAAACCAGCCGTCACTTCACCGCTGAAAATACCGCAGGACTGGAAATCTGTAGCCACAGCTAAGTGACTGTCCCACAATGCCCTTCCAAGAATATCTATTACCCAGCTCACCAGTAATCTGGACATGGGCTCTCTTCATAATGTTGTGGTATTTCCACCCTTACTAAGTTAAAATGCTAATTTGTTTAATGTTTAATGCTATCTAGCTACACCAGAACCGTAATTTCCTATGTGCTATTTTCGCACAACACACCGCTACTCAAGTAGCCCTAAATCCTATGTGCAGCCCTCGGTCGTATATATCAACCCTTTTCCCAAATTAAGTTAATTTACAAGATTTCACCCATACGAAGTGGGTACTAAATATATATGGACATTTTGCAGGAACTATAATACCAAGCCACGCACAAGCAGTTGCCAAATAACATGTGCACTTTACTAACCTGCTTAAGGTTCACGTCCACATACCCATGTCACACTACCATTCTCAATGTGGCACTTTATCTAGGGGTCTGCAATCCCACAGATATTACAACGCACACCTTGATTCACACCGACCGGCAAACGCTGCACATAGCTATGCCTCGAGCCTAAACTATTAGAACTTGACTCACATGTGCTCTACTACCTTTATATGTATTAGGTACAATCAAGATAGTCAAACTAGGTATAGGATCTGGAAAAAACAGCTGTTTATTTTTTCTTTCTCTTGTTGGTTATATAACTGTTTAATTTGATGTTTAAGCCGCTGTACCATGTTATGATCTTATAACTGGCCATTGGAAATGTAGTACTGTTGGAGATCTGAGTAACGAACAACTAATATACACCCAAGCCCTATTACTCTACATATGGGAAACTTAACACTGGAGATAGTGCTTTCCCCAAGAATATACAAATTAAGGGTTACACCCTATGGGTCCACAGAAGACTCCTCCCCCGACGCGAGCTTCATTGCTCAATTGTCTCTATGACTTCTCGGTCCCACTATGGAGACCATCTACCTGTATATAACCCCATCCAAGTTATCTACTTCCCCCCCCCCTGGTCCTGTTACACCCGCAGAATCACCCAAAGACAACAGATCGAGCTACCACATGTTGCATACGCCCTAGCTACTGCCCAGACAACTTTTGCATTTATGTCCTCACATAAAGTCCACAAGAATTCAGGGTCAACCTTCAGACCTAATGTCAAGGTGAATTACCTGCCCATACAACTAACAGATACAGAAAACCAAGTAGTACAACCAAGGTTCACAAACAACCAAACATCCCACAAGTATGGCTCTTAATATCCTCTCTTTAAATGTTAAAGGCCTTAATTCCCCTCACAAAAGACGTCTTGCACTCCAGGAAGCCACAAGACACAAAGCACACATTGCGTTCTATCAGGAGACCCACTTTCAGACGGCGCACAAACCCACCTTCATGTCCAAACACTTTCCAATAGGGTACCATAGCACATACAAGAAAAAGAAACGGGGAGTTACAATCCTGATAAGCAAAGAAATTTCGTTCCAACTAATCAAAAAAGTAAGCGACAAAAAAGGGAGATACCTCATTCTCCAATGCATAATTAACAATGCCCAATACACATTGGTCAACCTCTACGGTCCACATAATGATCAGCACATCTTTTTGGACCAAGTTCTTTCTCTCGCAACTGCTCACAAATTCGGACACATCATTGCCGGTGGAGACACCAACTTTATTATAGATCCACTATTGGACACTACCTCATCCACACAGGTAGCCCAAGCAACAACGCGCAAGAGGCAACGCAACACCTCACTGATAGCAAACACTCTTCTTAACCACGGATACACCGATGTATGGAGGGCCCTGCACCCCCTAGGGAGAGACTACACACACCACTCCATGGTTCATAATACATACTCGAGAATAGATCGTTTCCTCCTCCCAATAACACAAATGATACAAATTACCAAAGCAGACATCGGGGTCACCACATGGTCTGACCACGCTCCGATCACAATATCGTACATGACTCAATACCCAATATCAGGCAACAGGTCATGGCGCCTTAACGACACACTCCTTAGAGACCATTCATTTGTAAAGCAACTCTCTGAGAACATGGAGACCTACTTTGCCACAAATAAAACGGCAGACATAGCAGTGGATACACTCTGGCAGGCGCACAAAGCGGTCCTTCGGGGCCAGCTCATTAAACAAGCCAGCTATTGCAAACGACAACGTATAAAAGATTACACAGACACGGTCACCGAACTTGCAGAACTCACCCGCACGAACAAAGCCTCACCATCGCACTCTACGACGAAACGACTCCTCCAACTACAGACAAAGCTAGGAGATATGGAGCTAGCGAAAACAACCTATTTTCTAACTAAACTGAAACATAAATTTTTTAAGGAGGGCAATAGAGCAGGCAAAGTTCTAGCAGCCCAACTAAAATCGAGAATGCTACAATCTAAAATAGCGTTTATACATGACAAGAAGGGACAAAAGCTCACTAATCCACAAGAAGTTGTGGAAGAGTTCGGTAGCTACTATAGTGATCTCTATAATTTAGCCCGCAATAGCGACACACACTCCCCCAACCAGACAGATATAGATACTTATCTCCGAGATATCCATCTCCCCACACTCTCGACAGAAGAATGCCATGCATTGATTCAACCATTTCAGACTCAAGAAATAATAGACATAATCAACCACCTACCAAAACAAAAATCTCCCGGGCCGGACGGCTTTACTAATCTATACTACCATACATTCAAACACATTTTAGCACCACACATGACCAACCTCTTCAATCGGTGCTTCCAAACGGGCTCTATGCCCGCGGAGATGCTGAGGGCACACATTTCCACATTGCCGAAACCAGGGAAACCTCCCACCCATTGTGCCAATTTTCGACCCATCTCTCTTTTAAATTGCGACACGAAAATTTATGCCAAATTAATAGCGAACAGACTGGCACTAATACTCCCAAGATTGATACACAATGACCAATCTGGATTTATAAAAGGCAGACAGGGGTCGGATAATACTAGAAAACTGCTGAACATACTATCCCACATAGAGGACGAAAACGTAGAAAGCCTTCTGCTGGCCTTAGATGCCGAAAAGGCATTTGATAGATTGCACTGGGGTTACATGTCTTCGGTGTTGGCTAAATACAATTTTCCACCGAAGCTAATTCAAGGGATCATGGCACTGTACAATGGCCCGTCTGCTCAGGTGTCCCAATCAGGCTTCCTCTCCGCACCCTTTACCCTGACTAATGGAACCCGCCAAGGGTGCCCCTTATCCCCCCTCCTTTACATTCTAGCACTAGAGCCTCTAGCCACAAAGATTAGACAAGACCCGACCGTTACTGGCATCCGAATCAAAGATAATGACTATCGTATGACTATGTTTGCAGATGACATCCTGTTAACCCTGAGCAATCCGGAGGCATCCTTGCCTAAACTTATGACCTTGCTACACGAATTTGGACGCATCTCATACTACAAACTAAACACTGCTAAAACACAAGCCTTACCGTTGTACATACCTACAATACGAATACAACATTTACACACCACATTTCGTTTTGACTGGCGGCAGAAACATATTACATACCTAGGGGTCAAACTAGCCCTTCACAAACAAACAATGGTGTCCTTAAACTATAACCCCCTACAATACACCTGCATCTCTAGCTTTCAGAAATGGAGACTAGTCAAGCTGTCATGGCTAGGCAGACTTCACACCATTAAAATGGTGCTGCTACCAAAAATCTTGTACATATTTCGGATGCTTCCTCTGCAAATCCCGACTAGTTTCTTTAAGACGCTCCAAGTTACATTGAACAGGTTTATTTGGAATAACAAAAAACCGAGATTGCCCCTTTCCCTGCTTCAAAACCCCCAGTCAGAAGGGGGTTTAGGCCTACCAAAGATAATCACATACTATGAAGCTGCTGTTCTCGAATCAGCCATACGCCTCCACGCATCTCCACAAGTTTTCCAGTGGGTAGACATGGAGAGAGACAGAATTACCACCTCATCCTTAACGACAGCTCTGTGGACACCGAAGCTATATAGGAAAAAAGGATTATCATGGTACCCTACCACGTCTTTAACAATGAAAATTTGGGACAAATTCCTCACCACCAAGGTCGAAAAAGGGAAATATAGCGTACATGCCCCTTTAGTGGCAATAGAAGAATTATCCCCATGGCTCTCACTAAAGGCATGGGCAACACACGGAATTCATTATGTTGGAGATGTGTGCTCTCGAACTGGGATCCTTGCTTTCCCAGAAATACAAGAAAAATACAACCTACCGAGTTCCTTCATATTCCCATACCTCCAATTGAAAAGCATAGTCCAAGATAAACTAACCCTCCAAACTCAAACATCAGAACCAAAGGCAAACATTGCCACGTTATTAATTGAGAGATGTCGCACGGCCCCCACTAAACCCAAATCACTATCCCTATGCTACAAAACTCTCTTACATATTTTACCCCCCAAGTCCTTCACATATGTGTCCCAATGGGCGAAAGATGGACTGTCTGGCCTCTCAGACGAAGAATGGTTACAAGCACTCAATGCACTCAAGGGCATCACCTCATGCTTCTCACATGTAGAAGCGCACAGAAAACTGGTCTACAGATGGTACCTCACCCCACAACGCCTACAGCAGATATTCCCTAAAACAACTCCCATGTGTTGGAGATGCGGGTCACATCTAGGAACTATGATGCACCTGTGGTGGGAGTGCGACAAGATTAGACCTCTGTGGAACAAAACTCAAAAGCTTATAACAACCATTTTGCCCAAAACGCAACACCTTACCCCACGGGAAAGCCTTCTACTGCTGCTCCCAACTACATGGAATACTGCAGCGAAGAAAGTAATCACTATTATCATTCTAGCAACCAGGAATCTCCTAGCTGGGCATTGGAAGACAACGTATTGCCCGTCACATAAAGAACTGACTGACAAAATCTACCAGTACTTTAGATACGAACTGCTCTCAGCAACCTCCCACATCTCAGCAAAACAAATAGAAAATATATGGCTGCCTTGGCTTACACTTCTAAACAAAGAGATACCGAACAAAATGACAAAAGATCAGAGAAGACCCCCATGATACGAAAATAACAATACGCAACATCTAGGCTTTACAAACTTGACACACTCAAACCAACCTGTGACGGCCTCCACCGCTAAGAAACACAACCTACCCTACTGTCAGGCACAACTTGAGACAGTCATGTACTCACCACCCAGACGCAAGCAGACACAAAATAGCTCTTTGCCATATTATGTCCAACTAGACCTGACACACCACATCATACAAGAATACACCACTTGTGCCCTAAAGTCTGGCTTAGCTCAACTCAATCCTAAATTAAACCTGGCATTAGTCTTATTATTGGTATATTTAGGCTACACAACTCCCTAATTAACAAGGGACCCAGTGAGGGCCTACGGATTTATTTATTTATTCCTTTATTTATTCCTTTATCTGTAAGAAAAACAATCAATGCTACTTGTTACACCTTGACAAACCACTGTGTTCTTTACTCAATTTTTAAGTGGAGATATTTTGTAATCTTGAACCAAAAATCACCTTGTATAGCCTTGATGTGATGATACTTTATCCCGAAACGCCTTGATATGTCGGTACAAGCTTAAAACTAAGGACATGTAATTTTATGACTTGTTGTCCCCCTCCCTCCCCCCACCCTTCTTTTTTCTGTATCCCATCTTCCCCCCCTTTTCTTTATTTGAAAACAATAAAAGTCAAATTTGAAAAAAAACTGTGTCCCCAGAGTCCCCGGACTGTGAAAATAACTTGTACATGCCTTTTTCCCATATGGTTCGGTAAATGGGGCTCACCGAACCAATTACTGAACAGGCGAACCACACACAAGTGTAAGTGTGCAGGACAATTTACCTCCCAGGCTGGTGGTTAACCGCAGGATAATTGCTGACCACTGGGTGGCCGCCATTCATACAGTCAAACACGTGGTCATCTTTATTTAGTCGAATGCGGTCAGCGGTGTGTGCCGTCAAATTCATGGAACTGAAATCGGCTACAAAACGGCACGAACACCGCCGACCCTTACCTTCTCTGCAACTTTGACGCTTCGGCTGAAATCTAAGTGCGTTCGACGATTCGAACGCACAGTTAATACTACGCTATTTGCACGAACGGTGCCCCGTTCGTGCATTCGAATGGGACTTAGTTGTTTTTTGTGTGTAAAATAGACCGTCCGCACAGCCCAAATCTATGGAACTCTTTTGTGCAGGAAAGCCATGCCTGTGGTTGGTCAAATAGGACTTCCACCTAACTTTTAAACCACTGGAGGGAATTGAATGATTTTTGGATATGTTTGTATTTGGAGTGTGCTAATTTAGAATATTATTATTATTATATTATATCATTAATATTGCGTGTATACTTTTAAAAGTATAAGAATTGTATAAAAACTGTAATTTCCTGCTAGCCCATTGTGTACAGTAATTCTATCTCAGGCAGAGGGGATGATTTTGCTGGAATGAATGGGAGTGTTTAACTGTATTGTACGTTGTTGATTGGCTGTTCTACAAAACCATGTGGATGGTAATCTTGTGTATAAACTTGCATAAAAGAAAGCCCTTTGGTGCTGATTAAACAGACCTTCTTGACCCTCAACACATAGTCTTGTCTCGTCCAGTTAAGCTAAGGTGGTTGTAAAGTCTGCAGTGGTTGTGGTGTCCGGTGTGGGGCTTGTGGTCCTTGGCGCAAGCTAGGAAGCATCCATCAATGGAAGGTACTCGGTCGGAGTATGGGTGTTCCGTTACACCACGCAAGAGAGCGCCTACACACCCCGAAGACCGGGACTAATTACCGGCAAGACATTTACCCACCTGAACCGGCCCGCGACCGGGAGAGATGCGACGGACTTACAATCGGTCCGAGACTCCAGAAACTGGTATGTTGTTCCCATCTCCCCTACCCCGGCCCTCCCCCTACCTACCTCGGGCGCAAGCACCCTCCATGGATACACAGTGAAACCCCGGCCCCAGGCCTTGATCCCCATGAAGTGCCAAACCCTTGCTTATCTCACCCCCGCTCAGGGCCCCACTGCAGCACGGGAACCACCACCCTCTCAAGACTTAGGCCATAGCCCTCTGCAGGACTCTAGAATCTGGCCCTCCGGCATCCCTCAATTAACACCAAACGGAGAAGCCCCAAACTCTGAGACCCAGGGACTAAGATTGCAAGTCCACGCCACTTGGCACACATCCTGCACAGACCCCCCCTGCACCGCCTATACCAGCACAAGGCCTACAAAGGGGCGCCTCAGGCCCCCCCGAACTTATGGGACTCATTGGGAGCAGAATTGGACTTCATGGTACCCCATTTCACATTACGTTATTATGTTTAATATGCTTCTTATCCGTATTATACTCTGACGGGCACAGCACTTAAGCATACATGCCACCTTCCATCATAGGGGGAATCAACGCTACCTCCATGGTCTCACTTACCCCTCTGACTGCCCATTCCCACCCCACAACAACCCACCCACCTCGCACCGCACGCAAGGGTCTACCACGCATACATTCCAACTTCCGGAAAATGGGAGTCGTGGCTCTCTGTCCCCTCCCCCAACCACTAAGGGCACTAGAACGTGACACATCCATGGACCAAGTGCTCGCCCACAAAACAGCGACCAGGGTGGAGAGAGTAGACACCTATGCCTACACGAGGCCACTGGGAGTACCACTTAAACCCATGCACGCACCCACGGAACCATATACACCCACCACCACACCTAGATCACCACTAACCAAGCCCAAAGCTGGGCAATACTTGAGAGCCACGAACAGCCCCCGCATCATAACCCAAACCCACCTACAAGCTACCAAAGACCCACGAACCCCTCCCTCCCATGCAACAAGGGACTCTCCTACATGGGAACCCAGGTAAATCTACAAAGGCGGACCACAGTACATAGCGTCCCACCTCAAACGACCCACCCGGCATGGGACTCCCACTTCATAGGACAAGGAGGCGACAGGGTGGAACCGCTCCAAACTCTCAGGCCCGGACCACACCGGCCTGACAACACAGCACTGCCAGCACCACAGCAGAGGGGAACCCCGACCCTCCTAACCACATCCGCCATACCCCACTGGCAGATGGGTCACACTGGGAGACAGACCGGACCTTACAGGACAAGAAACTTACCCAGGTCACGAGTACTTACTCTCCCCAAGTTACCCCCTCCAACTCAAGCCCCTGGCTTTGTTACATTATATTTAGTTTTGAATTGCATAATATTGTACAGCTGTTTTATAATTCATGTTAAACTCTTGATCTTACCATGATTGAAGACACATGTATACTGATGTTTACCACTACTCACATTGTAGCATCTTAAACGCCTAATGTTCTCTACCTACAGATGCACAACTCGTGCGCACACCTGCACGCAGATGCACAGGGAAGGGGGAAATGTAGATGAAGACAGACGACCCCTTCCTCACTCCCTCTTCTATTCACCCACCGTCCACTTAGGAACAACAGGGAACCGACTGACCACCCCATACTCCCAAGACGACCTGGCAGCTCTGAAATAAGACTCTGTTTGCACCCAAATTTCACCCTCACATCCCCCCAAACCCAACATACACACACACCCTACCCTCTTCTTACTCTCCCCCCTTTTTCTTTCTCTCTCTCTCTCCTCCCTCTACTCACCTCTCACCCCTTATTCTTCTATCCCCCTCTCCCTCCCTAGATCCCCTCTCCCTCAACGTGTCCCCTACCTCTACTCTCCCCTGAATGTTACAACACTCCCCATAGAGGCCCCCACGGAACCAAGGGAATGAGGCGGTGCCAAGCCCGCATGCCTTACATACTTATCTATCAACTGCAAAGGCCTCAACAGCCCAGCTAAAAGACACCGCCTCCTCCGGTGGGCCAACCGCTCAAACGCCGACGTAATCCTATTCCAAGAAACACACTACGAACAGACCAGAGTATTCCCTCTCCTGAGTAGACGCTATAGGGACTGCCACATGGTGAACTCCCCAAAGGGGAAAATAAATGGTGTAGCCATCATGGTCTGTAAAACTTGCCTCCTGGTCTTCACACGCACAGTCACCGACCCGCAGGGCAGATTTATAACACTAGTGGGACACGTCGGACCCCACAGATACGCTTTCTCCTAAATCTACGCCCCCACCCTCCCCGACACCCACTTCTGGAACTCCCTCCAGGCACACCTTCGTCACTTCTCATCACACCACATGATAATAGGAGGTGACTACACCTGAGGTCGACAGAAGACGGACAGCGACTCCACACACATGACCCACTGCTCGGACCGACAAAATGCTACAAGCCTTTGTGACACGAACTAAACTACTAGATGCGTGGAGACTACTCCACCCTACCACCGCAGACTTCACCTTTTACTCACACCCACACTCCTCTTACTCACGTATAGACATGTTCCTTATATCACCCTCATTACTCCCACAGGTCACAAATGCAGCGATAGGCTTGATTACATGGTTAAACCACGCCAACATACTCCTCTCCATAACCATCCCACACACAACCAGAAACTGGTCGTGGAGACTCAATCCCACACACCTCCACAACATCACCATCAAGGAAACAATCCGAAAAGACATCACAGATTATTTCGACATCAACAAAGACTCAGTCTCCTCCGCAAGCCCATAAGGTAAGGTGGTCATACGGGGCAAGCTGATTGCGGCAGCCATGGCGTACAAAAAACAGCAATAAACACACCTGACTGCCCTCAGAGTAACTGAAATCCAGTATTAGGCGAACCCCACCCCAACCCTGATGACCCAACTCCAAGCATATAGACAGGAAATACAAAAGTTTATGGCACAAGACTCAAAAAAGGCACTTCAACGGCACTTCAAATAAGGTGGACACACTCCTATCCTGCAGACTCCGCCAACGGCTACGAACCAAACACACAGCCCAGATACAAGCATCCGACGGACAAACGTGCACCATCCCGGACCAAATCGCGACAATATTTCAAAATTACTATTCCTCTTTATTTGACCACGACCCCAACTCTCGGCACGACCCCCACTTCTGGCCCTTCTAGAAGACTATGCCAAAGTATCGGGATACAAATGAAACCTCTGCAAAATGGAAGCCCTACCAATCCACATCCCCACTGAGACACTAGCAGCACTAAAACTAGACTATCCGTTACACTACGAGACACAGAGCATACAATACCTACCGACAGACTTACAAGTCACATACCAACTCATCTATCTCCCACTTCTAGGTAAAGCAAACCAGGACCTAGAATCATGGCAAAACCTGCCCATTCCAAGGCTAGTTTGCCTGGCATCAGTCAAAATGAACTTGCTGCCATGCATCCTTTACCTTTTCCAGGCTCTATCCATCCCTATATTCAGAGCGGACTTCAAGACCCTACAATCGCGAACAGACAAATTCATATGGGCAGGGAAAAAAGCTAAAATAAAGCGATCATCGCTTTACATACCACATAAGATGGGGGGACTGGGACTTCCCAACTTCTGGTACTACTATCAAGCTGCCCAACTAACACAAATTCAAAACCTACACGCCCCAGCCGGGCTCAAACTGTGGGTAGATCTGGAACACAACCTATTCCAAGACTTCCCCTCCCTGTACATATGGCTACCAAAACAGGACAGGCCACAAATCCCCCCCTCCTCCCCCACATCACCAGCAATAACACACTCAATCCAACTCTGGGACAGGGTAACCCGCAAACACGATATCATCAACACCCCATCCGGACTAATGCCAATACTTCGGAACAAACAATTCCAACCAGGGAGAACTCCCCAACACTTCGCAGGATTCGAGGACAACAACCTGGTCAGGTTCTATCATTTCTTCTGAGGACAACAACTCATGACCTTCGCAGACCTCCCAAACACCACTCCACTTACCACTTTCGACCACTTCAGATTCCTTCAGATTAAAAGCCTTCTGTCCCACCCAACCAATCATAAAGCAGCCACCCACACAGCCTTTGAGAGGATGTGCATACACACCCCGATACAATGGGGACAAATCTCTACCATATATGGTACCTTACACCTTACACCTCACTAACTCCCCTGATGCCCTATCAGCCTGGCAGCAGGACATATGCCCCCCCACGAGGACCCCAACATTAAGGGATACAGGGGGCAACGTGGGGGGCAAGGGGATAGGACAGACACAACTGAATAGGAACACACACCACGCATTTACGCAAATAACCGCTACTCCCATACGTATCCCTCCAAAGCGACCCCAAGGCAAGGGATCACAGATGACAACCTCAGGCACAAATAGGGCCTTGTAACTCACTCCCACTAGGGACTCACTCACCGGACCAATCATCGACGAAGTCCCGAAAGTCGCACCACCCAACAAGCCAACAGACAATTCAGAAATGCAAGGCTGACACATAAGACACATCACACACGCAAAAGGTCTACATCGCATACCCGCACACAAACATATCCAATAACCCACGGCACCAGCCAAGCCGTCCATCATAGGCGGTAATGCTGCACACAAATTTCTCACTGCTCGAGATGCCTGTTTTCTTTCTTTCTTTTTTTCTCCTCCTTTCTCCTATCCCTTCATCCCATTTAATGTAAATAAACCTTTTAAAACACTGAAAAACACAGACAGACAGCAACCAAACCTTCATAACTACTTCAACTCACTTGCCACACTCTGCCACTGGGGAGAAAGGACGACACACTCCGCTTCATGTACTGCACACTGCCGCTGGGGAGTGAGACCAATTTTCTCCACTCCCAATAACTTGCCCTGCCGCTAGGGAGTGAGACCGACCATCTCCCCTCCCTGTAACACACACTGCCGCTGAGGAGAAAGGACGACACACCTCTCTCCCGGTGTTTCACACTGCCGCTGGGGAGTGGGACTGGTTGTCTCCCCTCCCTGTAACACACTCTGCTGGGGAGTGAGACCAGTTGTCTCCACTCCCTGAAACACACTCAGCCGCTGGGGAGGAAGGGCAACACACTTCTCTCCCTGGAATACACATTGCCGCTGGCGAGTGAGACTAGCTGTTTCCACTCCCTGCAACACACTTTACCGCTGGTGAGGAAGGGCGACACACTTCTCTCCTTGGAATATTCACTGCCGCTCGGGAGTAAGACCGGTTGTCTCCACTCCCTGTACTGAACACTGCTTCTGGAGAGTGAGACCTGTTGTCCCCACTCCCTGTGACTCACACTGCTGCTGGGGAGAAAGGACAACACACTTATCTCCCTGTAACTTGCTCGGCCGCTGGGGTCTCTCCCAACATGCCAACTCGCTTGCCAGCTCTGCTTTGTGCTGAAGGTACTCTGCCACTATTTTCCTTGTGCTCTGTATGCTTTTCTCAGAGTGGTTGGGTCCAAAGAAAGCCAGCAGCCCCTTAAACTCAATGTCAAACTCCACATCAGTGTAACTGGGCACCATGCTTGTTCTACTCTAGAAGATGTGCAGTATCCCAGGGGTATTTTGGCATTCCCCCAAGGCTAGGAAGCCATCCTGACGCTGCCACAAATTGTAACGGGGCTCCCTGTACCCTTGGCTGGAACAGGGGAAAAACCGCAGCACTTCTGCCCACGGTTGCCGTGACTTGACTGGGGCCCTAGAACCGCTCCTTCCTGGAGCCGAATGTGGAATTAGCTACAGTCCTTACAAGAACTTTCCCCGTTGAATCCCCTGCAAGCTGGAACAGCAGACACAGAGTAAATCTTCTTTCCCTCCAATAACAGGATGACACACAGTTTTGGAGTGTAAGCTGTACACTCCAAAACAGCCCTTTAATGGAAGCACACTGGCCTTTTATGCAAGTTTTCCAGCAAGGGTGACACCCAGGTGGACCTTGTTGGGCACAGGGACACAAAGTTATACACCAATCACAATAGAGTTACAATCTAAGATACTCCCTGTGATGAAAACCACTTTGCCACTGGGTTTTGGAGAGGACTACTTGCTAGCCTTTTACCTTGTGATTATGGCCCCTGTGACTTTTTTGGTTCTAAGGAACTAGTTCTGCCTATTGGGACTGTGGACAATTGCTCTTCAAACTGTCGAAGTAGTCGAAGTGGCCGCCATTCGACATTCGAACACGTGGCGGCGGCCATTTTATTTAGTCAAACGAGTTCATGGAACTCAAATCGGACACGCGACAGCACGAACACCGCTGAAAAGTTACCTTTTCAGGGACTTTAACTCTTCGACGGGAGTCGAACCATGTTCGACAATCGAACAGCACTTCAACACTGACTTTGTGCACGAACGTTCCCGTTCGACTATTCGAAGTGAACTTTTATCTTTAGAAAGAGACCGGCCGCACAACCTAATTCTCTGAAACTGTTATGGGCATGAAATCACGCATGCGGTCGGTCAAAAGAGACTTCCAGGAATTACCTGAACACCTGCTCTGATCTGGGTGATTTTTGGATATGTTGTTCACCCAGATCTGGGCTATCAGGGGATGTAATTAATGGGGATATGTTATATTTTGGGGTGTTTTCTGTACTTTGTGGAAAATGTGTATTTTTTCTGTCTGTGGATAATTAGGTTATTGTATTAACTACTTTAATTATATCACAGGCATAGGGGAGGGATTGTTTACTGTATGTGGGAGTGTCATACTGTTAACTACTGTTTTGATTGCTTTGTACATCTTGTAATTCGGTGCTCTATCAGGTCCAGGGGGTGTTCCCCTGGCCTGAGGAATTGTATAAAAATCCAGCCTGTGCCATTAAACTGTCAGACCTTCTTACCCTCAACTTGCAGCCTTGTCTCGTGTCGTAGGGAACTGCTATAATCACACTGGGGATTGCTATACTCTGTATACTCCCCTGGGTTCTAATCACTAGCTCTTCCAAGAGCTGTTCCTGCTTCGCTCTCTGAAGCCTGGAGCGTGGAGCCTTGTTGTAGGTCCAGGGTGGGTAGAAGATGGCAAGACCCCAACCAAGCTGAAGCGGTTTGTGGGGTCTACAGTACTTATGGTGTCCAGTGCGGTGCTGATGGTCCTTGGTAAGCACAAGGAGCATCGATTGACGGAGGTTCCATCACACTCCCAAACATAATACAATAAGCCTTCTGTAATGGAACATTTTGCACACAAGAGGTAAAAAAACGTTTAGGTGATATTCCCCTTTCAGATGCACAGGCAGCTACTGCAATCACCAATCTCCCGAACTGCAAACACACAAATTCTCCAACTCCCGAACTGGAACCATATTAATCCTCCAACTCACGAACAGGAAACACACAAATGTTATTAAACAGTCAAACAGGAAAAACCATACGAACAGCTTACACTCCTGGCAGTCGCACTGTAACAGCATACAATCCAATTCCCACCAAGAACGAGATGACACTTCGTTTGAGGATCAAGCAGAACTGGTTTACTGGGGCTACCTGCCCGGCTTTTATGTATGTTTTCCACCTGCTGGACACTCCCCTGGGGGAACGGATGGAAGACTGGGACATATATTGGACAGTGACCAATCACAGACACACAGGGTTAAACCACTCCCACAATGCATTATAATTCCTCCTCTCTGTCCTGGAGATAATTGGGAAGTAATCCGATTATCTCCAGGGACAGAGACAAAACTCCATTGAGCACATGTTGGTTAAAAGACATAAAAATACATACTGTTGGGTGGCGTGGCTAACCGCGGTGCCTAATGGACGCATTCTAAACGAGCTCCTTCAGACCCGGGCTCAATCCACAACAATCGGAGACCTTCGATCACCATGGGTAACCCCAAAAAGCAACAACAGGTACAGGGGCACTCAGGGAAAACCCCCAACCTGAAATCGGGCTCTCTCACCCGCTATTTTAAAGATAATTCTGACAGCATGGCCGAGGCCGCAGCCACATCCCCCATGAGAACGGAAAACGATCCTCAGGGAGACATCCTACCCCTTAGCCCTCACCTATCTGAAAGCTCCCTTAAATCAACAGATAATGGCACAGATTCCGATATTAGAGAGTTATTAAAAAAACTTACCTTCAAAGATCGACCTCCAGCATATGCTGAGCAAATTAGAAGCTACCTTCCACTCCAAAATGGAGGCGATGGGTAATGATGTTTGGCAATTAAATCTTCTGGTCGACGACCTGGAAGAAGAACGAGACACTATGCAAATATATCGTCCACACTGGATTCTCATATTTAATTCATGACAGCGACGCAAAGACACATAGATGACTTAGATAACAGAGGATGGAGAAATAACCTACGTATAAGGGGAGTACCGGAGACCCAGAACGAGGACTTGCCACTAATGCTCACTGAACTTTTCAACTTAATCATGGGCGAGTCAGGAGACCACCAAATCCTATTTGATAGGGCCCACCACTCTCTCAGACCGAGGGGTCTATCAAAAGACTCTCCCAGAGATATTATCTGCCGGCTTTACTATTTTGCCGTAAAAGACAACATCCTAAAGGCTCTGAGAGATACCTCACAACCTCTGTTGTTTCACGGCAATCCGATACAGGTGTACCCGGACCTATCTTGGTACACCCTGAAAGCACGGAGAGCCCTCAAACCCGTGACGGAACAACTCTGACTTAGGAACATCAAATACAGGTGGGGTTTCCCATTTGCTCTAATTGTGACAAATAAGGGGATCACCTTCTCTATCACCACTCCACTCGATGTCCCTCCATTTACTAGAGCATTAAACCTACCGGACATTCGTATTGTTAATTGGGACTGTGGCGGAACCAACCTCGCCACTGTGAACTGGAGAAGCCTGGTTGCTAGCCTCCTGCCCTGCGACTATGGCCCTGGGGTGTATTAACCCTGTAAGAAGGGTATTTGGGCACAATGGATGTTTATATGCTGTTCCTGGCCCTTTAAATACTGTGGAGCAGTATTACAACTTTTAAACTGGCACTTCGGATGCAGTCGAAGTGCCAAAGTCGTCGAAGTGCCGAAGTCGTTGAAGTGGCCGCCATTACAGTCGAACACGTGGCGGCGGCCATTTTAATCCAGTCGAACGCGGTGAGCTGTACCTTCCCCTACCCTTCGACACTGCGGCTGGAGACTAAGTCCCGTTCGAAGATTCGAACACACGTTCGAACGGGACTTTGTCATTTCTGGGTGTAAAATAGACCTCTGGTAGACAAAATAACACCACGGAAACAACCCGGTTTCACTTCGACACTTCGACAGAAGTCGAAGTGCGTTCGACGATTCGAACGCCGCCTTCGGATGGGACTTTGTTATTTTCAGGGCAGAAATAGACTGACCGCACAGCCTGAATCTGTGGAACTGTTTTGGGCATGGAAATGTGCCTGCGGTCGGTCACAAAGGACTTCCGACTAACTTTTGAACTAATGGAAGGATTTGCATGATTTTTGAGTATGTTCATATATCAAGTGTGCTGATTAATAATATGTGGTTTTTATTAAGATTGAATGTATAGTTTTAACGTTATAAAAATGTATAAAAATATATACGTTTTAGCTTGGAGATAATTGAGGAGATACAGTGAGAAACTCAATTATCTCCCAAGCAGAGGGGAGGGAATATGTGGGATGTAACCGATAGGTTATTGGTTAATGCCTAATTGTCTGTGGGCGTCTCCCTTGCAGGGGAGCACTGCATAAAAGCAGAGTACCTGCCATTAAACCGAGTTCCTGTTTTAACCCTCAAAGTGAAGTGTCGTCTCATTCTTGGGGGAGGATTTATTGTATGCTGTTCCAGTTTGACTGCTAGGAATGTAAATCTATTTGTATGGTTTCCTATTCAACTGTCTACAGCATTCATATGCTTGAGAGGATTTATATGCTTCTTTGGTTCGGTGATTGTGGTGTCTGTCAGAGTGCTTGGAGTCCTCAGAAAACGCTAGGAGCATCTTTCAACGGAGGTACCCAGTCGGGGTGCCAGGCAATCCGTTACAGGGACTCTCCCTCCCCTAGTCAAGACAACCCACAAGTATTTCAATGGCAAAAATGGAATACGCCTGCTAAAAAATGTCGAAACGAACACAGGATTGTATCTCCGCATGCTAGACGTGAGGACCTATCCGGTCACCTTACCCGTCAAAATTCTTCAGCAACAAACTAGATTGGCTCTCCCCAACAATGGCAACACAGCTCCTGAGGTCTACTAGCAAGAATACAAAACTTTCCCATTCTTAGGAAAAACCAACACCGGCTATATGACAATTGAGCACGCGAACAGGATTGAAAGTCATACCATCTCCGCTGGAACGGATCAACTTAAACGATACTGACAGACACTGTTATAACAGTGCTCCTCAAAAACTACCTTGTTTTGGTTAATAACTGAGCTCACTCTACCGAGTACAAAGCTGAGCTGTCAATTTTCTGACCTAAGAGTCACTGGGGCGAGAGTTCAGGTTGTATGTACTTCAAAATATTAACAGTTGATGTGATAATATTATATGCCTGTAAATGTCTTGCCACAATGTACTCCATACGGACACTAGTTGATACCTCCATACGTAGAACACATAAGCTGTAGACCTCCATGCGAGCTGCTGAACACTAGTTGAACTTAACTAAAGTTATACACTATATCTCTCAAAGCAGAGTAAACATACCTATATGATACAGCTCTGACGCACTCACGTATAGATAACTGATAACTCTGCACTAGCTTCATATACAAATACGTTACTATTTGCAAAAAAAAAAAGTTTCATATAGATGTTCATAGATTAGGTTACTACTTGTGAGAGCTCTATCGCTCCACGACTCTTTACTCATACAAATAGCTCCATTTGACCCTATATAGTAACTGAAGTACTTAAATCTCCAACAACAAACTACACGAGAAGGATTGCTAAGTCCCGGGTCCTGGGCGCAAGCCTTTAGCACACAACCCCTGATAGGGAAAGTAACCCACCCCTCCCCCTTGAACTACTTACCTCCTCTCCATCCTCCACCCCACACCCTCCTCACCTTTCCCCATCTCCCTATATTATAATATCATTTCTCACCTCTTCCTCCCCCTACCTCTAATACCTACGATAAACACATGCAGATACGTTTGCTACTAGCCAAACACGTTGTTCGGATTTAGGGTACAGTCAAGCATAGACTTCTCTACTCACTCTATCTCCACTCATTATTGTCTAATCACCTTCAAGAAAGAGTGACTCGAGATTTTCTGTAAGTGAGCCACAAGAATCTACTAATTATCGAACTATTGTTATTATTGTTATTAATGTTCTGAATTACATCTGCTCTTTATGGTAGTATTTAAGTGTATAGGCCTGACAACTAGACGGCAACAACAGTATTATAACCCAAAGTGACATTACCGATATACAGCATAGACAACTAGACGAATCCAACACTTTCCAGGTAAACTTAAGAACTTAGTGTTCTCTGCCTCTAACAACTATAGAGGTGAAATAACTAATTTCTACCCTTATGCCTCACACCGTCAAGACACAAGCTATTAAAGTCAGATGACTGCCCCATACATCTAGACAGAAGATACACTAGTGGCCCTCCTATTGCAAATCTCCTCCAAATCTCATCATGACGACTATAACTATACTCACACAAAACGCACGGGGTCTGAATATACCTGAAAGGAGATCTATGGCTCTTGCCGACTTTCGCAGACATGGTGCACAGATAGTCTTTACCCAAGAAACACATTTCCGTAAAAACTTACCACTTACCACTAAGAAATAGAGATTACCCAAGGGGATATTTCAGCCACTACTCTGAAGCAAAAGCAAGGGGGGTGGCCATACTCATTGGTCGCCAGGCACAATTCACGTTCCAGGACCAACTATTAGATGACTCGGGTAGATTTATTTTCATAAAAGGCAAAATAGGTAATACACAAATTACGTTGGCTAACATTTACTTACCGAACAAGAAACAACCCCAGACCATGAAACAAATTCTACAAAAACTCTCAGCATTCCAAGAAGGCATACTGACATTAGGGGGCGATCTTAACTTCTCCATAGATGGTACACTAGACACCACTGCCTTCTCTTAAAATTATTTAACACAAACACGCACACAAATGAGAAATACCTTACACGAGGCCCAATTATACGATACATGGAGAGCTACTCATCCCACTAAAAAAGACAATTTATTCTATTCACCCCCACGGGAACATAGTCCCGAATAGACTGCATATTCCTCCAGCACAGATACCTCTATTTGATTAGATCCGCACTCAATGGAGCGATCACATGGTCCGACCATGCGCCGATGATACTTACATTAACGATCCCCACCCTCCCGAATCCAACCACACATTGGAAACTCAACGATTTGATCTTGAATAATCTCGACATCGTTACACAACTATGAGAAACGGCCTCTAATTATTTTAAGGAAAATACACACCCAGACACTACACCTATCATGACATGGGAAGCGCACAAAGCAGTTCTCCAAGGAGAATTGATACGAATAGCAGCCTCTTTGAAACGTACGAGAGAACAAAAGATCTCTCAACTCACCCAAGAAATCAAATCCCTTGAAGACACTCACAAAGGCATTCCCTCACTAGAGACTTACAAACAATTATTCTCTAAAAGAACGGAACTAACAACCATACTGACTATACATGCCAAACGCAAAATTTCCCTTACAAAAAATACTTACTATACTCAAGGGGGCAAGGCCGGTAAATTACTAGCACAATCTCTGCAAAATGAGAGACAATCCTCTTTTATTTCCGAAATCAAAACAGATAAGGGCACACAGACATGCCACATGCCTGAAATAATCAAAGCATTCCACGACTTCTACACATACTTATATAATTTGACTGATACACAACCAAACTCAAATGACATTCTGGAATTTCTGAAACCAAGAATCAAACACACCCTCCCACATATCGACACAGCTTTTCTGGATCAGCCCATCACGATGAACGAATTCTTACACACAGTCAAAACTATCCCTCTGGGCAAGAGTCCAGGTCCAGATGGATACACTGGGAAATACTACAAAGTAATGTCCCAAACGCTGGCACAGCACTTCCTAAATGCTTTTAACACATTAAAACTATCAACCACTACAACCAAATCAGTGCTAGAAGCCACTATAACCCTAATACCTAAACCCGGTAAAGACCCAACTGTATGTGGTAGCTATAGGCCTATATCACTCATTAACATGGACTTGAAAATCATGGCCACTAGACTTAAGCCACTCTTGCCAGGCCTTATCCATCAGGATCAGGCAGGCTTCGTCCCTACCAGAGAAGCCAAAAACAACACTAGGAAAATCTTAAACCTCATACACTGGGCACAGCCCTTCTGGCCATTGATGCCGAAAAGGCATTTGACAGAGTCAACTGGGCTCTATTAAAACATACGATACAACAGCTGGGTTTCGGTCCACAATGGCAGGATTGGCTGAGTGCAATATATTCCCTCCCGACAGCCCGGTTACGAATCAATGGCAAACTATCCACCCCAGTAACAATAACGAACGGTACAAGACAAGGATGCCCTCTCTCACCAATCCTTTTCATCCTCGTCCTTGAACCATTCCTCCAGGGAATCAGAGACAATGAACACATACAAGGGTTTAAAATAAACCAACAAGAATATAAAATCACAGCGTTCGCGGACGATCTTCTTTTCACCATCTCCAATCCCGCCTCAACACTGACAGCAATTGTATCAGAAATGGCAACATATAGCAAGATCTCAAATTTCCATGCCAACCTCACCAAATGTGAACTGTTACCAATCTACACATCAAAAACTCTTAACACGTTACTACAAAACAAATTCAACTTCACCTGGGCCCCCAATTCTATAAAATATTTAGGGGTTCATATCCCAAACAAATTGGAGTCTGTCTACCAACTCAACTCCCCCCCTTTATTATCGGCTCTTACCAAAGACTTTGGTGGCTATGTAGAATCAACATAATAAAAATGAACCTTCTCCCCCGAGTACTATACCCCCTTCAAACTCTACCGGTTGGGATTCCAGGTAAATTTTTCAACACAATTAGATCCTTACTCACAAAATTCATATGGGCCAACACTCCACCCCGCATAGCACACACAATGTTAATTAAACAAATGGAGAAGGGGGGACTGAACCTGCCTGACCTAGAATTATACCACAAAGCGATCCACCTGCACAGGGTATACGAATGGACTAGGAAAACCTTAACCCAACAATGGGTAACTATTGAACACTCATTTCCAGACACTCCCTTGAACGTGTGTCTCTGGCTAAAACCACATTCCTCACAACATCTAACAAGATGACAAACCGCCCACCCCACAATATCACCTACACTAAAAATATGGCACAAACTACAGACATCAACTGACATAGCGCCGTTCCCATCCCCGCTATACCCACTCACTCACAACCCTTACTTTCAAGGAGGATCTGCGGGAATCCTACACGAACACCAGTACAACTCCACCCCCCTACAGTTACGAGATGTAATTCATGAAGGGAAAATCAAAGACATTAGCCAGCTAACGCAAAGCACAACCCACACAGGGAATCAACAATTCCATTACTATCTCAATTTATCAAATCTCAAACACTACTACCTAAAGGAGATATACAATTGACAAAGTTCGAACACATATGCTCCACTCATCCAATTTAAAAAAAAATCCTCTCTACTATGTACACACTGCTTAGGGAAACACAAGGCTCGAAGCTCCCAAACTACACTAATAAATGGAGACCGAACTCCATAAAGAATTCACTCCTCACCAATGGCGATTAATACTCAATACCGCCCATAAATCTTCTACCTCACTAACGGCATGAGAAAGTAATTATAAACGTATCTCCCGTTGGCACTACACACCAGTTAAAATACACAAAATACACAACACAACCTCGGACATATGCTGGAGATGCGGGCAGGAGGCAGCACATCATGCTCACATTTGGTGGCAATGTCCATCAATAGCTAAATTTTGGGACAGGATCCACAAGATCATACAAACTATACTAAAAATCAAATTCCCTCTTGCACCAGACAATGATATTTTCCTCCTAAAACCACCAGGTCTCACAAAACCTAAGACTGACTTATTCTACCATTTAGCTATGACTGCCTCACAACTGATCCCCAAAAACTGGAAATAACTAAAGGCACCCACTGTCAGGGAGTGGATCCAGAGAGTAGAGAATACAAAACAGATGGAAGAAATAACACACGCCAAACACAGAAATTTTGAAAAGTTCACCAAGATTTGGAAACCCCTGATAGAGTTTATCACTACAAATCACGCGCAATAACCACTAGAAAGTCACTTAAATCTAAAACTCGACCTCCTAGATGATGTCCTCGACAATATTTACCCAAAGCCTGAACAACTAGATGGATAAATATCAGGCACGATAGGAATACGCTCGACAAATTGGCACATTTAATACGGCACTCGACACCAGCGTAGAAGAACCTGCTGACAAGAGACACACACACAGACAACAACGACTCTTATGTACCTGTAAAGCCTTGTGTAGTATTCTCTTCCTGACCCAAAGTCATATTGACCATACCTTCCTTATGAAAGATCACGAGGGGTAACCGCGAGATTTCTGTATTCATAGTCCACCAAGTCAATTCGGTACATTTACCGTATAATATATCAGTGTTTAATCTTCTTTTACCATAGTTTTATCTCCCGTTATCAAGGCTAATTTGATATCACCAAGAAACATGTTGGACACTGTAACTTGCTATCCTCGTGTATAACAAGGTATCAATGTATCTACTGTACCTTTACAATTACTGCCTGTATCTGTACCATTACGTTATTCATTCAAACCATTGTATGTGTTCCTTTTGTCTGATAAACATACAAAAACAATAACAATTTTAAATAAAAAAATACATACTGTTATGAATATTACATAGAACATACACATTCTACCTATCCCCAGATAGCTTAGATCTGAGTGCACATTATTACCGAATGGCGCTCAGATCACATACATACAGTTCAATCGCCATGGAGCCAAAGTCTTTCGTTACACGAATAGGCTCCATGGCATAGCTATCTGGGGTAATGCTGTTCATACGGTTAAACTACCAAATGAACCGGCGTTCGGTTAAATGACCGAATGCAGAAGCAGGGAGGCTGGTGGCTCAGCGGTGTTCGGGCAAATAAGTGTCCGTTTTTAGTTCCATAGTTTGGGCCCCGAACACCCAGGCAGAAAGGCACAAATAAGCCTTTTGTGCAGGGAAAATAAAAGGTTTTAAACATGGGGCCATAGTCCAGCGGCAAGAGGTGGGCAACCAGGCTCCTCCAGTGGCCAGTGGCGAGGTTATACTTAGGAGATAATTGAGTCTAGCACTATACTATTTCCATGTTTGCAAGTATACCTACAGATTGTGCTTTGTTTAACCCCTTAACACCGCAGCCAAATGTACAAGTTGTGAACGAAACAAAACGTAAACAAAACCTGGCATTTGCGCTATATGTCTGTCCAACCGTAATTCACCTCTTTCATATTAAATGCACCCCCCCTTATTATATATCATTTTATTCAGGGGAAACAGGGCTTTCATTTAATATCAAATATTTAGCTATGAAACATAATTTAATATGAAAAAAATGGGAGAAAATAAGATTTTTTTTGATTTTTTTTGTTCTTCATGACATTTTAACTGTCAATGTCATAATACTGTTTGCTTTTACTGCAATAAAATACACATATTTGTATTCAGCAAAGTCTCACGTGTAAAACAGTACCCCCTATGTACAGGTTTTATGGTGTTTTGGGAAGTTACAGGGTCAAATATAGCGTGTTACATTTGAAATTGAAATTCGCCAGATTGGTTACGTTGCCTTTGAGACTGTATAGTAGCCCAGGAAATAAATTTACACCCATAATGGCATACCATTTGCAATAGTAGACGACCCAAGGTATTGCAAATAAGCGATGTCCAGTCTTTTTTAGTAGCCATTTGGTCACAAACACTGGCCAAAGTTAGCGTTTGTATTTGTTTGTGTGTGAAAAATGCAAAAAACGCCAATTTTGGCCAGTGTTTGTGACTAAGTGGCTACTAAAAAAGACTGGACATACCCCATTTGCAATACCTTTGGTTGTCTACTATTGCAAATGGTATGCCATCATAGGGGTAATTTTCATTCTTGGGCTACCATAGGGTCATAAAGGCAACGTAAGCAATCTGGCGAATTTTAATGTGAAAAAAATTAAACACAAGCCTTATATTTGACGCTGTAATTTTTGAAAACACCATAAAACCTGTACATGAGGGGTACTGTTGTACTCAGGAGACTTCGCTGAACACAAATATTTGTGTTTCAAAACAGTAAAAAGTATTGCAGCAATAATATCGTCCCTGTAAGTGCTGTTTGTGCGTGAAAAATGCAAAAAACGTCACTTTTACTGGCGATATCATGGTTGTAATACATTTTACTGTTTTGAAACACTAATATTTGTGTTCAGCGAAGTCTCCCGAGTAAAACAGTACCCCCCATGTACAGGTTTTATGGTGTCTTGGAAAGTTATAGGGTTAAATATAGTGCTAGCAAATTAAATTCCCTATACTTTCGGCATGGGTGGTCAGGCAGGTCCCGCTAATTGTAATTAATTAGGATACCTAATTATGTAAAATTATTACATAAATATATGTGTAGAATTAATATATGTATATATATACATATGTGTATATATACGTATATATATATATATTTTTTTTTTAATATTTTTATTTATATATAGGTATATATATAGTGATATATACGTATATATTTATGTATATAGATATATATATTATTTCGTTATAAGTGTATTTTGATATAAATATATATATATTAATATCAGAATACAGTTAGAACGAAATAAAACACATCTATATATTTTTTAATATTTTATTTTTAATTATTTTTTTTATTTAATTTTTTTACGTATTTACATATTTTTTTTTTTATATTATTTATAAATATATATATAACAATAATTATATATATATTTAATCAGTATCAGTCTACGTGTAATTTGATATTAATATATATATATAATTATATATATATTAATATTAAAATACACCTAGACGGTGTATGTGTATGTGTGTATATGTGTATATATATACTTAGATCATATTATATAATATATATATATGATCTAAGTATATAATTTTTTTTTTTTTACACTGTTTTAACATTTTATTATTTGATTTTCAGCCAGCAGGGGGACCAACTGTCATTACAGTTGGTCCCCCTGCTGGCAATGCAGCACGCAGCTATACCGGCCATGTGATTGTGAGGTCCTCGCAAGGACCTCACTCTCACATGGCCGGGAGGGCTCCTGGAGGGCGGACGTGCCGCGGGGGGCTCCCTGGGAGTCCCCCGAACCGCGATCGCCGGCGTGGGACCGCCAGCGACCGGGTAAGTTACTAAAAACCGGAGGGCGTACTATTACGTCCGGCGGCGTTTAGAGCCGCTTTTAAAAGGACGTAATAGTACGCCCTCCGGTCTTAAGGGGTTAAAGTGATTTGGAGACAGTCGGCAACAGCAGCCCGGATAGCAGCCGGAATATTTTTTTACATTACATGAGTATATGGAACTTTCTTTGCCGTTTCCTGAGGCTGGTGAGCGGACTAACTACCTCCACAACAAGTTTTGCTGTTTTTAAATTGCTATTAATAAAGTATACTTACCTGAGATCCGGATTGCAAGCTTCCTTTCCACGGATCCCACGCACTCTAGGGGCTGATCCTCCCTGAGTGCTATAGCAACGAGTGGTGCTTTCACCACTCTAATCGTGTGAGTGTAACACCTAAAGGGCACCTCTGTTTGCTTTATTCTATATATTTATAAGTAAATTACTATGCTGCACTAGGAGCTCTCTTTCTGTTTTTGTCTCCTTAATAGGTGTCAGAGTGATTTCCATGTTTGCAAGTATACCTACAGATTGTGCTTTGTTTCACCACAACCACTGTTTGTTTTTAAATTATTTATAATATTTGCACTCTGTAAACACCTCATTTCATGTACACAGGGTTACTTTCACTCTCTATAAGAGGTCCATAGTGAATACGATTTTTGTTGTTGCGCACCATCACTACTGTAAGTTACTATACTAAACTCAATTATCTCCAAACGCAAAAAGCACACATTTTACAAAACCCCAAAAGCACCCAAAAACATATCCCCACAAGTGTTACCTCCCTAGATAGCCCTGATCTGGGTGAACAATGTAGCGGAGAGATGATATTCCACAGCTATTCTCCACTTAAGATCCCAGTGAGGCTCAGGAACAAGTATTATAGATCCATAGAGTAGTAATTTCAGCAGGCAAAACAATACAGCAATATCCCAACTGCACTCCCAATAACTGGACGACACACAGCATCAGGAGCAGAACTGACGTTTATTCCCACAGCTTCCTTTTAAGACATTCTCCCATGCAAGGGAGGGATTTACAATCATTAAGACATTAGCCAATACAGTAGCCGTTACCTCCCACACATCTCCTCCCCTCAGAGTGACTCATAATCCCTTTAACTATACTGTACATTTACCCCAAACCTGGATGTACCCCTAAACCAGTGGGTAGCATAAATATTAGGGTACCGCCAGGTAGCCCTGATCTGGGTGAAGAATATATCCCAAATTCACCCAGATCGGACCAGGGGTTCGGGAGTTAGATGGAGGGTGAAGTTTGACCGACCGCACACGGGGTAGTATCCGAAAAGGGTTCCATGTGTTTGGGCCCTGCGGTCGGTCTACGTTCGGCAGTAAAAACACATAGCAATCCTTGCCATCCATACTTATATTTACCTGCATTAGAGTTCCCTGGTTCGGTACTTTGTTTCTACCGAATGGGAGTTCGTTTGGTCCCTCCGTTCTGTAGTTACGGAGCTCTGGAGGTCTCAGCGGTGTTCGGTTGTTGGAGTGTCTGATTTGAGTTCAAGACACTCGACGACCAAATACAGCTGATATTTTTACGCGTAACACGGCCGCCGCGCATGGTTCGTATACCAAACAGCGGCCACCCAGGCATTACCAATTATACATTAAGCTGCGGTTTGGGAGAAGTGTGAACGCCTAACGAGGTGCACACTTCTCACTGGGGTGGTCTGATGGTTCGGTAGTTTCATTCCCATGAAACTACCGAACCCACATACGAAATTATACATATATACACGAATACAATAAAACAAATGCAGTCTCATATGCATATTACAGGACAGGCTTAATACATTCCGCTAAAAACAACATATCCAAAAATCACCCAGTTCAGGAAATTCCTGGAAGTCTCTTTTTGACCGACCGCATGCATGGTTTCATGCCCAAAACAGTTCCAGAGAATCAGGGCTTGTGGTCGGTCTAGTTCGGTAGTTTGAAAACAAACAAACTACCGAACAGAGTCAATAGTCTTACCCTGAAGCTTGTTCCCTTCATCCAGACAAATGATCCCACTGAACAGTGCTCTTCTAACTTGTAAAAAACCAAACGCAGGTGATGATGGAAGTCCAGCGGTTTTCGGGAGTTTATTTAGCCGATTTTAGTTCCAGGAGATTCATGCCCAAACACCACTGCCTGTGTTCATGCGAACAAGATGGCCGTCACCTCATGGTTGCCTATAGGAATTGTGGCCACCTAGACGAACAATTAGAACACTACGGTGAGAAACGTTCAAAGTTGTTAATAGGTGTTAACAAGCTCCAGGGTGGAAAAGAGACTTTTACATTATTTTCCACAGGGTCCATAGTCTGTGGGCAGGAGGCTGGCAAGAGCCTCCTCCAGGAGCTCATGGCAAACTCAGGTAAAAAGGGGAGTTTGCCCCATGTACCTATAATCTTAATTTTATTAATGACAGGAGGTGTATATTTTGCTTAAATCTCTCTTTACTTAAGCTCTAGCAGCATATTTTAGCACAGTAACAGGATAAACCAATCAGAAAAAAAGGAACAGGCTACAGAACTCCCTCCCACTGATGTCACTTCCTTTTTCTGGCTGCAAAACGAACAAATAACAGGAAACAGAGTATAACTGGAGGAAGATTTCAGCAGAGAAGGTTAAAATCTGTGAAGAATAGGAACTAGGCTTGACATCTTGAGAAAGGTTTAAACTTAAATGAAATAACAGTCGAAACAGAGGATTAATCAAAGAATTGGACTGGTGATGGATAAGTAGCGAGTCTTGACCAATAGGCGATCCGTGTAGGGGAATATGGGCCGCTGAAATGGCCGACCGAGCCACGTTGATTGAGCGGTATGAATGGCCCAGATTAAAGAGATGTGACTGAAAGTTCAATATGCATTGTCTAGGGACGTAGTCTCATTCCAGACACCAGCTGCACTAAATGTTCCAGGCTGAAAGGTAGCATCTTCTAGTTCCAGGGGCCAGGAATCCCAGAGAAGTTCCCTAGACCTCTGCGATAGGTCTCCAAAGTTCCAGGTTCCCCGGAAAGAGTCCAAGCCACTAAGTGGAGATGGCCTTGTTCGATCATTGGGTGAGGTCGACCCTGAGGGTCTGAAAGGAGGTCTGGTAAGGGCTGTAGAAGGAACAGATCTTGGCAAGAGAGGTCCAGCTGATCTGGGAACCATGCCTGTCCTCTGTGAAGTCACCAGTCGCTGATGTCCCTCCAATGTCTGGAGAACCAATCCGCTATAACATTTATCTCTCTGGGAAGGTATTCCACCCGTAGTGTAATGTTGCGCTGAAAACAGAAACTGTAGATGTATTTTGTCACCTCCGAAAGGGTTTGTGATCTGGCCCCACCTAGCCGGTTGATGTACTGGACGGCGGATATGTTGTCCATCCATAAGAGGTGGTTGGCAAGGCTGCGGATCGCGAAGGAACCTGCAATCAATTCTAGACAAATGATGTGAAATTAATCTTCTGTCAATTTTCTTGGACCGCCTGTGGATGCCGTTGGGCATGGTGCACCCCATCCCGAAGGCTCAAGTCCGATTCTACAATGACAGAAATTTGCCTTGCCATTCCATGCAGACATGGAACGCCACCATCATAGTTCCTCCTTTACTCCTGAGGTTAGAGGGACCCTCTGGTCGTAGGACGGGTGAACCCGGAGGAATCGTTCCTTCAGGCGTTGAATGGCCTGATAATGAAGTGGTCCTGGATAGATCGCCTGAATGAAAGCCGCAAGGAGGCCTACAATCCGGGCCAACCCGCGGAGGAGATTATTTTCTTGCCGCAGTGTTTTGCGGAGTTCCTTGCGGATTGCAGATATCTTCGACTGTGGAGGAAGCGTCAATCTCGTAGAACAGGAACTGAATCAATTGGGAAGGAGAAAGGGCTGACTTCTCTCGATTGATCGCGAAGCCCAAGGATTTGAGCAAGGGGGTTGTAAAATTCGTCTGATATAATAGTCTGGAGATGTCCTCCAAACAGTATGAGGTCGTCGAGGTAGATTAAGCAGCGTATGCCTTTGGCACGTGTAACGGAGTTCCCCGTACATCGACCGAGTACCCTCTGTTGATGGATGCTTCCTAGCTGGCGCCGAGGACCACAAGCACCACACCGAACACCACAATCACCGCAGACTCCGCAACCGCCATAACTTGACTGGAGTCTCGCCGTCTTCCTCCAGGACCGTGTGAGAAAGATCTCTTCCTTCCACCCTGTATGAACCTCCAGCATCCATGACTGTGTGGGGAAGACCTCTCCTGCAAGGAAAAGGTATCAGGAACACGCTCTTAAAAGAGCTAAGTGATTCAAGCTCAGGGGAGTATGCAGAGCATAGCAATCCCCAGTGTAATTATGACAGCTCCCTCCAATAACGAGACAAGGCTACATTTTGAGGGATCAAGAAGAACTGTCTAAAACTTTATTTTACTTGGGACTAGCCCATATGGTCATTACATTAACATTGCTGTGAAAACTCAATAAAATTACAAACAGTCAAATCATAGCAGGCAACATACAGTGACTTATTATAACACAATGGCATATTTTTAAAGGGGTGGGGGAGACAATATTTAACAGAAAATATCTCACGTGCCTGCAGAATTAGCAATATGCAAATCTACCCGAATATGCAAATGAACCAGTCTTGCTATTCAGGTAGTGCATATTGCTGTTGCTACCAACATAGGGCACTAGACAAGCTCTATAGCCAAATCCACCTAGTTGGTAGCAAACCTCAGCAGTACAGGAGAGCAGGCAATACATTTCACAGTACACACACACACACTATAAACAATTACATTACACACACCCTGCACCTATAATGGGTACAGGGTGACTAAAACATAAGAGAAATAAAGCAACCTACATACATAGTCTGTCTGAAGGTAGAATAGGGGCTTTAAAGTCAAATGCATCAAAGAGTCATAGTCAAAGGGGAGGAGGCTGGCAAGCAGGCCTCTCCAGGACCAAGTGGCGAAGGGCACTTCGTCACAGCACGCATATGCGCCATTACTGGCTTCAACAGTTTGGTGAAGCACCACAGTGCAGAACTGAGGTCGAATGGTACGCATGTGAATTGATAAGCCTGGTCGTTCCAGATGAAGCGTAGGAATAGTCGGCTGGATGGGTACACCGGTACTGACAGGTATGCGTCCTTGAGGTCGAGTCGGGGGAACCAGTCGCCTGGACGTAGGATATTCTGAAGAAGATGGATGCCCTCTATTTTGAAGGGTCTGTAAACCACAAAGGTGTTCAGCTGACGTAGATTTATGACTGGGTGGAATTCGTCTGATTTCTTCCTGACCAGGAAGATAGCAGTGAAGAATCCACCACCGTCCTGAGCTCCTAGTGCTGCTCATGGACCATAAGCACCCTACCGGACACCATAACCACCGCAGACTCCATGAACCACCATAGCTTGGTCAGGGTCTCGCCCTCTTCTTCCCACCCTGGTCCAACCTCTGGAACCAGGACTGTGAGGGAAGGACCTCTCCTCCAGGACAGTATAGCTGTATAGCTGAAGAGAGCTCTTACAAGAGCTAGCAGTGGAACAGCTAGTTATAACTGTTCCCTACAACAGGAGACAAGGCTGCGATTTGAGGGTAAGAAGGTCTGGTTTAGTGACCAACTTGCATTTCTTTTAACAGATTTTCAGGCCAGGGGCACACCCCCTAGACCTGATGGAACACAGGAAAACAAGGTACATAAACCAATGGGAACAATAATTATTATTGTAACACTCTCACATACAGTCAGCAAGCCCTCCCCTCTGCCTGTGATATAATTAAGATAGCTAATGGAATAACTTAATTATCCACAGGCAAAGTACCCATTTTTACCCAAAGTGCAGAAACACCCAAAAACTCCAACATATCCCCATAAATCCTACATCCCTGGATAGCCCTGATCTAGGTGAACAACATATCAAAAAATCACCCAGGTCAGAGCAGGGGTTCAAAAGTTTTATGGAAGTCTCTTTTGACCGACCACGTGCATGATTTCATGCCCAAAACAGTTCCAGAGAATTTGGCTGTGTGGCCGGTCTATTTCCAATAGTTCAAATACTGTTTAAATAGTCGAATGGGAACCATTCGTGTACCTCGTCAAAGTTAAAGGGTCATTCATATTGTCGAACACTGTTCGACTCCTGTCGAAGAGTCGAGGTTCCAGAGAAGGTAAAGTTCAGCGGTGTTCATGCCGTCGTGTGTCCGATCCGCCCCCTATTCGTCATCATTGAGCAAACTTTGACCCTGTGCCTCACGGTCAGCAGACACATTCCAGCAAATTAGCAGCAGACCCTCCCTTCCACACCCTCCCACCTCCCTCCCAGCATCCATTTTAGATTCAATCTGAAGCTGCATGCTTAGTAAGAGGAGGGAAAGTGTAGCTGCTGCTCATTAGATAGGGAAATTGATAGCTAGGCTAGGGTATTCAGTGTCCACTACAGTCCTGAAGGACTTATCTGAACTCTGCTGTAAGAACAGCACCCAAAAAAGCCCTTTTTAGGGCTAGAACATCAGTGTGCTTTTTTATTTATTTTTTTCCTGTGTAATGTAATTGCAGTTGCCTGCCTGCCAGCTTCTGTGTCAGGCTCACAGTGCATACTGTGCCCATTTGCCCAGTGCCACCACTCACTCACTGGTGTCACAATAGCTTAAGCTTGACATTTAAAAAGAAAAAAAAAATTGTTCACTGTAATAAATTGAATTTACCGTATATACTCGAGTATAAGCCGACCCGAATATAAGCCGAGGCCCCTAATTGTACCCCAAAAAACTGGGAAAACTTATTGACTCGAGTATAAGACTAGGGTGGAAAATGCAGCAGCTACTGGTAAATTTCTAAATAAAATTAGATCCTAAAAAAGTTATATTAACTGAATATTTATTTACAGTGTGTGTATATAATGAATGCAGTGTGTGTGTGTGTGTATGAATGCAGTGTGTATATGAATGCTGTGTGTGTATGCAGTGTGTGTATGAATGCAGTGTGTATATAATGAATGGAGTGCAGTGTGTGTATATGAGTGCAGTGTGTGTGTGTATGAGTGCAGTGTGTGTGTATGAGTGCAGTGTGTATATAATGAATGCAGTGCAGTGTGTGTATATGAGTGCAGTGTGTGAGTGCAGTGTGTATATAATGAATGCAGTGCAGTGTGTGTATATGAGTGCAGTGTGTGAGTGCAGTGTGTATATAATGAATGCAGTGCAGTGTGTGTATGAGTGCAGTGTGAATGCAGTGTGTATGTATGAGTGCAGTGTGTATGTATGAGTGCAGTGTGTATGTATGAATGCAGTGTGTATGCAGTGTGTGTATGAATGCAGTGTGTGTATATAATGAATGCAGTGCAGTGTGTGTATGAATGCAGTGTGTGAGTGCAGTGTGTGTGTGTGAGTGCAGAGCATTGGTGGGGGTGGGCATTTTATTAATTATTATTATTATTTAATTATTATTGTAATATATATATTTTTTTTATGTTATTATTTTTTTTATTATTATTTTTTTTTTTAATTTTTTTTAATTTTTATTTTTTTTTTCGTCCCCCCTCCCTGCTTGTTAGCTGGCCAGGGAGGGGGGCTCTCACTCCCTGGTGGTCCAGTGGATGGGCTGTAGGAGGGGGGCTGTCAGGAAGCTGTAACTTACCTTCACCGCAGCTCCTGTCAGCTCCCTTCTCTCTCCTCCATCCGTGCAGCTCCCAGGTCAGCTTCCTCTGCAACTCTCGCGGCCGCGCGGAGCGTTGCCACGGTAACCCGTGGCAATGCTCTGACCCCGCGGCTCTCGCGAGAGTTGCAGAGGAAGCTGACCTGGGAGCTGCACGGACGGAGGAGAGAGAAGGGAGCTGACAGGAGCTGCTGTGAAGGTAAGTTACAGCTTCCTGACAGCCCCCGGTCCTTGTCTGTATTATGGCAATGAAAATTGCCATAATACAGACAACTGACTCGAGTATAAGACGAGTGAGTGTTTTTCAGCACAAAAAATGTGCTGAAAAACTCGTCTTATACTCGAGTATATACGGTAAGTTAGTTGTCTGCCAGCTTCTGTGTCAGGCTCAGTTGATACTGTGCCCATTTGCCCAGTGCCACCACTCATATCTGGTTTCACAATAGCTTATGCTTGACATTTAAAAAGAAAAAAAATGTTTTCACTGTAATAGATTGAATAGCAGTTAGTTGCCTGCCAGCTTCTGTGTCAGGCTCACAGTGGATACTGTGCCCATTTGCCCAGTCAGTGCCACCACTCATATCTGGTGTCTCTATAGTGTGCTTTTACAAAGAAAAAAAGTTTTCCAGTGTAAGCTAATAGCAGTCAGTGTCCTTAAAGCGGGTGTGTCAGGCCTTCAGCATGTGCCCTGCAGACCCATGCCAGTGTACTTTGACAGTTGCCACTCATATCTGTTGTCTCTATCGCGTGCTTGTACAAAGAAAAAAAGGTTTCCAGTGTAAGCTAATAGCAGTCAGTGTCCTTAAAGCGGGTGTGTCAGGCCTTTAGCGTGTGCCCTGCAGACCCCTGCCAGTGTACTTTGACAGTTGCCACTCATATCTGGTGTCTCTATAGCGTGCTTTTACAAAGAAAAAAAGGTTTCCAGTGTAAGCTAATAGCCGTCAGTGTCCTTAAAGCGGGTGTGTCAGGCCTTCAGCGTGTGCCCTGCAGACCCATGCCAGTTTACTTTGACAGTTGCCACTCATATCTGGTGTCTCTATAGCGTGCTTTTACAAAGAAAAAAAGGTTTCCAGTGTAAGCTAATAGCAGTCAGTGTCCTTAAAGCGGGTGTGTCAGGCCTTCAGCGTGTGCCCTGCAGACCCCTGCCAGTGTACTTTGACAGTTGCCACTCATATCTGGTGTCTCTATAGCGTGTTTTTACAAAGAAAAAAAGGTTTCCAGTGTAAGCTAATAGCAGTCAGTGTCCTTAAAGCGGGTGTGTCAGGCCTTCAGCGTGTGCCCTGCAGACCCCTGCCAGTGTACTTTGACAGTTGCCACTCATATCTGGTGTCTCTATAGCGTGCTTTTACAAAGAAAAAAACATTTCCAGTGTAAGCTAATAGCAGTCAGTGTCCTTAAAGCGGGTGTGTCAGGCCTTCAGCGTGTGCCCTGCAGACCCCTGCCAGTGTACTTTGACAGTTGCCATTCATATCTGGTGTCTCTATAGCGTGCTTTTACAAAGAAAAAAACTTTCCAGTTTAAGCCAATAGCAGTCAGTGTCCTTAAAGCGGGTGTGTCAGGCCTTCAGCGTGTGCCCTGCAGACCCCTGCCAGTGTACTTTGACAGTTGCCACTCATATCTGGTGTGTCTATAGCGTGCTTTTACAAAGAAAAAAACTTTCCAGTGTAAGCTAATAGCAGTCAGTGTCCTTAAAGTGGGTGTGTCAGGCCTTCAGCGTGTGCCCTGCAGACCCCTGCCAGTGTACTTTGACAGTTGCCACTCATATCTGGTGTCTCTATAGCGTGCTTTTACAAAGAAAAAAACTTTCCAGTTTATGCCAATAGCAGTCAGTGTCCTTAAAGCGGGTGTGTCAGGCCTTCAGCGTGTGCCCTGCAGACCCCTGCCAGTGTACTTTTTCAGTTGCCACTCATATCTGGTGTCGCTATAGCGTGCTTTTACAAAGAAAAAAAGGTTTCCAGTGTAAGCTAATAGCAGTCAGTGTCCTTAAAGCGGGTGTGTCAGGCCTTCAGCGTGTGCCCTGCAGACCCCTGCCAGTGTACTTTGACAGTTGCCACTCATATCTGGTGTCTCTATAGCGTGCTTTTACAAAGAAAAAAAGTTTTCCAGTGTAAGCTTATAGCAGTCAGTGTCCTTAAAGCAGGTGTGTCAGGCCTTCAGCGTGTGCCAGATTACACATGTGTGTAATCTGATCGTACAACGCTTTGTGCATAAGTACACAGGCTTACAGGACGTCCTTCTTGTCTCTGTACTTAACTGCCAATAGCTCCTCTTGGCGCAGAGCTGAGGTCTCCCCCCTTCGTAGCCGGGTGCGTGCAAGTTGTCCTGGGAAACCTGTGCTGTTCTTTTTAATTGTGCCGCAAGCTACTGTATCAAAACAGTACAGTAGCTTGAACAAAGGGACACTTGTATAAAAATTGTCAGTATACAAGTGGTACCCTTTGTTCATCAGGGGGAATATCAGGTTCAGACAATCTTGCCACTGGTTCCCATATGTTCTAGGCAACCTGGAGGGTCAAGGTGGCAATCCTTTCCCTCGTACACCCGGAAGGCCTGAGTATACCCAGTCTCGCTATCACAGAGCTTATACATCTTTACACCATACCTAGAGCGCTTGGAAGGAACATACTGCTTGAATCCCAGCCTTCCCTTATACTTCATCAGGGATTCATCCACGCATATATTCCTTCCAGGTGTATAAGCCTCTGCAAACCTGGCAGCAAAGTGGGTAATCAGGGGGCGGATTTTATACAGCCTGTCAAACTGGGGATGCTCCCTAGGGGGACACAGGCTGTTGACGCTGAAGTGCAGGAAATGCAGAATCATTTCATACCTCTTCCTCGACATACATTGGGAGTAAATGGGGGTAGAGCAGATGGGGCTACTGCTCCAGTACTAGCAGATGGAGGGCTTCTTTATGATGCCCATCAGCATAGTCAATGCCCAGAATCTTTTAAATTCTGGCACAGTGTGTATCTTTGCCAAAAAAGAGTCCGGATTTGTAGCTCAGAATTGATGGGCATATAAATTAGTTTGGGCGACAATGTTCCTCAATACAGGGATCCTTAGGACAGGTGTCAATCCACATCTGCCAAGTGAGCCTATGTAGGGGGAACAGTCCCTATTCTGCTCTGTGTGAGGAGGAGGAACGGGAAATGAGTAGCTCGGCATCCAACCTTGTGCAAATGGGGTCTTTCATGCTTTCGTGCCTGTTGAGGGACCCTCGTATAAAAAGGCTGAAGGAGAACGACCTGTTCTGGGTGTCCACGCTACTAGACCCCCGGTATAAGCAGACAGTTGCGGAAATGTTACCGAATTACAAGTCTGAAAGGATGCAGCATTTGCAAAATAAATTAAAAAGTATGCTTTACACAGCGTATAAGGGTGATGTCACAGCACAACGGGAATCTAACAGGGGAAGAGGTGAAAGTCATCCTCCTCCTCCTCCCACGACCACGCCATATCTGCAAAGTGACCCTATGTAGGGGAAACAGTCTCTATTCTGCTCTGTGTCAGTGTGTATCAGGGTCCCTGAGGACAGGTGTCAATCCATATCTGCCAAGTGACCTTATGTAGGGGGAACAGTCCCTATTCTGCTCTGTGTCCGTGTGCATCAGGGGCTCTGAGGACAGGTGTCAATCCATATGTCAAGGTGTCAATATGTCATATGTCAGGTGTCAATCCATATCCATTGTGATTTAGGAATGTTAGGTGATTTCTGCCCTTTATGGATTAAAACCAGACTCTACATCAACTGTCTAATTTTCCATGGTAGTTTTGCCATGGATCCCCCTCCGGCATGCCACAGTCCAGGTGTTAGTCCCCTTGAAACAACTTTTCCATCACTTTTGTGGCCAGAAAGAGTCCCTGTTGGTTTTAAAATTCGCCTGTCCATTGAAGTCAATGGCGGTTCCCCCGGTTCACCGGTTCGCGAACATTTGAGGAAGTTCGCGTTCGCCGTTCGCGAACTGAAAATTTTGAGTTCGCGACATCACTAGTTAACATCTTTACGTCCCTGAATAAGGCTCAGACATCTATGAAACGAGTCTTCAGAGGCTACCCCAGTCGGGGTGTTTTTGGACAGGCTGGCCGCTACAAGGGCCGAGCAGCCAACCGATTCTGGCCTTCTGGCCCCTGGTCACACAGACCACAGCCTTTCTACCCAGAAGTGGGCTTCAGACAACCCTTCTCCTATACCCGAGGAGCAGATCGAGGCAGAGGACCTCGTAACCGTGGTAGAGCACGCTTCCCTACAGGTAAGCAACATCATGCCTCTAGTTTCACTTACCCCTTATACCGCAGGCCGTATTGCTCTGTCTTTTCAGAACTGGATGACCATCTCCACAGACGCATGGATCCTCCAGACAGTGCGGGGCTACGTCTTCGATTGTGTAGAACCCCTTACCAGCTCGCTCCTCCACATCCCATTCAATGCTCCGAGGAGGACTGCCGCCTGATCGACGGCGAACTACGGGAGCTCAAGACGAAAGGAGCGATAGAACCAGCTCACGACGGACAGGGTTTCTTCAGCAAAAAATAAATCCGGAGAGTTCCGTCCGGTTATAAATTTGAAGGGGCTCAACGCTTTTGTAACGTACAGGCACTTCAAGATGGAAGGCATTCACCTTCTGAGAGATCCTCTCCAAGACAGGTACTGGTTTACGATACTAGAGCTCATCTTCCCGCCAATTCCTAGGGCAAAACCAACCCTGGAAGTTCACATGCCTTCCATTCGGCCTCAGCTCAGCGCCTTGGTGCTTAACCAATCTTCTCAAACCAGTCGTATCACGACTACGAACTCAAGGAATTCGGTGCATTATCTACCTGGACGACCTGCTACTGTTTTCCTCAGACAGGTACAGTCTAACGCAACACACACAATATACCATTCAACTCCTGACGTCCCTAGGCTTCATGGTGAACTACCAAAAATTGGAACTATCCCCAGCCCAGACGGTACATTTCCTGGGCTTCGAGATAGATTCCAGGACCAGCACCTTACGGCTCCCAATCTCGAAGATCACAGCCATCAAGAAGGAACTACGCAGAGTCATCCGCTGCTGCACCATTCCACTCCGCAACCTAGCTCGGATTGTGGGACTACTGTCCGCATCTATACAGGCAAAGTACGGCAGAGGTACCTGGAAAGCGGGGGTGAGGGTGCCCGAGCAGTTGCGGGCCAGCCGGAGCGTTTTGACTGGGTCAAAGAAGCGCTGGGAGCATGGAATCCTGGTACACCCGAGGGATATAAACCATGAGGGAGACTGTCTTCAGGAAACCGGAAGCGGAAGTGACCAGCCGACTTCAGCCCAGTATGGAGGTAGCTATGAGTATATATAAGCTGGCTCAACCCCTCCCACAACTCCAGGCTCCGCCTTCCCATTTACTGAACCATATAGGGAAAAGGCACGAACAAGTCTGCACTGCTTTCCTTCGTTCCATACATAGGACATTAGCATTGCCCAGCAGGCATATGAAATGCAACGCCCATTCCCTGATCACGCATAGGTCTAAAGATCCCTCCTGAGAGAGGGCCTCATTGGCCAATAAGAGGATTTTTGCCAGGGGTCCTAGCATGTCCAGCAGCTTGTGTTGGGTTAGCCATAAGCTGCGTTCGATTTCCTTATGAGGGTCATGGCCAGTCCTGGCCAGGTATGTATAAAGCATCGCATCGAACTCTGGGGTCATCACGACCATGTCCGGCAGGGCAGGTCTGGGGCATTCAGTCTTCAAGCACTTGTGGACCTCACGATCCAAAGGCCCTCTGATCCAGAAGGGACCATTCCGAGGACCGAAGATGGCGAATTTGGTGAGGGTTAAACAGCGGTTGTCCTAACGCGTCCGTGAAGACTTCTGCCTCCCCTAAGGATATTGGCAGGGAAGCCGGATTTTTAAATGCTGGCTCAGTCATGCCCTCTCTAATCAAAGGCACCTCTCCAAAGGGAGCATCTGGCCAGTCAGGCTCTTTGTCGGAGGCTGAATGGTCTGCTTGCCATTCCTCCATGATCGTTAAGGGAGGTGGAGGAAAGGAGTCTTTCTTTTCTCCCGATAAGGTAGGATAGACAGTGAGTTTCTCCTTTACGTCCGTATGTCTGGGGCACTTGGCTGGCGCTTTCCGTTTGCGGTTGAGGGGTTCAGGTCCGTCCCCTTTTCAGTACCGTTTGTGAGGTCTGGCTTGCTCAACCCTAGAGTCTGAATCCTCTGCTGAGATTTGGGCTGGAGTTTCTCTTTGGGCTTCCAGTGCAACACCCGAGCCAGGGTTTTCTCGACTGAGGCGTTGACTGCCTCATTAATGAGAGCTTGCAGGTTTTGTTCCTGGTTTGTTGTATCCATAGCGATAGCAAACGTATTCATGCACATCTATAACTGGGTGTGACGAACAACACTTCGCCACTGGCTTTTGGAGGGGCCTGATTGCCAGCCTCTTGCCCCAGGACTATAGGCCATGTCTAAAACTAAAGACTGTGAAAATGCATGTTCGTGCCTTTCTCTTATGTGGTTCTGTAAATGGGGTTTACCGAACAAACTGTCGAACAACCGGACCACCTGCAAGTGGAGTGTGTTGCTTCTTTACCCCCCAGAAGCTGTGGTTAACCGCAGTTAATTGACGAACGGCTGGGTGTTCGCCGTTTGTATAGTCGAACACGTGGCGGACAGCCATCTTGTTTAGTCAAATGTGTTCTGCTGTGTTTGGTCATCGAGTTCATGGAACTCAAATTGGATACGCGACGGCACGAACACCGCAGAACTTTACCTTCTCCAGGACTTCGACGGGAGTCGAACAGTGTTTGATAATTAGAACGCCACTTTAACACTGGCTATTTGCACGAACAGCTCCTGTTAGTGCATTTGAACAGAACTTAGCATTGGAACTAGACCGGCCGCACAGCCTAAATCTGTGGAACTATTTTGGGCATGAAAGTCATGCATGCGGTCGGTCAAAAGAGACTTGCATAAAACATTTGAACCCCTGCTCTGAACTGGGTGATTTTTGGATATGTTGTTTACCCAGATCAGGGCTATAAAATGGGATGTAAAACGTATGGGGATATGTTGGAGTTTTGGGTGTTTCTGTACTTTGGGTAAATATGTGTGTTTTTTGCCTGTGGGTAATTGAGTTAGCCCATTGTATTTGTTTATTGTATCACAGGCAGAAGGGAGGGTTTGTGTACAGTAACTGGGAGTGTTTGAATGTAAAACTCAGTTTTTATTGGCTTGTGCATTTCATGCCCTGTGCCCCACAAGGTGCATTTCATGCCCTGTGCCCCACAAAAGAAGCAGCTGTACCATTAAACCTTCAGTTCTACTTGACGCTAAACTCGCAGCCTCGACTTGTGTTTGGAGGGGACAGCTGTAATCACTACAGGGATTGCTATGCTCTTCATACTCCCTTAGCTTCACTGAGCGCTTGTAAGAGCTGTTCCTGCTTAGCTCTCTGAAGGAAGAGAGGTTCACCCACTGGATCCTTGAGCCTTGTCGTAGGTCCATGGTGGGTAGGAGACCCCAACCAAGCTGTGGCGGTTCGTGGGGTCTGCAGTGCTTATGGTGTATGGTGCGGTGCTGATGGTCCTTGGAAAGCACTAGGAGCATCCGTCGGCAGTCAAACCCTCAGCTAGCCTGGGGCAACCATAACACTGGGGCTCACCCAGCTAAAATTCCTCTTGGTGTATATACCCTGTAGGGAAGTATGAGGGCACAGACAAAGCGGGCCAATCAGGGCTGTACCAGTGACAGCAATCATAAAGACCAATATAGTAAATCCATGTGGGTTGGTCTGATAGGATATAAAGGGGGCTCGCCCCTGTGACGAGCTCTCTGTCTTGTGTGGTAGTGCATATAAGTAGGGGTCACCCCAATATGGGCAGAGTGGAATGAGGTTCACCCCTATACTCTGAAAGTGCACAGACTGTAAACCAATTAGGCCTTGCAAGCAGTATAAATATAATGCCTAACCCCAGGGTATCCCAACTGGGATAAAATATCAGTGACACCTTGTGAGGAGAATGGACCTACAATAGCCATGGTGAAAATAACTAAATGGTTGTCTTGCGGTGTTCATCTGCCAGATGAGCGGGTCCAGAGGTGGCATAAATACATTGCCCGCTCGACTCACGGGCTTGTAAAGTAGTTTGCTTTAATATCGCGGGTAAAGCAAGATGGCCGCGTCATCCAATATGTGTGCGGATCGGGGTCTCCAAGAAAATGGCTGCCGTGATGTCGCACAGGCGCACCAGACTGCAATGACTGCCTGGATCTCGCGTGTGTGTGCGAGATCCAAGATGGCCACCGTGTGATAGAAGAGGGCAGCCGCAGGCGCTCTACACGACCCCTAAAAAGCCCGGGAAAAATCATGGATGCAAGATGCCTGCCGGGACCCCAGGTGACAGGATAAAGAAAGAATCAGAAAATCCTAGGGACAAACAGTAATGCAGTTAGAAACTGACAGAAAGAAATACCAGAGTAAGATAAAAGATGGAAAAATTTACGTTAAAGAGTCTAAGTAGTGACAAAAATCCCAATAGGATACTATTCAGGAATTCATTGGGAAGAACATTGTAATTAGCAATAATCAGCATGTTTTTTTGAAACATAGGTCATGTCAAACTAACCTAATAGCAGTCTACAAAGAAGTAAGTAGAAGTATAGATAGATCAGGGCATTGAAGTGGATGTGATTTTGCCATGACATTTGATACTGCTCCTTACGAAAGGTTAGCGTTCAAATTGAAATAAATTGGTCTAGGTGAAAATTCTTGTTTTTAGGTAGAACATTGACTTGAAGGTAGAGTGCAGAGAGATGTCATAAATTGTACAAAAGTGGAAAGTGGTGTCCCACAGGCAGGCCCGGACTGGCCATCGGGCACACCGGGCAAATGCCCGGTGGGCCGCGGTGGCCGTGGGGCCGAGGCCGGCAGGGGAAGGTCCCAGGATCTCCCCTGCCGGTCTATGCAGGGCCGGCACTATCCGAGCGCCGGCCCCGCTGTTTTCAATGAAGGGCCGGTGAGGAGATCAGAGATCTCCCTCACCGGCCCACTTGGAGAGACATGCGGCTGGGGAGGGAGGTAGAGGACCCGGCGGAGCTCTATCTTGCAGCTCCGCCGGGTTCCTCTCGCGAGATCCGGCGCGTTGCCATGGCAACGACCGGATCTCGCGAGAGTGAACTCTAGCCTCGCAGGCTAGAGTTCACTCACCCACTGGACCGCCAGGGAAGATACCAGCGTGCCGGTCCCCCCCTCTCACTCACCAGCGTTCCGGTCCCCCCCCACGTTTGAGGCTACAGGTAAGAAGGGAGGGGAGGAGGGGGGACATAATGCTACTTTTTTATTTTATTTTACCCCCCCAACACTCACTCCCTTCTAACATTCACACACATCACACACAGCACTATCACATCCATCACACACAGCACTCTCACTCCCATCACACACAGCACTATCACATCCATCACACACAGCACTCTCACTCCCATCACACACAGCACTATCACATCCATCACACACAGCACTCTCACTCCCATCACACACAGCACTCTCACTCCCACCACACACAGCACTATCACATCCATCACACACAGCACTCTCACTCCCATCACACACAGCACTCTCACTCCCATCACACACAGCACTATCACATCCATCACACACAGCACTATCACTCCCATCACACACAGCACTATCACATCCATCACACACAGCACTCTCACTCCCATCACACACAGCACTCTCACTCCCATCACACACAGCACTCTCACATCCATCACACACAGCACTATCACATCCATCACACACAGCACTCTCACTCCCATCACACACAGCACTATCACATCCATCACACACAGCACTATCACTCCCATCACACACAGCACTATCACATCCATCACACACAGCACTATCACATCCATCACACACAGCACTCTCACTCCCATCACACACAGCACTCTCACATCCATCACACACAGCACTCTCACTCCCATCACACACAGCACTCACACACACATCACACTCAGCACTATCACAAAACACATCATTCACAGCACTATTACAAAACACATCACACTCAGCACACTCAGAACTCTCACACTCAGCACTCTCACACTCAGCACTCTCACACTCAGCACTCTCACACTCAGCACTCTCACACACATCACACTCAGGACTCACACACACATCACACTCAGCACTATCACACACATAACACACAGCATTCAGCACTATCACAAAACACATCACACACAGCACTCAGCACTATCACAAAACACATCACACACAGCACTCTCACACATCATCCACAGCACTATCACACTCGGCACTCTCACACACAGCGCACTCACACACATCATACACAGCATCCATCATACACACATACTGCACGCCTCACATACACACAGAACCTCCCCAACACACTGCACCACACACATACACAATACTTCCAAATATATATATATATATATATATATACACACACACTACATTCCTGACATACACACTCTGGATCCCCTATACACACAATTGATTCCTTGTAAGCAAACACATACTACACCCCTAAACACACCTTCTACAAACACTACATCACATATATACACACACACACACACTATAGCCTGTATGCACACACTTGCTACATCCCCTATACACACATTCTCTACAGCCCCTAGCCACATATGCATTACATTACACCACAAACACTACACAACTAAAACCGACCTTATTGCACAATACCACACCACAATCAGCTCACTCTATACACACACACACACAATCCCACAAGCAGGCTCTAAACACAGCACGATACTCTTTCCTGGCATTTTTGTCTCCTGGTATCCATTTATAGAGACACCAGAGACAAGTTGCAAGGAAACACAGTGCAAGCATGTTATTACATTTGCTTGCACTGTGCAGAACAAATACAGGGCTTTTTTCTCATGCTAGAGCTCTTTAGCAGAGCTCTGCGCATGGTCTGCCCTGGCCTGCACTTTGAGAAGGGGGCGTGTTTGTCGTTAGTGACGACAAAACACACCCTCTCTGCCCCGCCCCTTCTTAGTGGGCCGCTGTGATAAAAAAATGCCCGGGCCAAATTTTTATCCCAGTCCGGCCCTGCCCACAGGGCTCTGTTCTGGGACTGTTTATATTTAACATATTTATAAATTATCTTGAAATAGGCATTAAAAGCCGTGTTTCAGTGTTTGCAGATGACACAAAACTCTGTAAAGTAATAAAATGTGACCAGGATATTGCTTTGTTGCAGCGGGATTTAGATTTTTTGAAATGCAATGTAGAATACTTCAGGGTAAAGCATGCACAAGCAACTTACACTCCAAATAGCAGTGAAATAGGGATATCAACACACAAAATTGATTTGAGAATTGTATGGACAACAAACTAGGCAACAATGTGGAATGTCAATTGGCAAATGCTAAGGCCAGTAAGGTATCATCATGTATAAATAGGGGCATTCATTAATGGGATGAAACTATACTTTTGCCTCTTATTAAATCATTGGTAAGACCACACCATGAATATGCTGTGCAATTCTAAGCACCTGTTCTAAAGAAGGATATTATGGCACTAGAAAATTGCAGAGGCAGGCTAAAAAATTAATAAAAGGAATGGAGCACACATTTACATCTCATTAGTTTTGAAAAACAGCACCACATAGGAGATATGATCGCATTATACAAATATATTCAGTGCCAAATCTATTCACAAATAGGACGTATACATAGGACACGAGGTCACACATTTAGACTGGAAGAATGTGGTGTATTTCTTCTAGTTTCACATAGAAGCACCATTTACACTTTAAAGGGACACTATAATCATCAGAACAACTATAACTTAATGTAATTGTTCTGGTGAGTATAGTTAGGGCCTGCATGCTTTATGCTGTAAACACTGTCATTTCAGAGAGAAGGCAGTGTTTACATTGCTGCCTAGTAACACATGTAGTGGAAGTCACTCATATGGCCACTAGAGATGCATTGATTCAATGCATATCTATGAGGAGATGCTGGTTTGCCAGGGCAGCACCTGGCTCCACCACCCACCCCGCTCTGTCCAATAGTAAAGCATTGGATTGGCTGAGATCATCAATTTTGATGATCTCAGCCATGCAGGTGGATCGGGGGCAGAGTCAGCACCGGTAGACCTTTGTGGCGTGGGAATAAAGATAAGTAAACTACTTATTTAAGGGGGACAGGGGACCTAAACCCTATAGGGTCAGGAATACACATTTGTATTTCTGGCCCTATAGTCACATAGTTACATACTTACATAGCTGAAAAGAGACTTGCATCCATCAAGTTCAGCCTTCCTCACACATGTTTTTGCTGTTGATCCAAAAGAAGGATAAAAAACCCAGTCTGAAGTTCTTCCAGTTTTGCAACAAACTAGGAAAAAAATCCTTCTTGACCCCAAAATGGCAGTCAGATATCTCCTTGGATCAAGCAGCTATTACCCCACTAATTAGAAATTATATCCCTGTACGTTATGTTTTTGGAAGTATTTATCCAATTGCTATTTAAACATCTGTACGGACTCTGATAGTGCTCCTTTAAGGTTATTTTTTCTGCATTCTAAGCCGAACGCTGGTGGGATGGGGTAGAGGGATTGGGTAAGTGATGAGATCACCTGGCTGCCTGCCTGTCACTTTAGGTCAGCACATTGCGAGCAGACCCTGCAGGCGTGGCAGTCGTCTAGTGATGCGCTTGCGTTATGCTTGTTGAAGACAGGACCGAGAAATCAAGACTGTTCCACCAGAATCTGGATGTTGAGAGGCATGTTAATGATAGTGAACTGATATTTGCTCACTATAGGGGATAGGAAAATATATGATTACCAATCCTGGTGAAAGTTTCCCTTTAAAGAGTGGGGTTGAATATTATAGTGTATCTCTTCGGTTGCCAAGGCAAAGAAGAAAAAACAAAAAGCAAATGACTTGCTGCTGGAATCAACAGAAGCTGTACTAAATGCGTGACACAGCAACAAACAGCGCTATCACCTGAATAAGTGTACCTCACATACACACATGAATATAGCAAGAAACAAAGTGTAGTTTATACAACTCCGTAGGAAAGTATAAAACAAAAGGTGATGTAGCACAATAAAATATATAGAGAATACAACCTGTAATAAACAGGATGTGATTTGATAGAGATCTGAAATTATAAAATCACATATAGTTAAGTATGTTAAGAAAAATGACTAAATCCAGGAGGTAGAGAACTTACAAGAGAACATAGATGTTCTGCGCATATCTCCCCTCAGGGGTAATCTGTGGATGGCAGTAGCTCCTTCCAATTAGCTGAATCCTCAGGAGGATAAAGAGAAAGTTCTCAGTTCCATGAGATTCATGCCCAAACACCGCTGCTTGCATTTATGCGAACAAGATGGCCGCCACCTCGTGGTTGTCTATAGGAATTGTGGCCACCCAGACGAACAATTAGAACACTGCGGTGAGAAACGTTCCAAGTTGTTAATAGCTGTTAACAAGCTCCAGGGTGGTCTCTGTTCGTGCGGTTGTTCGGTAAACGAACAGGCATAGAGCCTGTTTGAAGTATATTAGCCAGTTCTATTGCAGGGGCCATAGTCACAGGGTAGAAGGCTGGCAAACAGGCTCCTCCAAAAACCAGTGGCGAGGTCACTTTCGCCACAGTATGGCTCTGGTCCCTAGGGGAAATTTGTGTGGCAGCATATGCATGTAGGATTATTGATACATTCAGACCACAACCCATGCATTTTATTTGCCCCAATAAAGCTGCTATTTCTGTTATCCCGGAGGGCCTGAACTGTTGTTTATTCTGCATAACCCATGCATTGTAATAGACAGCTGCCTTGCAAAACTTACATTGCTAAGGGAGCCTAAATATGGGTTGGAAACCTGAGTAAGTGATGCCTGTCTGTGTTAATATGCTTATTTAGTAGGATCTAGTGAAAATAGAGTCTTTTAGACCTTCTGTGTCTGAGATGAACAAGAGATGATGCATAACAATAAATATCTGATTGATTAAAATGGACATTCTAAAATTGCATTAAAGTAGATGGAAGCATTGTGTTTTTTTGCGACACTGATTTTACAGTGTGATGACCCTAGTTTATTTGACCCTAGTTAGCTAGTGAGAGACTCCTTCGGCACAGCATGCCCGACGGAGAGCTACCTAGAAATCATATGGAAGTGTGTATCGGATCATGAGATGCAGTGATCATATTTCATCTGGGTAGTGCTTGGTTCTCAGGACTATCAAACAGGGTACTATTTGGAAGAAATAGTAAGTGGTGAGTCAACCAAGGAGAACAAGCACTAGACGGAGCTCCCAGTCTTGGAGCCACAAGAAGTCTACCTTTATGACTGTGACTTCCCGTTGAGCAGCCTTTCTGGACAGTCTGAATCTCCTAAGGAGAGCTTTCCAATGTTTGGGGATATTTTGGGGATATTGTGTAAGTTGCCCTGGTGTCTGGCTATTAATTAAATATCTAGTTCTGATTGTTTTATGTGCCAAACACCAAGGTGTCTGATTGCGAAATGTATTGTTACTGTGATGACCCCCTGTTGGGTACATCTATATATAAAGCTGATTTGTCACCTAAATTTTTTTTTACCTTTTTTACACCACATCAAACCTTGGCTGATGACTGGGGACACTGCTATAGTCACTTGAAATCTCCTATAGCAGGGAAAGGCAGTATTTGGAAATGATACTTAGGTTGAGTACATTAGTTTTGCCACAATGATGTACAATAATAAATGTCAAAATGTATTTAAACAGACACATGTCTTAACTAAGGTATTAGAGCTTAAGAAGCTTGAGAAGTTAGAGAGAATGTGCTTACATGTCTTAGTTAAGTATCTTGAGACTAAGGATGTCCATATCTAACTATGCACAATTATGTAACAGGACAGGTAGTTATTGTTTTAGATCCAAGACCAGAACGACATTTCCATTGGCAACATACACAATGAACAGGTGCATGATAGAAATACAGATAACCTGAACATATTCCACACTTCTAACACTTCCTAAAGAGCTCTCCTCACTTATAACCCACCTTCAAGGTTCCTCCATTGAATGCAGAAAGTTTGATTTGTCTCTTTGTACAGTTCTAATGTTTATGCAGGTGTGCAATGGTAAAGTCTGAAACAAGATGGAGTCAAAATTCCACTCACAGGGTAAAGGGAAAGTTTATATCAGAGTTAGATTGCATAGGGTGTTGGGAGATTTGAAAGCTTTAGATGAGTCATAATTGTGCTTGGATTATTGTCCATGCACCACATGCAAGGCATTTCAAGTGTGAAATGCTGTTAATGGGCAAATGGGAAATTATCTCTTCCACTTCCTTTCCAGTCTCACACAGTGGGGGAGCTGATATTACAATGCTTTTTAAACCATCTATAGCTGTTCTTGCAGTTATGCTATTAAGCATATAAGGCTGACTTGACTAATAGTGACATTGGCAAAGGTTCTTGTTATTTATCTCACACCATGAGCTCAAAAAGTACATTAGAAATGCTGAAAACAGATGCACCTTCTCTGCCAAATGGAAAATATGGCCCTGGATTCGGGGTATCTTTTAAAAACACCCCATTTGCTAGGGTTTAGACTCTCACATGATATCTGACATTGCCCATTGGATTTGTGTTGGACAAGCAAATCCTAGACATCCAAAAGGATAGGCCTATGTATTGCAGTTTGAGTAGCAGCATCAGGTGATGGAGTCAAATTCTGGGTGACATGCATTCTAAGAATACTATTATTTCTCTCTGTTAAGATTGACTGCAATGTTTGGTTCTCCCTTTTTAACGGTAGAATAAGATACACATTGATACAAAAACTGTGAAATAGTTGACAAAAAAGGAAATTAATATTTTGTACCTGATTTTTTTTTTCAGGACGCCTTTTGGATATTCTCCATACAAAAGGCCAGAGAGGTTACATTGTTTTCCTGGAAAGCCTTGAGTTCTACTACCCTGAACTATATAAGCTGGTTACTGGTAAAGAACCAACAAGAAGGTTCTCTACAATAGTTGGTAAGTGAAGCAAGGAATGAACAATAAATTAACTACTGATGTTAAACTTTCATTAATTGAAGATAAAAAAAATATAATACTATTATCGCAATGGAACTCATACGCTTTCCAAATGTTATCTACAAACATTCCTATAGACTTTAGTGGTGACTTCTGTATATAAATCACTTGTTAACTATTCTAACATTATTAGATCATTTGGAAAGCTTATTAAATTGAGTCCTCAGTTAGGAAATCTAATCAGACACCGCATTAGTACAATATGAAACATTGACCTTGATGTAATATTGTTGGAGAAGCTTTCCAAATAGATATGTGCAATTTGTTTAGTTCCGAATGTACATTCATACGAATTTCATGCCATTCAGACATTCGGATGCTTCTGAATGTCCAAAGTGCCGAAGTTCGGAAGTGATTCGGATTTCTAAAAAGTGGCAAAACAAGAGAGAGGAAGGGAAAATTACGTGAATGATGACAGGAATCTTGACCAATAAGCTAATTCCTTTTGTGCAATGTAATGCTTGCTTGGTTTCACTATTCCCTGTCCAATGAAATGAGCAAATTTTTGTGATTGATATTAGACTACAGCCAATTAATGGTGATTTTGTCACTGACACTTGAAGGCACACAGAGTCATTGAGGTGGGATAGTATATAAATCAGGCTGTCAGGGTGTTGGCTTGCATTCATGTGACCAGTAGACATGTGCAATTTGTTTCGCTCCAAATGTACATACGTGCGAATTTCATGCCATTCATACATTCGGATGCTTACAAATGTCTGAAGCGCCGAAGTGATGAAGTTCAGCAGTTCCGAAATGCCGAACCAAATGCCATTGCTACAAATTGTCGAAGCAGACTAATTGTTTTATTTTAAAAATACAAATACGGAGTCTAAGCGCGTGAACCAGAAATTACCAAGTAACTCAAAAACACCCGTGTGGTAACCTCTCTATCAACACTAAAATCAAACAAAATATATACATACAAAATAGGTAATTTGCCTGCAGAAGTATTACTGGGCCCCATGACTTCTGCCTATGCTCCAGCATACAACAATGAAGTGAATCCAGGGACTACCCGAGCACAAGCCCAGACGCAGCGAGAACCCTCACCAGTGCGGGAGACACAGGTAAGACTTACCCCGACCTGGACTGACACTTTAGGTCCCATCCCCTGGGACACTCCAGCTACTTTTGAGACCGAGTCTAAGTCCGACCCGACCTTGCAAAAATACAGAGAAAGGGCAGAGACCGGAGGTGGCGGGCTAGATAATGAAACCTTCTTATTGGAAAAAGGGAAGCTGTATCGCTTGACTGAGAAAAAGGGACAGCATAGACGACAGCTGGTAGTGCCCCACAAATACCACCAGGAGATACTGAAGGTAGGACACGACATTCTGTTAGCAGGTCACCTAGTTGTGACCCGCACACTACACCGCAACACTCACACGTTTTTTTGGTCAGGGGTACACGCTGATGTCCGAATCTATTGTAATGCATGCGATGTGTGTCAGCGAGTAGGGAGGAGAGGCGACCACCCTAAGGCACACCTGGTGAATATGCCCATTGTAGAGGAGCCATTCAGCAGGGTTGCCATAGACTTAGTAGGGCCACTGGCTACCCCTAGTCCCTCCGGTAAGTGATACATTCTTACCATAGTGGACTACGCTACCAGGTACCCAGAGGCTGTAGCCCTATCTAACACTCAAGAGGATACGGTAGGTAATGCGCTGGTTCAGGTGTTCTCTCGGGTAGGATTCCCAAAAGAAATCCTGTCTGACTGAGGCACCCAGTTTACAGCCGAATTAACGCAGCAGCTCTGGCAAGTCTGCAAGATTAAGTCCCTCCTGAGCTCCCCCTATCACCCACAGATGAATGGGCTTTGTGAGAGGTTCAACGGGACCCTCAAACAAATTCTCAAAACGTTCACCCAGGTGTACAGAGAATGGGAATGTTTTCTGCCACATCTCCTATTTGCCTATCGGGAGGTGCCCCAGGAAACGACAGGGTTCTCTCCCTTCGAGTTGTTATACGGGCGCACGGTACGGGGACCCCTAAACCTGATACGAGAGCACTGGGAGGGAGAGATGGAGACTGACGGTGTCCCCATTGTACCGTATGTGCTGGAACTCTGTGACCGAATGGAGCAATTAGCCAAATCCGTTCAGGCTAACCTCCAGTCGGCCCAGAGGAGACAGAAGGTATGGTATGATCGGGCGGCGCGGAAGAGAATCTTTACCATAGGGCAAAAAGTATTAGTATTTAAGCCGGTTAAGACCGACAAACTCCAAGCCTCCTGGCAGGGCCCCTACCAAGTAGTAGAAAAGAGGGGAGACACCACTTATGTGATAGCTAGCTGCCACGACAACAATCTTAGAAAAACGTTCCATGTAAATATGCTCAAAGAATACTTCGAGCGACCTGAGAACGTGACGTGATGCTGTCCCCCCCACGAAGACCCAGACAGCCTACCCATACCAGACTTAATAGAAAAGAGCCCCCACGCAGACATAGGGACTCAGGTCAAGATAGGAGACCGACTTAGACCCACTGAAAGGGAGCAGCTTAACCAGCTACTTCAAGCCAAAAGCCCAATTTTTTCCCAGAAACCTGGATACACTACCTTAACCACTCACCAGGTGGATACCCCGGTGATAACCCCCTTACGGCAGGCACCTTACCGAATCCCAGAGGCAGTTCGGACAGAAATGAAGAAGGAGATCGCTGAGATACTCCAACTAAGGGTCATTGAGTCTTCCGATAGCCCATGGGCTTCCCCAGTGGTCCTAGTGCCCAAGAAAGATGGGACTACCTGGTTTTGTGTGGACTATCGGAAACTCAATGAGAAAACCGTGACAGACGCTCACCCTATGCCCAGAGTAGACAAGCTATTTGATCGAATAGCCAGGGGAAATTATCTAACCACCATTGACCTCTGCAAGGGTTTTTGGCAAATTCCCCTGGCCCAGGAGGCTATCCCCAAGTCGGCATTCATCACCCCGTTCGGCTTATACCATTTTAAGGTAATGCTGTTCGGTATGAAGAATGCCCCAGCTACATTCCAGCGCTTGGTGGATAGGCTCCTGGATGGCTTCCAGAGTTTTGCTTGCGCATATCTTGACGACATAGAGATTCACAGTGAGTCCTGGGAGGACCACTTAGCTCATGTAGGAATGGTTCTGGATCAGATTCGGGCCACCGGCCTGACCCTGAAACCAGAAAAATGCCACTTTGGGATGGCTGAGGTACATAACCTGGGTCACAGGGTGGGGTGTGGGAAACAGCGACCAGAGCCGGCTAAGATAGAAGCCGTCACCAACTGGCCCACTCCCATCACTAAAACCCAGGTCCTAGCCTTCCCTGGCACTGCAGGGTACTACAGACGGTTTGTACCGGACTACAGCACACTTGCCAATCCATTGACTGACCTGACCAATAAAAACTTACCCAGACAGGTCCGGTGGTCTCCCAGTGTGAAACGGCTTTTCAGGCTCTCAAACATGCACTTGTTAACGCGGCCCCAGCCCTTAACAAACGTTTTATCGTCCATACAGATGCTTCCATGTTCGGGCTGGGAGCTGTCCTCAGCTAAGTAGGCGAAGACTGAGGAGAGCACCCGGTTGCCTACATCAGCCGTAAGCTCCTGCCATGCGAAGTCAGCTATGCCGTAGTAGAGAAGGAGTGTTTGGCTCTGGTGTGGGCACTAAAGAAACTGACTCCCTATTTGTATGGACAAGAGTTCACTATGGTTACAGACCATAACCCGTTGGTGTGGCTAAACCGGGTCTCTGGGGATAATGGCAGAATCTTACGGTGGAGTTTGTCTCTGCAACCTTTTAACTTCACCATTACCTACCGACCTGGAAAACAGAATGGCAACGCCGACGGGTTGTCCAGACAAACAGACCTCAGCTCAGCATAACCATCAGTCTGGTCAGCCTTAGTCTGCACTGTTACAAACCCGTTACAGAAAGGCATAATGTTATTTCTTTGTTATAATATTGCTTCGGTACTTGAATCCTGTACCCAACTCACGAACGGATTACTTGCACCGATTCCTTAAACGAATAACGGTCCCTGGCGTGTGCCACCACTTAACCCTGGTCATCTTTCAACCAACCGAACGACCGACCACCCTGCGAGGGGAGTTTGTTACCACTTGATCGTCCAGAGAGTTGAGGTCTGTGGTTAACCGCAGGTTAATTGACGGCCTCCAGACATTCTCGTTCGTGCCTTATCTCCCGATAGTCTAACTACCGAAAGGGTTGCGAACGGGGACCACCTACAGCCTGGCGTGTGGCCTCAATTAGAATGTTGAGTGTTGCGGTTAACTGCAGGTTAAGTACCCCCTTAACGGCGGTCTACGTTTGTCTCCCGAACAGCTGAAACATCCAGCCAGAGAGCGGGGATTCGTGCACAACTATGGCCGTTACTCGTTCCACGAGTTTGATGCCGAGGTCCGCTGCCTATTGACTCACTCAAAAACATGGCCGCCATCTCAAGCTCGGGACCAAATATGCGAACGGACTTTGTAATGAAGAAATCAAGCATATGGTTCGTGGGTTTGGGGCGACCTGGGCTACAGAAGGAATGGTGGAAGTACCAAATTATAGCTGAAAATGTTGAAGTTATATATTTTTAACCTGTTTTTCATGTGTAATAAAAACTTATTTTTGGCGCTTGGAGATAATTGTATTGTCATAGTCGTTGGATTCATTATCTCCAAGCTGGGCGGTAACAAATTCAAACGATGCATTTTATTCTGATTGGTTAATCCCTTGTATTATTCCTGTATCCCATCAGGTCCAGAGGGGGCTGTCCCTGGACCTGAGATTTTGCATAAATACCGATCCCTGTGTGCCATTAAAGTCAGTTTGTTAAGACACTCACCGCTGAAATAGATGAAACCGCCGTTTAGCCGATAATCCCTTTTTGTAGAAATGCAGGCTTTACACAGCCGACCGCCAAACTCCCGAACCGAGTGCAAGGGAATGCGGTAACTCACAAACATAAAATCAGCCGAACTCCTTTCACGGCTAAAATAGACAAAATGCGCTTTCCAAGTAATAATTCCCCCCCACAAACGGGTCAAACAGGATTCTGTTTAATGGGGGCTACCTGCCCGGTATTTATGCAGGTCTCCCACCTGGTGGACACTCCCCTAGGGGACCAGATAGAAGACTGTAACACATATTGGACAGTAGCCAATCGCAGTGGCTTAGGTATAGGCACTCTTTACACACATAAATCCCTCCTCTCTATCTTGGAGATAATTGGGAAGAAACCTGGATCTGAGTGCACATTTCTACCGAATAGCACTCAGATCCAATGTACACAGTTCAATCGCCATGGAGTCAAAGTCTCTTACAAGTCTTTCGGTATACGATTGACTCCATGGGACGGCTACCTGGGCGAAGTCCATACGTACGTTACAAACTCCCGAACGGACCGGTGTTCGTATGCCTCGACGAAATAGAAGGCGGGCGGTAGTTTTCAGCGGTGTTCGGTAGATAAAGTGTCCGTTTTTAGTTCCATAGAATACTCGCCGAACACCGCTGATCCTTCTTGTGTTCCAAAATGGCCGCCGCCTCGTGGTCGGCATACGAACGACGACCACCCATACGAATAGAATAGAGAGGTGTCTGCGGTTAACCACAACGTTCTAATTGGGGCCAAGAGGTTAACCAGCAGCACACTCCTCTCCTGGGTGGCCGTCCGTTCGGTAGTTTCAATCGGTATTTAGTGAAACACATGAACAGGGGCATACGGACAGGAAATCAAACGAAATAAAGGCAAACAGACGAACCAGCAATCTTAGGCTGTACAGATGGATCTGTCACACAGTTCTTGTTTGACCTTCAAATCCCAGCCTCGACTTGTTTTGTGGGGAAAAGAGTATCCTAGCTGTACCATAGCTATTGGGATTGTTCTACCTTTACAGGATTCCTTTGGTCGTCCAGCTGAAGCGGCGTCTTCTCTCTCTCCAAACCGGGATCCAGATCATCCAAGCGGTCCAGCTTCTAGGTAGCCTGGAGGTAACTGTAACATTTGTTACTTAGACATTAATTAAATAGTGCATGGTATATAAGAATAGTTAAAACAATAGGGTTAAAGTGAAAAAAATTGCAATGTTTAGGCAAAAATAGCCAGTGAAAAAGAGTGATTTTTGAAAGTTTTCCATTTTGCCATTTGTTTTTTCTTCATTTTAAGACATGAAATGCACTATGCACAAGACATATGCAAAGGTAAATTACAAAAACTAGAAAGTACAGGGTGCCACAGTCACTATGCTGGTAATACAATCAATGGGGGTTAAAAAGGAATAAAGTGATTAGGTAAAAAAAGCAAAATGTATTGATAAAAACATATAAACAATCTCAGCACAAAATATGTGCAAAGTATGAAGAATATAAAAGCCACAATAGGCTAAGGACCCATAAGTATAGCAGCTCAATATAACATGGTGCTGTGCTAAGTCAAAAAGTGCAAATGCTCCCCTACCCCCCTCCCCAACCCAGGTTGCAACAAACGTGAATGCATACGGCAGCTCGCCGTCCTCAACTATGAACCTCAGCCCCACCACTACTTATCTATAGCCGCGCAACGCATATCGTCGCTGCCTTCCCGCAGCCCACTACTGCACCACCTGATACCAACTGAAACCTCATTTCAATTAAGATTAGGCCTAAACTTCACTTCCAACACACCCCATAATGAAGATATACTCCCATAATGTTCGGGGACTAAATTCTCCCCACAAACGCCAAATGCTATTATCTGAACTGAAGAAACAAGACGCTGATGTGGTATGTCTCCAGGAGACCCACTTCCAAAGATTGAAAATGCCATCCCTTGGCCTTAAGCAATTCCCCCACCAATACCACTCCACCTATAGCCATAAAGCCAGAGGAGTCAGCATCTTAGTGAATAGATCGCTAGCATTCGAACTCATTAAAATAATCAAGGATAGTAATGGCCGATACCTAATTCTGATATGCAATCTCAATAACGTCACATATACCATAGTGAACATTTATGCTCCGAACGACAACCAGAGACAGTTCCTGCAGAGCCTCCTGACCAAAGTAAGCAATATACAACAAGGTACACTACTCTACTGCGGGGATACTAATCACATCCTAGATCCCGATATGGACACAACACTACACATGACTACACCCAGATCAAAATCCCTCACATCTGCTTGTGCATTATTTAATAAACTTCTAACCCAACACAACCTTTATGACGTGTGGCGCACACTCCATCCTGGGGAAAAGGATTACACATACTATTCCCACGTACACAACACTCATTCTAGGATAGACCACTTCTTTGTAACAGGCCCTACCTTACCACAAACGCATGGGTGCACACACGGAGACATCACATGGTCAGACCATGCCCCAGTGATATTGCTTCTCGATGATGCCTTCTCCTACAAAGGGAAAGGGTCCTGGAGAATGAACAACTCGCTTCTCTACGACCAAAAAATTACCTCCACGCTTAACCAAGAGCTTACACACTACTTCGCCACGAACACAGACCCCCAGATTACGGCCCCAACCCTGTGGCAAGCACATAAACCTGTGATACGGGGACTGCTGATCCGCAGGGCTTCATATCTCAACAAACAAAAGCGGGCAGCACTTATGACACTACTAAGGGAACTCAGAGACACTACCCAAACCTACTACCAAACAAAGCAACAGGACCTCCTCACTCGCATCCAGGCACTAACTGCTAGAATCAATGAACAGAACTTCCAAAAAACAGCGCATACCTTGCAAAAGTTTAAAATGACCCACTATGCGCAAGGGAATAAGGCTAGCAAACTCCTGGCCAATATGCTGCGAAAACGACAATCCAACGCCAAAATCCCATACATTCTCTCCAAAACTAACCAAAAACTTTGGAACCCACAAGACATGAACAAAGAACTAGTTACCTTTTACAACGCCCTGTACAATTTAAAAACCGACCCGACTCTATACCAGCCAACCACGACGGAAATCGAAGAGTATTTGAAGCAAATACCGTTACCGACCCTGACACCTAACCAGAAAGACACCTTATCCGCACAAATTACAACAGAAGAGATTGCAACCGTTATCTCCCGACTACCCACTGGGAAGTCCCCAGGGCCAGATGGCCTGACGAATTATTACTATAAAACCTTCGCAACTACACTCATCCCGCACATACAACACGCTTTCCAACATATAATCGAAACGGGAACAATGCCAAAAGAAATGCTTATGGCCCATGTGGCCACTTTACCCAAACCAGGAAAAATCCCAGACAAAGGTCAAAATCTACGCCCCATATCACTTCTAAATACAGATATCAAACTTTTAGCTAAAATTTATTCCAACAGGCTAGGCCCAATGCTCCCCACAATAGTACACGAAGATCAAGTAGGATTCATAAAAGGTAGACAGGGCACGGATGGCACCAGAAAAGTATTAGACCTCATATATCATCTACAAAAACAGAAACAGGGAGGTCTCTTCCTATCACTGGATGCTGAAAAGGCCTTTGATCGGTTAAACTGGGACTTCCTCCGTGCCACGCTAGAGAAATTTGGATTCCCCACTGAATTCATGAATACCCTGCTGGCACTCTACAGCAACCCCACTGCAAGAATAACCAACGCAGGGTTCCTGTCTGATCCGTTTAACATCACGAATGGCACCAGACAGGGATGCCCCCTCTCCCCCCTTTTATATGTCTTAGCACTCGAACCCCTCACGACACTCATTAGACAACAACCTTTAATTACGGGAATCAAAACACACACTAGGGAACACAAACTCACACTGTTTGCGGATGACGTCCTCATGACACTCCAGAACCCAGACGAATCCCTGCCGCATTTTCACTCCATACTGGACAATTACAGTAAAATGTCCTATTACAAATTGAACATATCCAAAACGCAAGCCCTAAGCAGGGGATTACCTCAGGAGACAGCGCACAGACTAAAACACACATACCACTATGACTGGAGAAATGACTACATCACCTTTTTAGGCATACGTTTTACCAAATCACAGTCCACGTTATTCAGCGCCAACTACGGCAAACTGAGTATAGATATAAAACAACAATTACAAGAATGGAAGTCAGCTTTCATATCATGGTCAGGCCGCATAGCGGCAGTTAAGATGATAATACTCCCCAAACTATTATATCTCTTCAGGTCCCTAATGATCCATGTTCCCTCCATCTATTTCACCACATTACAACGCTGGGTGACCAGATTTGTATGGAATGACAAAAGGGCGCGAGTAGCCCTGAAAATTATGCACATGCCACTGAAAAACGGAGGCATGAACTTGCCAAATTTCAAACAATACTACCATGCTGCAATACTTGGCAGTTTAGTACAAGCTAGACCAGGGGCACTTGAGCCTCAATGGAAACTCTTAGAAGCGGAATGGGCTGGGAATGCTAGTACGGATAGTTTAGTGTGGCTCCCGTCACAAGATAGACCACAAAACTTGAATTGCCTCCCAACCACTTTGCTGTCCCTAAAAATCTGGGAAAAACACAGAGCCAATCTTACAAACGGCTCATTGATATCTACAGTTATACCACTTAAAACACTCCAGCTACTTATAACAGATTTCAACTATAGAATCTGGGAAAGACACGGAATATACATCCTGCACCAGATGCTTGATAATCAAAGTTTAAAAACTTTTAACACACTCACAAAAACCCATGGCTTACCAACAACAGCACATTACTCATACCGTCAAATAGCCTCGTGGTTCCACACACAATGTCAAAAGAAAAAAATAGTCCTCAAGAAACAACAATTAACGGACTTCGAAACTATGTACGCAGGTATCAGACCACCCTCAAAAACCATATCCTCTATCTATACAGCTCTACCTGTGAAAACAGCTCTGAACGAACATAGCTTCACTAAAGCGTGGGAAAAAGAGATTCACAAAGAATTCACAGAACATGAATGGGAACGTATGTTCCTAACCCCCAAAACTTTCTCCCTCTGTTCGAAACATATAGAATTGGCCAAGAAACTCTTGTACAGGTGGTATTTAACACCAGTACGACTGCATAAGTATAACCCCAAGATCTCACAAATATGTTGGAGATGTAAACAGGGCATAGGAACGATGGCACACATATGGTGGACATGCCCAGTCCTGAAACAGTACTGGGAAGACATAGCAATACTTATTAAAAATTGTACAGGGAAAATACTGCCTCATAAACTGGAACACTACGTTCTCTTTGACATCCCAGAATCGATACCTAAACCAGATAGATATCTCATGTTTCATATAAATATAGTGGCTTTGGGGGCCCTAGCAAGGAGCTGGCTCTCGCAAACAATACCCACCATCCCCATGTGTAAGAACCTTATAAGCCAATCCAGCCGCTTTGAAATCATAATGAGACGACAAAACACTCCTCCCAACAAAAATCACAAGCATTACAGGAAATATTGGGAAATAGCCTGGGAAAAATGGGATAAGCACACCGAGATGTGCCAAAACACGGATTGCCCCAAGGGCGAATCAGTGAACACAACATCAGCGCACAACGGCCTTGCTACTACACATAAATTGCAGGATTTGAAGTAACTGTGTCACACACTTAAGCTAAGGACTAGACCCTCTACAACCAATCTCAGCTGCACCACACTACGCTATATCGTATAGAGGAATACGGCTTATATAGGCACAGTAACTTGTTTGTACTGTTACCTTCACACAGCTGTGATAACCTTTGCCAACACTAGACCCAAACGAGACTGTAATACAAGTGTACTGTATTTATGCAATTAACAGAAGTGATTCTGTAACGTCTATAATGTACATGCAACCCCCCCTTTGTTTCCCCTTCCCCCCCTATTCTTCTTTCTGTACCCCTATACCTTTGAAAAATGACAAAACAATAAAAATTGTCAAATTATAAAAAAAAAAAAAGTGCAAATGCTAGAGTGCAAAGCAAACAAAGTGAGAGAGCATAAAGCCAATCACTAATATAAGTGAACTACACTCAGCCAAACACAAATACTGCACAAGCAATATATGTAACCAGTGCACATGTAAATGAGAAACCGCTGATACCAAATTGCTAGGTCCCAGGTTGTGCTCAACGCGTTTCGTCTGTGTGACTTCCTCAGGAGATTCTTCTTTCTTCAAATCTTTCTCTCCTTTTTAAATCTGTCGGTCCGTCCAGCCACTTCCGTAATCGCGCATGCGCACGTCTCGTCACGCGCGTCGGCATACGTCATGACCGCACATGCGTGACCACGCTGGAACGCAAAATAACTTTATTGGTCCTATACGCATCCGCATTATGAACGCCCTACATCAAAAGCGTTCATACTTAATGCGGTCTGTGTGTACAGACCTACCTAACTCTCAGCTATATTGGCTTTTATGGATTGATTTTGTATTAATCCCTTTCTCTTTTTTATGTCTTATTATTATTTTTTATTTTATTTTATTTTATTGTATTTCAGCTTTTATCTGGATTGGTTTTTATTGATTTTTCCTCCTGTTCATTTTAATATATTTCTTACTATATGCTATTTATAAGCATTTTTTCTGAATATTTAGATGTTCTATGCCTCCACTGTTTAATACCATTTGTTTACAAGTATGTATATTTGCTATTGTGCAACTATATATATGTATTATACTCAATTTTGTGATTGATATACCCCTATTGTTGATATTGATATTTATATCCCTCTAGTCCGCTGATGTATGGTTAGACTGTTACTATTATGTATAGATAACCATGAATATATGGCATTACTCAAAACTTATTTTGGCCCAGAATTTCCCAAGATATGAGGTGCTATTGCCAGACGTGATTTAGCCGAATAGCGGGAGACCTGATGGGACCCTTAGCTAAGCATAGCCCCTCCGGCAAGAAATATATCTTGATGGTGGTGGACTACGCTACCAGGTATCCAGAGGCAGTGGCGCTGACCAACATCCATGCGGAAACGGTCGCAGAGGCGAATCTTCTCCTGCATGGGATTTCCCCAGGAGATAGTGTCGGATCAGGGCACTCAGTTAACCGCAGAGGTCACGCACCACCTCTGGAGGCTCTGCGGCATTAAGCTCCCCTTACCAGACCAATGGTCTCTGCAAACGGTTTAACGGAACATTAAAGCAAAACCTCTGTATGTTTGCAGACACTTGCCAAGACTAAGGGAGATTCATGCCGCACCTCCTGTTCACTTAACCGGAGGTGCCACAGGAGTCCACAGGGATCTCCCCGTACGAGTTACTCTTTTGGAGGTAGGTGAGGGGGCCCTTAGATCTTATCTGGGAGCACTGGGAGGGGAATATTAGCCAGGGTGGGACCCCCATTGTTCTGAATGTGCTGGAGTTCCGTGACCGTCTGCAGGAATTGACTAGGTCTGTCTGAGAGAACCTCCAGGGAGCGCCGAGCTACCAGCGCACATGGTACAATCAAGGCGCCAGGGACTGTAGCTTTCGGGTAGGGCAAAAAGTTCTAATTTTAAAACCTGTCCAGAATGACAAGATACAGACGGCCCTGCAGGGCCCATACCAAGTGGTGGAGATAAAGTACGAGACCACTTATGTGATCAGCCCTTGCTCTGGAGCGCGATGCATGCTCCATGGGAACATGCTGAAGCACTAACATGAGCGAGCAGAGGAGGTGGCAGCAATCTGTGTCCCTGCCTCTTAGGACTTCGACAACCTTCCCCTGCCCGACCTCCTAGGGGACAGGAGTCAATCAGATGAGATAGAGGAGGTCAAATTGGGAGACTGGTTGAGCACTCAGGAGTGATCCGAGGTACAGCAGCTATTAGAGGAGAAGAAAGCCACCTTCTCCAATGGGTACAGTCCTTTGGCTACTCACTGGGTAGAGACACCAGATCAACTCCCATTGCGCCAACCCCCGTACCAAATCCCAGAATCGGTGCGGGAAAGTATGTGGAAGGAGATCCAAGAGATGCTCCAACTGGGGGTTATTGAGTCCTCTGACAGCCCCTGGGCCTCCCAAGTAGTCCTTGTGCTGAAATGGGATGGTACAACCTGTTTCTGCATGGATTACTGGAGGTTGAATGATAAGACCGTGTCAGATGCCTATCCGATGCCTAGGATAGATGACCTCTTAAACTGGATGGCGAGGGGCCAATACCTCACTACAATTGATCTTTGTAAGGGGTATTGGCCCTCGAAGCCATCCAGTCAGCTTTTGTTACCCCATCCGGCATGTAACAATTTAAGGTAATGCCGTTTGGGATGAAAAATGCTCCAGTTACCTTCCAGAAGATGGTGGGCCGGCTCCTAGATGGGTTCCAAGATTATGCCTGCTCATATCTCGATGATATCGCCATGTTTAGTGATACCTGGCAGGAGCACTTGGCCCATGTAGGAGCGGTCCTAGATCGGATCGGGGATGCGGGCTTAACCCTTAAGCCTAGCAAATGTAATATTGGCATGGTCAGGGTACAGTACCTTAGTCACTGAGTGAGATGCGGGCAACAGAAGTCCGAGCCCACTAAGATTGAGGCAGTGGCCCAGTGGCCAACCCCAAGGATGAAGACGCAGGTGTTAGCTTTTCTGGGGACGGCCCTGGCCAAACACATTACCGACCTGACCCGTAAGAGCCTTCCCCCCCAAGTAGTCTGGGCCCTCGAGTGTGAGCAGGCATTCCAACAGTTGAAACAAGCACTTGTAAATGCCCCTGTCATGGCCACCCCAATGCAACTAAACACTTTCTTGTACATACAGACACTTCTATGTTTGCATTGGGAGCAGTACTGAGCCAAGTCAGGCCCGATGGCAGAGAACATCCCATGGCTTACATCAGTCACAACCTGTTACCTCGAGAAGTAAGCTACTCTGCCATCAAAAAGGAATGCCTGGCCATGGTGTGGGCCCTGAAAAAGTTGCAACCCTATTTGTATGGACAGCCCTTCTCTTTGCTCACGGATCACAACACGTTAGTCTGGCTGAACTGTGTGGTGGGGGACAATGCCAGGCAGCTGCGCTTGTGTTTGGCGCTGCAGCCTTTTGACTTTATCATACACTACCGCCCCGAGAAACAAAATGGTAATGCAGATGGGTTGTCCAGACAGACTGAACTTGAAAAATGATCCGTGAGCATCCTTGGATATCCCCAAGCCGATCCGTTGAGGATCAGACTGTGTTTGCCAGCTTACAGGTACGGGGGAGCAGTGTAACGGAATGGATCCACACAAACAACTTTTTTTCCTTTCTGTAACGGACACCTTCCATTGATGGACGCTTCCTAGCTTGCGCCGAGGACCACAAGCACCGCACTGGACACCACAGCCACTGCAGACTCCACAACCGCCGTAGCTTAACTGGAGCCGCGCCGTCTTCCTTCCACCCTGTATGAACCTCCAGCATTCAGGACCGTGTGGGAAAGACCTCTCCTCCAGGGAGAGCGTAACAGGAACAAGAGTTAAGTGATTAAAGCTCAAGGGAGTATGCAGAGCATAGCAATCCCCAGTGTGATATAGCAGTTCCCTCCAATAACGAGACAAGGCTATGTATTGAGGGCCAAGATGATCTCTGATGTTTAATGACAGGGACTCTGCTTTTATGCAGTGCTCCCTGCAAGGGAGTCGCCCACATGCAATTAGGCATTAACCAATCACATATCGGTTACATCCCACATATTCCCTCCCCTCTGCTTGGGAGATAATTGAGTTTCCTACTGTATCTACTCAATTATCTCCAAGCTAAAACTTATAAATTTTTATACATTTCTATAACTCCAAAACTATGCATTCAATCTTCATAAAAACATATTAATAATCAGCATACTTTACTTGCAAACATATCCAAAATTCAGCTAATTCCATCCAGGGGATAAACAGTTCGCTGGAAGTCCTTTATGACCGACCGCAAGCACATTTCCCTGCCCAAAACAGTTCCACAGATTCAGGCTGTGCGGTCGGTCTATTTCTGCCCTGAAAAGTTACAAAGTCCCATCCGAAGGCGGCGTTCGAATCGTCGAACTCACTTCGACTTTTGTCGAAGTGTCGAAGTGAAACCGGGGTTGCGTTTCCGTGGTGTTATATTGTCTACCAGAGGTCTATTTTACACCCTAAAATGACAAAGTCCCGTTCGAACGTGTGTTCGAATCTTCGAACGGGACTTAGTCTCCAGCCGCAGTGTTGAAGGGTAGGGGAAGGTATAGCTCACCGCGTTTGACTGGATTAAAATGGCCGCCGCCACGTGTTCGACTGTATAATGGCGCCCACTTTGACGACTTCGACACTTCGACAGCTTCGGCACTTTGACTGCTTCGGCACTTCGACTGCATTCGAAGTGCCAGTTTAAAAGTACAAACCCTTTCTTTGTACAACACAGTTAAAGGGCCAGAAACAGTATACCAAGATCCATTAGGCCCAAATGCAAGTCTCAAAGGGCAATACCTTCCAGGGCCATAGTCGTAGGGCAGGAGGCTAGCAATCAGTCCTCTCCAATGCCCAGTGGCAAATGGCAGTTTGTCACACCTTCCTTGGCTTTCCGTACAGCCCCCTGTTACAGTACTGTGTTCTATCCTATCTATTTCATTTAATTAAACTTTGTCCATTTGGGAGAGTTCATGCAAATGAAATCCGTTCACCTCCTGAATGAGGACTACCCCTGTTCCCCATTAGAACATTGTCACCCACCACTTAAGTGTGAAACCGCAATGGAAACATTTAATGAGCGATTTCCCCTGTGTGGCTGCGATTTATATAACCGAACACGTGGCAGAGAGGATGGTGGCCATTTTATCTCCCGAATGAGGGTAGATGCCCATTCCTGCTCCTGACCAACTACACATACGGCGTTCGGGTGATATGAAGTACTGAACAGGGAGAGCAGTCGTATCATGAAAGCAAGAGATTCCTTTGTATGATTTTTGCACAGGAACCTCAGGAACAGAGACCGGCCAGGGCACCTATTTTCCTGGAACTACCACCTCGTGTCTGGCCAGTCAAATCTTCCACACTATGCCGTTTCCATTCTACCAAACTGATCTGAGTGATTCTTGGATATCTTGGTCACTCAGATTGGGGCTACAAGGGAATGTGCTTTATGTGGGGTTCCTATGTAGAGTTGGGGGACTTTTGGAGTGCAGGATATCTTTGGGATTTTTTTGTGCCTGAGAGAGAATTAAATTGGAGTTTACTCAGTCAATTATCTCTCAGGCACAAGGGATCCTGGGATTGAAACCCTTGCTTTTTCTGCCTGTGAGACCCCTTGCATGGGAGATGGCATAAAAGCTGTGTATGTGTGAATACACAGCTGAGTGTCGTCCAGTTGCTGGGGATGAGGTGGGAGATTCATGGATTACATTGCTGTGCCTGACTGTTCCATTGGGATTGTTTTACTTGTTCCTGACTATAATTTGGTGTAACCAGCAGAGGAGAGTCCCTGCTAGGACTAGGGCTCCGCTACAGCCATGCTATCCCATATTGTATATTTGCATTTGGAAAATCATAGACACATAGAATGTGACGGCAGATAAGAATCATTCGGCCCATCTAGTCTGGCCAATTTTCTAAATACTTTCATTAGTCCCTGGCGTTATGTTATAGTTAGGATAGCCTTATGCCTATCCCACACATGCTTCAACTCCTTTACTGTGCTAACCTCTACCACTTCAGCTGGAAGGCTATTCCATGCATCCACTACCCTCTTGATACCGGAGAAACTGACGGAAGCCAAGCACAGAGAAGTGGACACAGGTTTCTTCAGGAAGGAAGAGATTCTTTATTCGATTCACCGACCGGGGCTCAGAGGGACTAATGTCACCAAAATACAACAAGATCTGAGCCCAGAACTGACTGTGTAAATGCATAATATAGACATATAGCTCCTCCTATAGTTAACTCTACCCACATATACTCTTTACCCAATCAGCTGAACAAAGCCTAACTTCCCTTACCTGTTAGACCACATGGCTCACCCAGAACAATGGAGGAGGGGAAGTGTTTTCAGTTTCTACATTCCTGCACTTGCTCAATACAGTGTTGATTGTATCTTAGCTACGTGTAACTGACTAACTGATACACCAACATTTATACATATGCCACATGGCAATCTTGTCCTAGTAAATTTATTTTTACTGAGATTCCACCACACTCTCAGTAAAGTAATACTTTCTGATATTATTTTTAAACCTTTGTCCCTCTAATTTAAGACTATGTCCTCTTGTTGTGGTAGTTTTTCTTCTTTTAAATATAATATACTATAATATAATATAATATAATCATAGACACAAACATGGTATGCTATGGAAGAAGATTATGTAAAACCATTTTATGAGTTGAACAATGCATTTTGGAACATAAATGTAAATAAAAAAAACATTATAAGTAGAGACAGAGACTCACACATCCTAATTATTGATAATCTACTTACATTTTGGCAGACTTTTAAAAAGCAAATGAATTTAACAAACAAAATAATACCCTCTCTGTAATACAATCTCTATCTGTAAACTATATGAACCAGCTGATAGAGGATGTAGATCTAACTACATGGTTAAATGCAGGCATTTCTAACATATCGTTTTACTCAGGTCTTTCCAAAATCTCCAACAAACATACAATCTCCCTGGAGAACAGATAATTAATTATATGAGTCAGAAGCTTCTTGATTGCAACTCTTCCAAAATAAAAACATTGTCAGAGGCCTCAACTAAATTTAACAACATTACAAATGCATGGAAAGATTACAAATTTTATAACATGACAGGAGGCTTCGTATTTGCTTAAGTCTCTCTTTACTAGAACTCCACAGCAGCACAGAAAACAACCAATCAGAAAAAAGTTAGGTACTATAAAACTCCCCTCCTCATGCATCATTTCCTCTTTCTTTGCTGCTCTGCAGACAGTACAGGTCAGAGTACCACTGCCTCCTGCGCTTAGTTGGTGGCTTTGGAGTATCTTATGATTTATTTTGGATGTATTTGGGTATCATAGCATATTTATTTATTTAGTTGTTTATACTGTACTTATTTTTAGTATCATATGTATTTCTACTTCTAGATATATTTACTTATAGGTTTAATAGATTGTGTTTAGTTACATGTTTAGTATATTTACTTCTTTCTGCTATGTATGCTATGGTCCTGTGTTTATTTATTTAATTCTTACTGTTATTGGGGATACCTTCCCCTTTTAGGTGGTGGTTTTAGGGGAGTTCTTGGGGATTTCTTCTTCTGCCATACTTCCCCCCCCCCTCCCCTCGCTGCCCACTCTCCTTGTCCCGCCTTTGCTTCGCCGGCTACATGCGTTTGATCGGGGTTCAGGAGACTGGCCTCTGACTGCCTCCTGATTTCCCCGACCCCTTTGTGACTCCTCCGGCAACCGAGGTACTCGCGGTCGGACGCGAGTACCCGGCGGCCGCTCCGCTCCCACGTGGCCGCCCGCCGCACTCACCACGTGGCCTCAGGCCGCGATCTACTCCTTCTAAGTGCCGCGGGTGGCCGACCGGGTGGAGGAGGGTGCACTTTCTTGCGGCCCCCCCTCCGTCCACGGTGGTCGGATCTAGGCTCATGTTGCCCTACTGGGATTCCCGGCGGAATTCTACAGGTTGGACACAATTTTCTTCAGATGTGTCTAAGTTTTATATCAGTATATCTCTTAGAGTTTTGATATTTCTCAGTTTTTTTCTGGCATGTTTATCAAGATTGCGGTGTATTTTATTGGCACATGTATCTAAGATTTCTGTGAGTGGGCTGGCAGCGTGGATCGCAGAGTGCTGTGACCTTTTCTGACAGTGTATATCACATTAGGCTGTGTGCCTTGCTGACAGTGTATATCACATTAGGCTGTGTGCCTTGCTGACAGTGTATATCACATTAGGCTGTGTGCCTTGCTGACAGTGTATATCACATTAGGCTGCGTGCCTTGCTGACAGTGTATATCACATTAGGCTGTGTGCCTTGCTGGCAGTGTATATCACATTAGGCTGTGTGCCTTGCCGACAGTGTATATCACATTAGGCTGTGTGCCTTGCTGACAGTGTATATCACATTAGGCTGTGTGCCTTGCTGACAGTGTATATCACATTAGGCTGCGTGCCTTGCTGACAGTGTATATCACATTAGGCTGTGTGCCTTGCTGACAGTGTATATCACATTAGGCTGTGTGCCTTGCTGACAGTGTATATCACATTAGGCTGCGTGCCTTGCTGACAGTGTATATCACATTAGGCTGTGTGCCTTGCTGGCAGTGTATATCACATTAGGCTGTGTGCCTTGCCGACAGTGTATATCACATTAGGCTGTGTGCCTTGCTGATATGCTGTGACTCTTGCTGACAGTGTATATCTCAGTATACTGTAACCCTTGCTGACAGTCTATATCACAGTAGGCTGTAACCCTTGCTGACAGTGTATATCACAGTATGCTGTCCCCCTTGCTGACAGTGTATGTCGCAGATTGCGGTGTGTTTGCTGTCAGTGTATATCACAGTTTTGCTGCGCGTTTAACTGACAGGGTATATCACGGTTTACGGTGAGCTTCAGGTATATATGGACTCAGTGTACAGGCTCTGTACAGGGTGTATACAGTGCCAGTTAACTCTAGGTTTTCCTGTGCTTCCCAGTATTTATTTTTTCTGTCCAGCTAGGAGGTCTCTGATGAGACTACTCTGGTATCACTTACAGACCTGGCTCTGACTCAGACTGGTAAGGGTGACCAGTCTACGCTGATACTATACAATTTTATCAGATTCTCGAGGGAATTCATTGGGTTGGCTATCGTTAGCCCTACTCCTGGAAGTGTCCATGGTTACTATACCCTTCATGTGGTATGATGATGATAAACTATAATGATGATAAGAAATTTCCCTCAGATCTGTGTGACAATGGGCATACCAATTCACAGTTTAAGGTGAGTATTGCTCAGTGTAGCTTACATTCCTGGACATGATGGATACTGGAACAACTTCCGCTCATACCCACTACAGCTGGAATACCACTATTTGCCGGCTGGGCATTTAGGGACTGCCGGTCCCGGTTCAGATTATTCCCACGGCATTACGCTGTATAAAAGGGTTGGTGTATAGGGGTCCTATGTTGCAGGATGCTCTGAGGTTCTACGATTTCTTTAGGGACCTCTACCCAAACTCAGAGGCCCCCATTACTCATTTAATACCCATTGTATGCGCTGCGGAATTGGATGGCGCTATATATAAATAACATTATAATAATATAATAATAATACACAACCCAAGATTGGCCTGCTATGTCTGTGCCCACTGATTGGCCTGCTATGTCTGTGCCCCACTGATTGGCCTGCTTTGTCTGTGCCCCATTGATTGGCCTGCTTTGTCTGTGCCCCATTGATTGGCCTGCTTTGTCTGTGCCCCATTGATTGGCCTGCTTTGTCTGTGCCCATTAGAACGGCCTGCTATGTCTGTGCCCATTAGAACGGCCTGCTATGTCTGTGCCCATTAGAACGGCCTGCTATGTCCGTGCCTGTTAATACGGCCTGCTAGGTCTGTACTCATTAAAGAGGCCTGTTATACCTGTACCCCATTGATTAGCCAACCATTCCGTGTCCATTCTTTTGGCCTGCTGGGCCTGTACCCTTCTGACGGGCCTGCTCTGTTGGTGCCGAACCCCTTTTTGCCGCAGGCCTGGGGACTATCACTGAGGTAAAGCCAATACCCACCAGTGACAGGGAAGTAGGCAGGTGTCCAGGCAAACACCGTTGCCATACTATCCGAGAGGACACCAGTATACGGCCATCTGAATATGGTGGGAAGGGTGGAAACCCTAAACCTCATGCCTGAAAGGCACGGTGCCTTATGAAGAACCCGGACACACATCCACGGTTTGCGTAAGACCGGTGGCGACACATCGCCAAGGGGAGTTTTTTCGCACAGGCAAGGACCAGTACTCAGACAACTACAGGAAAACGCTGTGTTTTTCCTTGTCTTTACAACTAACCCCATATCTGTCTCCCGGTATCCATATAGGTATCGATAGTTATTCCTGCGTACGGTTAGCTCTTGACCCTGTCCAGTGAGGCTTACTTGTCCTGCCTTCCGGCCTGCTATTTACCCTCTAGCTGAGATTGAATTTGCGTTTTTACTCTTATCTACGTTGTTGTTGTTTTCTTTTTTGTTTTCGTGACTTTCTTTTTCTTTTCTCTCGGGTCTTCGAGAGGCCTGACTTGACCTCCTCTGACCTCCCGGGCGCTCGGGGATTGCGGAGAACGTCTCCAGCTTTCCTCAGACTACCAACGGTCATCCTGGACCCCGCGCGTGCGCACGGGATCCGGACGGTCAGTTAGTAGTTTTCCATCATTGTTTTTCCGAAGTTTGTCCTCAGCCTTTGCTGACGTTAACTTGGGTGTACCATGCAGTTGGTCACCCTGAGTCTCTGGGGACTCTAGTTTGGATCACAGGAGGGTGCGGCCCACATCACCTCGATCCGAGAATATTTTATCTTCAGGTACGGAGAGCGATCCCCTCTCAGATACGGAACCGGACACTGATTTGTTATTAGAGGGCACAGCCCTCCCTCTTACTCAGCCAGACACTGAACTGGATACAGAGGCATGTTGGAGGACACATTCTCATAGGGAGAACCGGTCACGGATATAGACTCTAATGTTTGGATATTTGCGGGTACAGCCCTCTCTGGCTATCTGCCGGACGCTATCACGATACTCGATCACATTAGTACACTCGACAATCCACTCGACAATCCACAGTGCTGGCCTTTTTGTTCATCGCACAGGTTTGTACTTGTGCGAGACATCGGTGGCTACATGGAGGGGCGTCCCTCCTGCATTCAATTGGATCTGACGTCTGTGCTAATGATTTCGTTATAGAGGACTGCCTGGTCTTCTGCCTGGTTTTCTGCTCTCTTGTCATTCGCATGGTTTCTAAGGGGTCTTTTACCACGTTATTCACTTAGTCTTTTGGTTAAAACAGTTGAATCATTGAACTCATTCGTTAACATATTCACATGGTCTCTATGCCGCTGCATGTTTTCACTTAATTCCTCTCTTACTTTAAAGAACCAATTACTGTGTCACCCCCAATCTTATTTTTCAATAAATAGTTACTAATCCAACATGGCCATAATACCACTTCTTTATGCCTGAGCCCACTATGTTTAATATTTTCGGTTCATATGCCCGCAGTCTAAGCACACTTGCCTCTCACATGACCCTCCTAAACTAATCACCACAGATACAGCTACAGCACAGAATTACTTGCAGAAGGTCTGACTGGTCACATATGACATCTCTCAGCAGTTTTCTCTTGTACGGTACTTAGCTCTTTGTCAGGATTTTAGGCTCCTCGAAATTCATCAAGTAGACATCAAGGATTGTCAACCTGGTTTCCTGTCATACTGTATCAGGTATTGTCATCTTACTCGTTATGTTTATCATGTCCCCGAGGCCTCATTCAGCCTCCACTGGTTATGCCCCCTCACCCCCGCCCTCTTGTTGGGTATCTATAAGTTTTGTCTCCACATGGACCAACGTTCAGGTCTCTCACTACGCACTTATCCACACGTTTCTGCACCAAGTTAACGCCTGTGCATCACTTGACCTGTTGTTTCCATGAACGTTGCTTAGCTCTCTGTCATTATTTCAGGCTCTTCGCTATACTACGCATTCAATTACCAACTGTCAACCTGGTATCTTTCATTTAGTACCAGGTATTATAATCTTGCTCACTACGATTATGTCTTCTCCTCAAGGCCTCACTCAGCCTTCCATCATTACGTTTCCACAATTTTTTTTTAATTAGGGGCTTGTCTCTATGTATGGACCAACGTTCAGCTCCCTCACCATACACTTTTTTTCATATGTTACATTCTCGTAGTATTTGTCCACACATTTCTCTATTTCGTTTGGCCACTTTCACATACATTTTACATACTATTGGCACGCTCAAGGCCCACTAGCATTTATCTTACCCTCAGGATACCTTGGCCAACCAGTTATATTCATTACGCATCAATACTCATCTACGAGACATGGCATCACACAATAAGCCTGAAGACAAATCCTTAAGGTTAGTATCCACGTGTTTACGATCACCTGATAAGAGACAAGCCCTACCAGGGCTAGAGAACTGGTACATAGGAATAGGTACGGGCCTTAGCAACCCAAAGTAAAATATATCGGTCCTGCAAGGCCTACACCCCACCTCACCTTAGATGTTTCGCCCAACGGCCCTCTTATGGTTGCCCCAGGCTAGCTGGATGTCCTTCTCTCCAATCCTGGAGAGTGGTAGAAAGCGCCAAGTCCACATCTAGCGTTATTCCTGTAAGTATAGAGTAGTCCGGTAGTTCCTAGCAATCAGCATTTCCCTACAACACTAATCGAGGTTGCAAGTTGAGGGTAAGAAGTCGAATTTATTGAACGACAAGACATTGCTTAAATACACATTTTCAAGCCAGATGCACACCCCTCTGGACCTGATGGTACACAGGGTGACAAGCGACAACAACCAATGGTAACAAAGGGCATCTTTTCAAAACCCTATCTCTAAACTCTATCCTGGAGATAATTAGTCTCAACTGTTACAATAGCTTAATTATCTCCAGGTACAGGCAATATTCTAGTTTTTACAAGTACATGAAAACTGCATAAAAATCTATAACTCAGACATCATACAGGGAGTGCAGAATTATTAGGCAAATGAGTATTTTGACCACATCATCCTCTTTATGCATGTTGTCTTACTCCAAGCTGTATAGGCTCGAAAGCCTACTACCAATTAAGCATATTAGGTGATGTGCATCTCTGTAATGAGAAGGGGTGTGGTCTAATGACATCAACACCCTATATCAGGTGTGCATAATTATTAGGCAACTTCCTTTCCTTTGGCAAAATGGGTCAAAAGAAGCACTTGACAGGCTCAGAAAAGTCAAAAATAGTGAGATATCTTGCAGAGGGATGCAGCACTCTTAAAATTGCAAAGCTTCTGAAGCGTGATCATCGAACAATCAAGCGTTTCATTCAAAATAGTCAACAGGGTCGCAAGAAGCGTGTGGAGAAACCAAGGCGCAAAATAACTGCCCATGAACTGAGAAAAGTCAAGCGTGCAGCTGCCAAGATGCCACTTGCCACCAGTTTGGCCATATTTCAGAGCTGCAACATCACTGGAGTGCCCAGCACAAGGTGTGCAATACTCAGAGACATGGCCAAGGTAAGAAAGGCTGAAAGACGACCACCACTGAACAAGACACACAAGCTGAAACGTCAAGACTGGGCCAAGAAATATCTCAAGACTGATTTTTCTAAGGTTTTATGGACTGATGAAATGAGAGTGAGTCTTGATGGGCCAGATGGATGGGCCCGTGGCTGGATTGGTAAAGGGCAGAGAGCTCCAGTCAGACTCAGACACCAGCAAGGTGGAGGTGGAGTACTGGTTTGGGCTGGTATCATCAAAGATGAGCTTGTGGGGCCTTTTCGGGTTGAGGATGGAGTCAAGCTCAACTCCCAGTCCTACTGCCAGTTTCTGGAAGACACCTTCTTCAAGCAGTGGTACAGGAAGAAGTCTGCATCCTTCAAGAAAAACATGATTTTCATGCAGGACAATGCTCCATCACACGCGTCCAAGTACTCCACAGCGTGGCTGGCAAGAAAGGGTATAAAAGAAGAAAATCTAATGACATGGCCTCCTTGTTCACCTGATCTGAACCCCATTGAGAACCTGTGGGTCATCATCAAATGTGAGATTTACAAGGAGGGGAAACAGTACACCTCTCTGAACAGTGTCTGGGAGGCTGTGGTTGCTGCTGCACGCAATGTTGATGGTGAACAGATCAAAACACTGACAGAATCCATGGATGGCAGGCTTTTGAGTGTCCTTGCAAAGCAGGGTGGCTATATTGGTCACTGATTTGTTTTTGTTATGTTTTTGAATGTCAGAAATGTATATTTGTGAATGTTGAGATGTTATATTGGTTTCACTGGTAAAAATAAATAATTGAAATGGGTATATATTTGTTTTTTGTTAAGTTGCCTAATAATTATGCACAGTAATAGTCACCTGCACACACAGATATCCCCCTAAAATAGCTATAACTAAAAAGAAACTAAAAACTACTTCCAAAAATATTCAGCTTTGATATTAATGAGTTTTTTGGGTTCATTGAGAACATGGTTGTTGTTCAATAATAAAATTAATCCTCAAAAATACAACTTGCCTAATAATTCTGCACTCCCTGTATTCTTTAATTTGTGCATTCAACATATCCCCAGACAGCTTGGATCTGAGCGCATAAGATATCCGAAAAGCGCTCAGATCTCACGAATGGAGTGGTAATGCCATGGGGATAAAAATTGTCTCTAGGGCTATTCGGCAAACTATCAGCCCAGAGATCATCTTCCACAGGGTCCTGTATGGGGTCGGTATAGCTCTCGTAGTCCCAAAGTACTGAACGATATGGCGTTTGGTGTATTATGCACGGACGGACGGGGTACCCTAGCGGAGTTCGTATAAAATAGTGTCTGAGAACAGTACCAGACGGTTGACGACCATGTCCCACTGGGCTGTTAAAGATGGCCGCCACCTCGTGTTCGGGCATACGAATGACGACCACCCCGTCGACTGCCAATTAGGCTGTGGTTAACCACAAAACCGCAACTCCTGGGTGGTTAATCAGGGGCACACTCTTCAGTTAGGGTGGTCGGTTGTTCGGTAGTTTATTCGGTATTGCAAAAGTGAACGAGGTTAATTGGTGGCACACGGCAAGGGCCGGGTGGTCGGTCATTCGTACATTCGAATGACCTGGGAAAGTTGTTCATGAGTTTTAGCAGTTTTAGCAATAAAGTAACAAAAGGTAGCAGACAGAGGGAGCTTTGTAACAGGCCCAAATCATAGTTAGCCAACTCGCTCACCCTTCTTTAGGGCTACAGTCAGGGCTTCACAGGTCATGGCCACACGCATTTGAATCTTTTACTTTCATCGAGAGGCCAACATCAGCCCAACAAGCAAGCCATTATCTTAGCAGGCAGCAAAGCATGGCTGAGTAAAACTGATATCACGAATGCCTTCAAGCTTCTACCTGTTCACCCATAACTATGGCACTTACACAGCGTTAAATAGAGGGGCAGGTAACATTTTTCTACACGGCTCACTTTCGTGTCTAGGAGCAGCCCTAAGATATTTAACATCTTTGCAGAAACCCTCTGCTGGCTGTTCCTGAACATAGTCAGGTGTTCATCAGTGATACACTATTTAGATTATTTTTTTGTTGCTGGTAGAAACTGTCTCCCATGCACCTTGCAGCATTCACAGCACCACAGCCCTCTTCACAGCACTGGGGGTGCCCCTGTCCCCAAACAAAACACTTGGGCCCACCACAAAACTAATCTTTCTGAGCATTGCTCAGTGTCATTTCAAGCTAGCCTACCACTGGAGAAATTGGCACGCATTAGAGCCGAAATCAGTCTGTTCCTGCGGAGTGATACGTGCACTAGGAAGGGACTGCGATCTTTATTGGGGTCCCTTAACTTCACTATGCGGATCATTCCTCAGGGCAGATAATTTGTCTCTTGGCTGCTGTGTCTTCTGCATGGGGTGCCCGACACCAGTACTATTACCATAAACGAACCTGCCAGGGAAGACTTGCACATGTGGAGGAACTTCTTGCCTGAGTGGAATGGAGTCTCCCTGTTCATTCCCTGCTCTCCAATCAATCTCCAACAATTTACACTGATGCAACAGCACACCGGGTTTGACGCAATATTTGGCAACCACTGGTTTAGGACAACTGGCCCACTGAGACGGCTGCCTTGCCGGCCTTTAGATAAACGTCCATCTTGTTTGAGATTTACCCCATCATGGCAGCTGCTTATACTTGGGGTCATCTATGGACTGACAAGGCAGTCAAATGCTACTCTGACAATTCAGCAGCCTATGAAACCATAAACAAGGGTCGGTCCTCCTCATTGATCATCATGAGGTTGGAACGCAATCTGACTTGGCTAGCAGCAACCGCTCAGTTTCACCTTGTCTGTGAACACATCCCTGGCATTCATAACACAGCTGCTGATGCTCTTTCCTGCTTTCATTTTCAAGTTTTCTTCATGCCACTCCCTACTGCCCACAACCTACCATCCAGGATACCATCATTCAACAAGTTAATAATGGACTGACCAAACTACTACGTCACGCACAATCACTCACGTACCATGCACTCTCAATCAACACCACTACAACTTACACCAGGGCACTGACCATTTTCCACAAGTTCTCTGCCGAATTCCACGTACAAGGCGATTTCTCCATTAAAAGCATGATGGCTTTTGCCTCCTTCTGTCACTTACACCTTAAATTATCACACAACACCATTTAGCTTTATCTCACCGGGGTGCAGCACCACGTTCTCACCAACTTTCCCAATCACACACCTTTCCTAGCCTTGTACCCAATTAAGAATATCCTTAAAGGCATTCATAAAGTCACAGGCCCCCCCTACAACTAGCAGACAACTCTTCCGAACAGGAATCATACGAATTATGCCCCCCAAGTATGAGACAAGGCTCTGTATTGAGGGTCCAGCAGGATCTGTTTAATGGGGGCTACATGTCAGCCTTTTATGCAGGTCTTCAAGCAAGGGACACTCCCATAGGGACCTTGTGGAAGGCCATTTTTACATTAGCCAATGACATGCATTTACAGAATGCAGACACTCCCACACAAACAGTACAACTCCTCCTCTCTATACTGGAGATAATTGGGTTAAGTGCTTGAAGTAACTCAATTACCTCCAGGCCTAGAGAGTATCCTACATTTTACAGTACTGGTAAAAAAAATATATATATTTCAAAATATACCGAACGGAACCCCCACATTCAACGTATCCCCAGATACATTGGATCTGAGCGCTCAATATAATTGAATAGCGCTTAGATCCCATACATATAGTTCAATTGCCATGGAGTTAAAATGTATACACTGTGCGTTCAACGAAACGAATGAGCTCCGTGGGTTTACAATCTGGTACAATTCCGTTCGTGTATTGTCAATTTACTGAACGGCACGACGTTCGTATGAATTTGGAACAGAGTGACGGATGATCTGTGATTTCAGCGGTGTTTGTGGGAAGCAGTGTCCGAAATCAGTTCCATGAGTTTGTCGACGAACACCGCTGGACGTTTGACTGTCCAAGATGGCTGCTGCCACGTGTTCGTTCATACGAACGACGACCACCCAATCGATAGTTCGGGAGTTGGAAGTGTCTGCGGTTAACCACAATGTTAAAGAGGGCAGTAAGGTTAACGAGCAACACACTTGCCTGCTGGGTGGCCTGCCATTCGGTAGTTTGTTCGTATTTGGATGAATGCAAGCAGAAAACATGCGAACAACCGGCAATAACCGAACAAACAGACAAATCAGGTTTTAAATAATAATTCAAAGGCAGTGTTTTTTGCATCCTCCTTAATGCCGTCTGTAATGGACCCTCCGTCAATTGATTTTCCTAGTGCTTACCAAGAACTATCAGCACCGCACCAGACACCATAAGCACCGCAGACCCCACGTATCGCTGTAGCTTGGTTGGGGTCTCGCCGTCTCCTGCCCTCCCTGGACCTACGACAAGGCTCAGGGTTCCAGTGAGTGAACCTCTCTTTCCCCAGAGAGGGATGCAGGAACAGGAACAAGCTCTTACAAAAGCTTAGTGATTACTCAAGGGAGTATGAAGAGCATAGCAATCCCTGTAGTGATTATAGATGTCCCCCCCCAAACACGAGACAAGGCTGCAAGTTGAGGGTCAAGTAGAACTGAAGGTCTAATGGGACAGCTGCTTCTTATCTACGGTATTTCCCCACAAGGTTACCGCCCACGTGGACCTTGTGGGGCCCAGGACATAAAATGCACAATCCAATAAAAACAGAGTTTTACTGTACAGAAACCCTCCCCTCTGCCTGTAATATTAACAAAGACAATGGGCTAACTCAGTTAACTTTATCAGAAAAAAAACATACATTTTTACAAACCCCAAAAAGTACCCCAAAATACAACATATCCCCAAATTCCCTGATAGCCCCGATCTGGGTGAACTACAAATCCAAAAATCACCCAGATCGGTTCAGGGGTTCAGGAATTTTCTGGAAGTCTTATTTTTGCCCCACCGTGCACATGGTCCCATGCCCAAAACAGTTCCATACACTCAACGGTAAAACACTGCTGGAAAATTTAAGATGGACGCTGCCACATCTTTGAATCTGTTCCAGTTAAAAGTCCAAGGGGCAGAAACAGTACTTTTAAACATGGGTTATCACAGGGCCCATAGTCCCAGGGTAGGAGGCGGGCAAGCAGGCCCCTCCAGAAACCATTGGCGAAGTGTAGTTCGTCACACCGTCTTTTATTACAGGCCTACTCGTTTGTTGGTTTTGGCACACCTCAGCCAACTCTGCATCTTCTAATATATTCCATAACCAATTAAATTCCGAGCACAAGTTAAAAGGCCATTAGGCCTGTATTTGTGGGAGGAGTTATGTCCCCCACTCACCTCCATTCACACTGATTGACCCCACCCACCTGCACCCATCACTCATTACATTATCATCACCTCAGTAGGCCCTCTTTTATTACAGGCCTACTCGTTTGTTGGTTTCGGCACACCTCAGCCAACTCTGCATCTTCTAATACATTCCATAACCAATAAAATTCCGAGTGCAAATATATATATATATATATATATATATATATATATATCACATGTCTGCAAATAAACACAGTACAACATTTATTAATAAAGGTAGCAATTCCATTAGGGTCACCCCCTGGTCTGATCTCCTGGACAACCCCCCCCCCCCCATTTAGCCAACCATGCTTTACTTATATTAATAAAGGTGATAAATAATCAATTTTTCAACCTCATTTATTATTATATTATTATTATTTTTTTTTATTGACATTTATATTGCACCAACACAATTACGTAGAACTTTACAATATTATAAGTGATACCACCCATGTATAGGTGTGTCGGGTTCTATGGGGTCTAAAAGACCTTATTTGGAGGGTGTGCATTCCAGTTTTCGAACTTGGAATTTTCTCAGCTGGTCATCATGCACCCATGTCCTATTTGGGACATTTTTGAAGCTGCCCAATGTAATTTACCCCCATCAAACCATATTTCTGAAAAGTTAAAAACCCTAAGATATTTCAAATGGTGGTAATTTAACACTTTCAATGCACTAATTCTACCAGTCTTCCTCAGGGATGGATGGATTGGAGGGGCTGATTTTTTCATTATTTAATTTTTACATTATTTTAAAAAAAAAATTGGAACAATTACTGAGTGCCTCGAGCTCTCGAGGCACTCAGTAAAGTTAAGAGCATCTGAAGCCTGTGGATGGCTTCAGATGCTCTTCCCTGCACTGCCGGGCACCACGTGAGGCAAACCCTGATGTGATCGCTCTGGGGGGAAAGGGGATGTGGCGATTCACTCAGGTCCACCGGCAGTGTAGGGGAGTATTACACGATGCCTCGATAGGCATCGTGCAATACCATAAGAGCAGCTGGAAGCGATCACGATCGCTTTCAGCGCTCAAATTTACCTTGGAAGTATCAGGTACATCCGCTGTCCTTAAGGACCGTTTTTTGTCCGATATACCTGATACGTCCTCGGTCCTTAAGAGGTTAAATAAATTCCTTTATATGTAAGATGAGTGATTTTATTTAGATTAGCTGGTTGGTATAATTACAAATAAGTTTGGAGGATATGACTAACAATTTTCTTGTATCTCTTTATTTTTTACTTACTGTTTCTTTATTTCATTCCATCCGTGTTTAACATAGACTAATTATACTCTTAAATGAGATGTCTAAAATATGCATAAACAGGTTTGGAAGATACAACCAAAGACTTCAAATACTGGACTTTGCACTAAAACACGCCCAGGGCCGGCCTTAGGGGTGTGCGAGCTGTGCGGCCGCACAGGGCGCCATGGAGCAGGGGGTGCCCTGCGGCCGCACAGCTCACACATGGCCGGGATAAAAAAATTAAATAAATGTGCGGCAGGGGCGGGGCTTAGCGTGTGGCAGGGGCGGAGCTAAAATGGCATCTAACTGCTGCAGGGGAAGTAGGAAGCAGTCCCTGCTTCCCCCAACAACCAGAATCCAGGAGCTGCACTGCCTGTCTGCCTCCACAAGGAACAGAGGTAGCTATGTGATTGTCTGCTTGTGTGTTTGTGTGTCTGTGACTGTCTGTGTGTGTGACTGTCTCTGTGTGTGTGTGTGTGTGACTGTCTATGTGTGTGTGTGTGACTGTCTGCCTGTGTGTGTGTGTGTGTGTGTGTGTGTGTGACTGTCCGCCTGTGTGTGTGTGTGTGACTGCCGGTGTGTGTATGTGTGTGACTGTCTGTGTGTGTATGTGTGTGACTGTCTGTGTGTGTGTGTATGTGTGTGACTGTCTGTGTGTGTGTGTATGTGTGTGACTGTCTGTGTATGTGTGTGACTTTCTGCCTGTGTGTGTGACTGTGTGTGTGTGACTGACTGTCTGTGTGTGACTGTCTGTGTGTGACTGGCTGTGTGTGACTGTCTGCCTGTGTGTGTGACTGTCTGCCTGTGTGTGTGTGACTGTCTGCCTGTGTGTGTGTGGCTGTGTGTGTGTGACTGTGTGTGTGACTGTCTGTGTGTGTGGCTGTCTGCCTGTGTGTGTGTGTGTGGCTGTCTGCCTGTGTGGGTGTGTGTGACTGCCTATGTGTGACTGACTGGGCAGACTAGATGGGCCATAGAAAAAACAGAAGTGGCGTATACCGCGCCTAGTGATTTATATATATGCAGAAAAATACATACATGTATCCTTGAATATTCTGATAAATCATAACCTCAAAAGAGAATTAAGATAAAAAATCATAGTGCAATACAGTACATGTTATTATAAAGACAGGTAGTTATATGGCTTTGTACAGTCCACTCACATTTAAATGAGCTATAACAGAGCTCTGCTGTGAAGCGCTTGGACGGTACAATCCCCGTCTCTGGATTTGTAGTGGTTGTCACAGATGTTTTCAAAGTGCAATTTGCTTGGTAGATATAAAAAAGAAAGATAGCAGCAATATGGTGAAGTAAGTACTAATATTGTATTAAGTGATGAATAGTATTGTACTTACACTTTCTAGAGCAAATGACCTGCTCTAGTATGAACAGCTTAGGTGGTATGATCCCCACCAAGGATATACAGGATCCAGGAAACCAAAAAAATGTTGAAACTATAAAAAGTAACTTTAAAAAGTATACTTTAATATAACAAACAAAATAGTATATGGTAAAATATATAAAATATAAAATAAGTTCCACTTAACGCGTTTCGCCTGATAGGCTTCTTCAGAAGTGTGGTTAAATGTCCCAACAGTCCGTTTTTATATCCTTGCTGATGAGGAGATGGTTTCCTGGTGTGTCTGCTTCCTGGTTCCGGCTTGCTGCTGACTAGATGGGCCGAATGGTTCTTATCTGCCGTCACATTCTTTGTCTGTGTGTGTGTTTGTGGTTGGCTGTCTGTGTGTGACTGCCTGCGTGTGTTTGTGTGTGTGCGTGTGTATGGCTGTCTGCCTGTGTGTGTGTGACAGGGTGCGTGGGAAGGGGGAAGGAGTGGGGGAGGGTGGGGCGGGAAGGGGGCGCTGTGAAGATTTCTCGCACAGGGCGCCCAAAGGCCTAAGGCCGGCCCTGAACACGCCCATGGGGCAGCCTTAAATAATGATGGATGTAGACCAAGAGACATGATCTGAGGAAGCCAGTAGTGGCGAAATGCGCCTGTAGCGGGACCTGTTCCTTGTGTCCTGTTCCCAGGCTGAGACGACACTCAGCCCTGGAGGCTCTCAGTCCATACCAGGACTTTTCCCCTATTTTCATGCCCTGCAAGCTGGAACAGCAGACACAGGGGTTAACTCTTCTGGATTCCCTGTAAGCTAAAACAGCAGACACAGGGGTTAAAATCTTCCTTCCCTGCAGTAAAAAGACGACACACAGTTTGGAGATTTAAACACTGGCATCTCACCAGGCTGAGTCACACTCTTTATTGATTACAGGCTTCTTTCTACACCATACACTTTGGGGCCCGGTGCCCCTGGAAGGGAAGGGGTTACAGGTTTAGATCTTACATGGTTAGATATCCCCGGGTCCCATCTGGGATCCCTGCAAAAAGCGAGGTGATCGGATGTACAGAGCCGGAGATATCAGCGTCGAAAGTCTGGGGCTCAAGACTCTGTGCATCCCTGAAATTAGTTCCATGGTGTTACTTGGTTTAGTCCGGTGAATTTAAACTTCGCGCCTAAACCAAGCAACAGCCAATCAGCTGAAAGGGCGCGAATCTAATCGCGCCAATCAGCGTTCAGGGGAGGAAGGAGTTTCGCCGCCCAATCCAAAGGAGGGGCAGGAAACTCGGCTGCACCAATCGGTGCTCAGGGTGGAGGTGGGTTTCGCCACCCAATCAGGGGAAAGGGTGCGAAACCCGAGTTGCACCAATCTGCTGAAAGGCGCAAAACTAATTTGCGCCAATCAGCGCCCAGGAACAAGGGAGGTTTTGCTGCACAATAAGACGAAAGGGCGTGAAACCCAGTTTATACAAGCGCTCCTTCTCTGATTGGTCGCCCGCTCCCAGCGGCGAGCAATCGGCGCTTTACTTGTGCCAACCAACCAGGAGAATGGCGCGAACCCAGTTTGAATGGGCACTCCTTCTCCCATTGCTCGGCACAGAATTCCATGCGGCCAGCAGGAACCCTGCGGCCATGAGACCGACTCACTGCTCCAGGGACTCCCTGCTGGCACTATCCCCTCTCTACGGTGGATACCCACACTTAGGCAACCGCCAGAGAGATCGTTCTCCTGGGCAGCCATGAGCCTAGCCTCGTAGCTCTCAGATAGGGGAGAGAGGGCAAGTGATTACAGCTCCTTTAGGAGCAGGTAGAGCAGTCCTCAACAAGGGGACTGAAGATAGGGTGAGCAGGCTGGTTTGGCATACGAACCGGCGGCCACCCAGGGTCAGCACACGCCGCTTGTAACCTTGCGGTCTGTGGTTTCACACCTCATTAGCGAGGTGTGAACATTCTAACCACACATTCTAATTGGAATAGCGGGGTGGTGCGGCGCACGGTGTACAGTGCGTCTCAGCTCCCCCATGTGGCTGAAAAGTGAAATAGACCATACATTATTACAAATACAAGGGGAAACACATATTTAACAAGGGAAAAATCATCACAGTATATATAGAGGACACAAAATATAAAACCAAAAATCTAAATACTAAGTGGGTATGGCACTTAGCAGCGATGTCCCGCCACATATCTCCCCCTTGTCCACTCCTGGCAGCCGCAGCATGACTCACACAGGTCAGCTGGCTGCTACCCGGAGTGGACAAAGTCTTTTAGTGTCATGTCCCCTCCCCAATAGTCCTTTGTCCCGACCAGCCCCCTTTGAGTCCTGGGCCCGGACGACGTTGCACCATGCACCCTCCCTGGGTACAGGGTGACTTAGACATAAAGTCCCTTTAGCCTGTGGAGCCATCCATCCCAGGCTCCATCCCACAGGCGGTTTTGCACCCGGACAGGCCCCCACCCAAACAAGGGTGCCCCCCTGGTTTCCCAAACCCATAACAACCCCCACCCAAACAAAGATGTCCACCCTGCTTCCCAAACCCATAACAGCCCACCCAAATAAAGGTGCCCACCCAACCCTTCTGTCAAATGGGTTTCCTTGGTTCCCCCGACTTGCCAAGAATGATGGGAGTTGTCCGCTGGGCCCATCTTGGATTGGTTTCAGGGAAGGGGAGCCAACTGTGCTCTCCCCCTGGCGCTGTTTAGGAGACCAGGGAGGGGGCAATCCTTCCATCTCCCCCTGGATCTCACTGAGCTGCTGGGGGGCTGTACCAACTGCCCCCTGATTAGAGGCCCGCACCTCTGCGTTTACCGGCTCTGAGGGTCCTGTAAGGCTGCCGGGACCTGGTTCAGGCAACAACGGTGGACAGAGGATACCTGCCCTCTGCCTGGAGGCCCGTGTCTCCACACTTAAGGGATCCTGGGGCAACAGGGGTGGGCAGAGGCTGGCGGCTCTCTGCTCAGAGGCCTGCACCTCCACACTCATCTGCTCCTTGGGAAGGAGCGAGCAGAGGCAGGGTGCACTCTGCTCGGATGCTGGAGCATCCTTAGGGAAAGGAGTAGCGGCCACCGTAGCTTCACCTGCTACCTGCTGATCCGACCATACCAGGTCTTTGGGCTCAGCTCCAGGGAGAGTCGGAAGAGCCGACTCTTCTATCTGCTGGGTGCCCGTGGCGACCAGAGTCCCATCGACAGCACCCCCTTGGGGTGGGCAGAGGCTACCTGCACTCTGCCCGGAGGCCCGCGCCTCCACACCAACTGGCTCCTGAGGAAGGAGCGAGCAAATGCTGTGTGCACTCTGCTCAGATGCCGGAGCATCCTTAGGGAAAGGGGCAGTGGCCACCGTAGCTTTGCTTGTTACCTGCTGACCTGACCCTACCAGGTCTCTGGGCCCAGCTTCAGGGAGAGTCGGAGGAGCCAGTGGCAACCGCAGTCCCAGCCACAACACCCTCAGTACCTGTGGTTATCTCTCCTGATAACTCACACTGCCGCTGGGGAATGAGACCGGTTGTCTCCATTCCCTGGACTTCACACTGCTGCTGGGGAGGGAGGACGGAGCACATCTCTCCCTGGACCTCACACTGCCACCGGGGAGGGAGAACGGAGCGCTTCTCTCCCTGGACCTCACACTGCCGCTGGGGAGGAAGGATGGGGCGCTTCTCTCCCTGGACCTCACACTGCTGCTGGGGAACGAGACCGACTGTCTCTATTCCCTGCACTTCACACTGCCCCTGGGGTGGGAGGACGGTGCACTTCTCTCCCTGGGGTTAGCCCTATAGGGCTAAAGTTCTATCACAAAGATAATTTGGAAGTCTTTAACCCCTTAAGGACCAAACTTCTGGAATAAAATGGAATCATGACGTGTCAGACATGTCATGTGTCCTTAAGGGGTTAAGGAAGTGGATAAGCTCCATCAATGGTTATTACTAAACAATTTGATTTGCTTATCAGATTAAGCATCTAACTGATGGAGGGGCTAGTAAGTTTTTTTTTTTTTTTTCAAACTAAAGTTAGATTAAGGATCTTTTTTCGAAGTATGGTTAGATAAATTTTTAAAGTGTTTTTTACACAATTATACTTTGGGCGAACTCGAATTACCACGGGTTAAACGTAAGGCTAGGACAATGGCCCTCTTGAAGTACGGTTAGATAAAATATTAAAGTGGGTTTAAGCTCAATTACACTTTGGATTAATATAAGAACGAGACTGAGACAAAGGAATTTTATATAGTATATTTACAATAATATAAGGGTTACACTTGATAATATAGAATTGGTAAAATTCTACTAGATAATATTGGTTATTTCATGTTACTGTGCACATTGTGATTAATATACACTCATTACATATAGCAATAAGTTCAACTTGATTAAGTGGGACAGGCACTGTTAAGTAAGGTTACTGAGTTCGCCAAGAAGACACATGTGATAAATGATTAAGGGAAGATTGCCGTTAATTTTATTACAACGGTATAAATTAAGGATAAGATTGCACATATATTCTTTTTTTTTCTTTCTGCCTCTTGGGTGAATAGGGGATACTCCCAATATATTCTTTTGCTGATAGATTCCAGATAGTTCACAAATGAAGCTTACGGGTTGATAATTATGTATAATCTTCTTTCTGCTCCCCCCAACCGCTACGCGGTTGAGTTTAATTGATCTGCACCTTGGTAGGTAACGGTCAATATTGGGTAAAGGATGGCTCCTATGGAAGGAAGGGCAGGGAGCCATTGGGGATTCAATGTATTTTGTACGTGCTTGTTGTTTAGTTATGTTTTGGTCATATCTGGTCTTTTTCATCATGATGGTTCCACGGGAGATTGTCTAAATTTCAAACTGGTATTTCAATGATAAAAGTATTAACATTAAATCTTAGGGGTTTAAATTCACCACAAAAGTGCAATATCCTCCTAAAATTTCTGAAAGATGAGTCTATCTCCATCTGTGGGCTGCAGGAAACACATTGGGAACGGAGAGGAAAGTCATGTTTAAACTTTAAAGATTACCCGTTTATTTTCTCCTCCTCCTTATATGATAAAAAAAAGAGGAGTTGCTACCCTTATTTCTTCTAGAGTAGCTTTCAAACTTATTCACCAAATACAGGACCTAGAAGGCAGGTACCATATATTAATCTGTGAAATAAATAATAAGGTGTATACGATTGTGAACCTTTATGCACCAAATCAAGCCCCAATAAGGTTCATCCGGAAATTGTTGGATAAAGTTGACAGAATTAGTCAGGGCATGGTAATCTATCTGGGGGACTTCAACTGTATTCTTAACCCAGAATTAAATAGGAGAAGTTTAATTAGGGATTATCACAATAAACAGCTAAAAATGTCAGCAAAATCCTTTAGTAATTTGTTAAAGAATAGGGGCCTTTTGGATCTCTGGCGCACTCTTCATCCTATGGAACATGATTTCACGTGTTTCTCACAGGCACATCAGGTATACTCTAGGATTGACTTGATAGTCTCAGATCCAAGCATCTCAAAAATGTTGAAAAAAGTCTTTATTAAAAACATTTCATGGTCCGATCATAATGCGTTAATAATGATTTTAGATGATGGTTTGAAGGATAATAGATCTAATTGGAGACTGAATGATCGTCTTTTAAATATTCCGGACTACTTAAGTCAAATTAAGTTAACTACTGATTTATTTTTTGAAGAAAATACCAAAGATGATCTATCTTTTCCTATTATCTGGTGCGCTTATAAATGTACAATTTGAGGACACCTCATTAAGTTGGGGTCACTAGAAAAAAAAAAGAACTCTAATAACCTTGCACACCTCTATATAGAATTAGATAAACTAGAGTATATAAATAAGAACAACCCTTCCATAGATATTATTGAAAAACTGTCGACTATTAAGGATAATATCAATGATTTACTGATTCAGAAAGCAAATTTTTCATTAGAAAAACTACGAAGATCATGGTATTACAAGGGTAATAGAGCGGACAAATTACTCTTGAATAGGTTGAAGAAAGACTCAATCAAGATGAGGGTAACCAAGATTATCCAAGAGGATAAGGTTCTCTTAGATCCATCAAAAATAGGCCAAGCTTTCCAATCATTTTACACCAAATTATATAATCTCCCGGATAGACAATCCCCAGTAAATTTAATAGAATATTTAGAGAATTTAAATCTGCCTAAAATATCGAATTCCCAACTGCAAAAACTGAATGAACCTATTAATTTAGAAGAAGTCAACCAAGCTATAAATAAATTAAAAACGTCTAAGACCCCAAGCCCGGATGGCTTTAGTAATAAATTCTATAAGTCTTTGAAGGAAAATTTAGTAAATAGTTTAACGGATACTTTTAATGAGTTTATGGTAAAGGGTAAGATCCCGCCGGAGATGCTAAAGGCTAATATAATCCCTATTCTTAAACATCAAAAATCATCAGAGTTAATAACTAATTATAGACCTATCTCGCTGCTGAATGAAGATTTAAAACTTTACTCATCAATAATGGCAAGTAGATTAAATACGATTATGAAGGATTTATATCCATAGGGATCAAGTGGGTTTTATTTCTAAAAGATCTTCGGTATACAATGTTAGACGTTTGATAGATGTAGTGGACTGGGCCCAGTCGAGGAAATTTCCCCTCCTGATCCTGTCTCTAGACGCAGAGAAAGCGTTTGACAGGGTCAGGTGGGACTTCCTCGACGCGGTCTTCTAGGGAACATAAGGAATGCAATAATGGCCTTATATTCAACTCCCTCGGCAAAAGTCATGGGGGCTGGATTCAGCTCAGATTTTTTTCCGTTGAAAAACGGGACAAGACAGGGCTGTCCGCTCTCACCACTTCTCTATCTAATGACAATAGAATCTTTAGCATTATCAATAAGGAAAAATGAAGCAATAAAAGGCCTTAATCTTAAAAACGACTGTATTAAATTAACAATGTACGCTGACGATGTCGTATTAACATTAACAGAGCCTTTAAACTCTTCAATAGCTCTTTTTAACTGTTTAGATGAATACTCATTATACTCAGGTTATAAATTCAATGTTAACAAATCTACTGCTTTAGCAGTGAATTTTCCTCAGGAATTGAGGGCTAGTCTTAGTCAAAGATTTGAATTTAATTGGGCAGACTTATCCTTTAATTATTTGGGAATTGAAATCTCAAACGACGTTAATAGAACTATGGAATTAAACTTTTTACCTCTTCTTAAGTTTACTGCAAAGAAATTGAAAAAATGGAAAAACTTAGAGATCTCATGGTGGGGCCGCATTAATGTAATCAAGTCCTACATCATCCCAAAATGGGATCTTTTCAGAATGGTGGCTTTACCGTGCCCAGACAGCTGGTTAACTTTAGCTCAATCCCTTTTAAATAAATTTATCTGGCTACATAAGCCTCCAAGAATAGCCCTAAACCGTTTATCCTTAAAAGTGAAAATGGGGAGTCTGGGGGTCCCTATCCTAAGGGATTATCAAAAAGCCGCAACTTTTACACACGCGGCCATTACTCAATTAAACGATAGTAAGAATGAGATCTGGTACAAACTAGAACAAGATCTTACTCCCACTGAGGGATCCTTGGAGGATCTGTCTCCGCTCTTTTGGCCCTTAAAATCAAGGATCGATCATAAGCCAAACCCCATATCACTTAGTATTGTTTTAAATAATATTCTAAGAGAGTGGGGGAAAATTAAAAATTCCCTAGGTCTTTACAATAAGCTAATTCCCCTCCTTCCCTTAGGGAATATACCACACTATATGCTCAACTTCAATTCAAAAAGCTGGATCGAGAAGGGGATATATAAATTTCAAGATCTAATGGATAGTAACGGGCGGATGGATTTTCAGACATTAAAACAATTATATAAAATAGATAATAAGGAGATCTTTAGTTAACTTAGGTTAAAAGGTTTTTGCAATCAATATGTTACCACAGAAAACTCTGATCGATTGAAAGATTTAGGTAATATTCTTAATAGAGATTCTCCTAAAAAATTATTATCTATGGGATTAAGCCTAATGCAAAAAGATCTAGATAAACCTTTGGAAGCCATAATAAATTCCTGGCAAAAAGACCTGGATATTCAGATTACTTGTAAACAATGGAGAGAAGCTTTAAACTTGGTTTATAAACATATTCATTGTCTTAATCTGGTAGAATGCCAATTTAAAATTGTAAACAGATGGTATATGGTACCTAGCAAAATTAAGAAGTTTAATACTTCACGTGATTCCATATGTTGGAGATGTAATTTGGTCTGTGGCAATTATTTACAGATATGGTGGGATTGTGGTTATATACAGAAGTTTTGGAAAATGATCCTGGCTAAGATAAAACATATCACCACGATTCAATTATCCCCTGTACCACAATTGTGTCTTCTACAACTAGATATCCGCCAGGCTAGTTACAATTCACTTCCGCTTATTCTACATATTCTTTTAGCGGCCAAATTATCTATCGCAAGGTATTGGAAAATGGCGTTAGTGCCATCCTGGTCGATAGTTAAAGAACAAATTAAATATCAATTAAAAATGGAAGCTGGGTTAAATAGAAAATATCAAGAGCACTATAACTCCTGGCTTGGGAGGCTAGATGTTTGTTGGTGATTTATAGATACTCTTCTGAAATACTTTGGGTCCATGATCGAGACTGATATTTCTATTAAGTGTGACCTCATATGACCAATTGGTGTGTTGTTTTTGTTTTCTGTTTTTTTGTATGTTTTTGTTGGTGGGGTTGTCTACAGTGGGAATTTTAGATAAATTATGGATGTGCTCAGAACAAACACTGTTATTTCGTCTACTTATATGTAATAGGAACTCGATTGTTAGTTTGGCTCACTGTTTTCTATGTGATGTTTTTTACTATTCTTGTGAATAATGTTTACCTTGTAAAAAAAAAGAAAGAAAAGGGAAAAGGAGTTGATATCTCCGAATAAAGATTATAAATTAAAAAAAAAAAAATTATATATTTTTTAAATATATATCTTGATAAAAGTCCAGTGGCACTGAAACTTCGACACTCTGTATCCAAAGATTTGATGCTAAAATAAAAATCACATGGGCTTATGTGGGGAGCGGGTGGGAGGGCGGGACTTACAGAACTGTATATGATTGCAGGAGGGGGGTCTTAGGCCTAGACCAACAGAGAAATGGGAATCTAGAACCCCTTTGAGTAGATGCCTAGTGCAGATAGATCGTTGATACAGATCGTTGATACAGAGGTTACCGTGAGCAATACCACCCCATACCCTGCAGGCCTAGATGTGATTACAAAAAGACACGCTGGGGTAGGATGAGGGAGTAGCTGAAGGTGAATAGGAGTTGGAGGGAAAGTGAAGGGGACTCATTGCTGTACCTACTGTATATATGCCCTAATATATGTTCTGAATGGGGAGGGAATATACTGTATTTTTTTTAATTTAATTTTATTGTTCACCAAGACAGTGGCCGTGACAGCTTCCCCATTGAGATGGTTGGTGGCGACCCCACCCCTTCAAAGGCCCAGCCCAACATCCCGTGGTTCACACGACAAGCACGGCCCATCGGGGCACCGCCCCCCCCCCACGTTCCCTAGCCTTGACACGACGTGGATCTCGATCCCGGCCACCACTCCCCGTCTGAGATTGACCGTGCAAACCCTAGCTATTACTTTGCCTAGTTACATTACGTTAACTGCACTTCCCGACCGACAATTCCTGATCCCCCGACCGTACGTTGACCCCCGCGGCCATCCGCGCCCTATCGCCCCAGGGGTGGGGACGTATGAGTAATACAATGAGGTGGGACTCATGCCTCCACACCCACATGATATCCCCTAACTAGGCTACAAATAACGACAACACTGAGAGCCGTTGAGGACCCTTGATAAGGCCCATTACTAACACTAGCACGAGCAAACGACATCCGAAAGCTCCCATAGTGGTGGCACACTCGATAGGTAATCTCGGACTTATATACCTAAAACGACAACCAGTGAACACATCCTAATCTGGTGATAAAATAAGGACGCGACCACTAACCCCCGACAAGTTCGCGTGAACAAACCCGAACCACGGGGAGTTGATAGTTGCAGGTCGTTGGATACTCTCTGACAGACCCGACTGCCGGCTGCTGCCGTGGTCACGCGAACTAGCCCTCTCAGGAGGGACTTCCGACACCTACCTATAGGTGCCGTAACCGTTTCCCTCTGGGGACGGAAAATCCATCTTCACCTTAACACCCCCACCTGCGCAGTCGCGCAGACAGGGGTCTTTCCTTATCTCTTTTCACGTTCTTCTCTATCCCCTGCCCCACCCTCCCCACGACTCCGACCCAACCCCCCCCCAGCCTCCCCACAATTCCCCCTCCCCCCCATTTCCTTAGTGCCCGCGGAACTCCCACAGGGACGAGGTACGCCTCGACAGCAGACCCCGCCTGGACGTACAAACAAACCGCTCCCACCCACCACAAATGGCGTACGAACCTGATCCTTTATGCGTCACAACCATGAACTGCAGGGGTCTAAATATCCCGGAGCGCAGATCGCAGCTCCTTCGGGAACTATCCTCCAGACACATATCTATTGCTTTTCTTCAGGAAACACATTTTAGGGAAGGACATGCCCCGCTATTGAAAAGCAAACACTACCCCAATGCGGCCCGTAGCGACCACCCGACTGCACGTAAGGCAGGCGTGGCGGTCCTCATCCTTGCTAAACTACAGTTCCAGGAAGCGGAACGGATGGTTGATCCCAACGGCAGATACCTGTTCCTCAAGGGGGACATACAGGACCGTAGGTACACATTCGCGACGATCTATGCTCCAAACAACAACCAATCACACTTCATACGTAAGTCTCTCTCCAGACTCTCCTCATTTACAGAGGGCACATTGATCGTTGGGGGAGACCTAAATGTACCCCTCGTCCCTCTGGTAGATTCGTCCACAGGGCACAGTAGCATCTCCCAAGGAGCCCTCCGCAGCATACAGAAATCGCTTAAGAATCTTAGGCTGGTGGACTGTTGGCGCGACAGGGAATACACCCGGCGGACAGGGAATACACCCACTACTCAGTGATACATAAGCGATACGCGAGGATTGACTATATATTCCTCCAACAGGAACACCTTGACACCATCCAAAAAGCGGAAATTGGATCGGCAAGCTGGTCTGACCACGGACCTGTGACCCTACAAATGGACTCCCCCAGGGTGCGCCCATCCACTTGGACATGGCGGCTTCAGGACTCCCTACTCTTGGACCCGGCGGTGAGGGAAACGGTCACCGAGGAACTCACTTCTTATTTTGACCTGAACACCACAGACGATCTCTCCGCGACCACGATATGGGAAGCCCACAAAAGTGTGCTCAGAGGTACACTGATACACCTAGCCTCTAAAAAGAAAAAAGAATCCCGGAGACAAATGACGGATCTCCTGACACGCATCGATGTCCTTGAATTGCAACACAAACGCTCCCACCTCGAAGAGACATACAAGGAATTGCTGGAGGCCCGTAGATCGTTACATGCCCACTTGATGACCCGATACTACAGCTCCATACAACGTTCAAAAGCCTTCTTCTACCAACACGCCAACAAAGGAGGGAGGCTGTTGGCCAGAATGCTTAGGGGACCTCAGGGGATGACCCAAGTCCATAAGCTACGGACGTCGGATGGCACGACCACACAATTCCCGGATAAAATAGCGTCCGATTTTCGCTCATTCTACGCCTCATTATACAACATCCCGGGACCTACACTCCCAGAGGAGATGGCGACCAGACGAGACAGGATACGGAGCTACATCGAATCGCATGTAAGGACGCGATTGCAGCAAGGGGAGTCAGAGTTACTAGATACACCGATCACGGAAGCGGAAGTAGCAGGTGCACTCAAGTCCGCCAAAAAGGGGCCAAACCCCGGGTCCTGACGGCTTTACACTGGACTATTATAAGAAATTCCGAACCATACTGCTCCCGAAACGCACCACCGCGTTCAACGCTTTGGTAGATGGTGCCCAGTTCCGACACGAATCCCCAGCGGCAACTATAACAGTCCTCCCGAAACCGGGGAAAGATCCTGAACTATGCAGCAGCTATAGACCAATCTCACTGCTGAATGTGGATGTGAAACTTTTCACCAAAATTCTCTCCACCATAATCGGGAGAATACTCCCGAGACTGGTCCACCCAGACCAGACGGGGTTCATCCCTGGGAGGGAGGCTAGGGACAGCACCCTTAGAGTACAATCCATCCATCACCTAGTGAAGAAGTCCACTGATAAGCTCCTACTACTGTCGACAGATGCGGAAAAGGCATTCGACCGGGTCGACTGGACATTCCTTGTAACCACACTTCGGGAAATGGGCTTCGGAGGGAACATGATGACATGGATTGATGCGCTCTACCACTGCCCACGAAGGTGAGAGTGAACGGAGCGCTTACCGATTCCTTCCCGATCCACAATGGGACACGACAAGGGTGCCCACTCTCCCCCATGCTCTTCGCCCTGGCCCTTGAACCGTTCCTGGAAGCGGTACGCAACTCGAATGCGGTCATAGGCTTCAGAAACGGTAATACAACACACAAAGTAGCGGCATACGCGGATGATCTTTTATTCTTTATCACGGACCCGGAGGCAACAATGCCCCACTTAGTCACTATGATCATGGACTACGGGGAGGTCTCAGGATTCAAATTGAACATGAATAAATGTGAAGTATTCAACATCACCGTTCCGACAGCCCAAGAAAACACGCTGAAAAACCAGTTCCCATTCCGCTGGTGCTCACACCACATGCAGTATCTAGGTATAGCAATAACCAGAGACCTGGGCGACATGTACCGAACGAACTTCTTGCCATTGATGTGACGAATCCAGCAAGATCTAAAAACGTGGACATACCCGCACATTTCGTGGTTCGGCCGGATCGCAATTCTTAAGATGAATATACTACCACGGCTATTATATCTGTATCAGACGATCCCGCAGGCCCTACCGACGGCATATTTCGCTTCACTCCGGTCTGCGATGGTGAAGTTCGTTTGGAATGGGAAACAGGCGAGAATCCGACAGGACATCTTATGCTTACCTCGAGCGAGGGTGGGACTGGCGCTCCCCGACCTCCGCAAATACCACCATGCGACAGTACTACAACGTGTACTGGAGTGGCATACCCAACCGGCGCATAAACAATGGATTGAACTAGACAAACACCATATCGGCCCCTCCTTTCTGACTTCAGTGTGGAATTCGAAGAGGATACCAAGGGTGACTCTGGAACCAACCTCTACGGTTGCGCAGACACTGAAAGCATGGGATACTATCAGGAGAGCCCCCCACATATCTCAAACACCAAGCCCGATGACCCAAATACCGCACAATCCTCAGATAGGAGGAGGACTGCCGCAGGCGGAATGGTCCTTCCTTGGAGAGGAGGAATCATTCCCCATACATAGGCTGCTAACCAACACAGGCGTGACCCCCCCTGAGGGAACTAATGGAGGGCGACCAACCTACCAGCCTACAAACCTTCCGTTATATGCAACTCAGATCATACTATCGGACACTCCCGGACAAGGAAAAGCTACATAGGGACTTAACCTGGTTCGAAACACACTGTGACCGCAAAACTACCCTAGCTAAGGCAATATCACTATTATATCAACATATGCTAGTAGGGCACCTCACCAACAACGACCAATTCCGCAGGCGCTGGGAACGCACGATGGAGACATCCTTCACCGCGTCCCAATGGGATAAGATCCTCATTTTGCACCATAAATGCTCATCGAGCTCCCAATTTCAAGAAACGAACTATAAACTCCTTTCATTCTGGTACAGAACACCTGACAGTCTACACAGGATCTTCCCGAATATACCTGACACATGCTGGAGATGTGGGGATGAGCGGGGAACGCCGCTACACATCTGGTGGGACTGCACACTCGTCAAGCCATACTGGGACGAAGTTCTACAGAAAATAGTGGAAATCTCGGGGACAGAAGGAACCCTCAATGCCTCTACACTCCACGCCTGAACCCATAGGAATATATAGGAAAAACATTCGTAGACACCTAATTAATGCGGCTAAGTCATTGATTCCGCTATATTGGAAACAATCAAATATCCCGACGATAAGGCAATGGATGGAACATGTGGAAGATATATATAGAGCGGAATTGCTGCAGGCCACACTTATGGGCCTCGAGGACAAACACGTGGAGAGGTGGAGCCCATGGCTACTCTACATGGCGGACCGAAGCACTGCTGGGAACGGTTGCCTGCAGCCCCAGGGAACCTCGCGCCCCCACACGAATGGGGACTAACATCAGACACGATACGTGCGATACCATGGGCACGGGCGATGGGGACCCTCGCCCCACTACACCACCTTGCCCATCCTTCCTTCAATCCACTTTCCCCTTCCCCTCCCCTCTCTCCTCTCTCTCTTTGTCTCGCTCTTTACTCATTTCTCACTCATCTTCTCTCTAAATTCTTCCAACAATGATTTCTGTACTAATTGAATAATAGCCGCAGCCCATCTCAACCCGAGATTACTAACGGCTGTGTCACTTACTCACAATCACACATCTAAATAGGAGCAAACATCCTGTGATCCTTCACCCTGCGATCACAAAACGCAAATAAGACACACTTACGACCAGAAACTGACTAATACCGCAGGACCGATACCCTTCATCACCCCGAAGAGTAAGAGGCCTAGAGGTGATAAGGTACCGTTAATGGAACCCAATAGGCAGACACAAAGTCCACACTTACGAGTATACCTCTCCTCGAGCAGCAAACCGGTCACTCATATGACTACCCTAACGTGCTAAAAGTAACCAAATACCATATCTGTATAGTACATAAAATTTCTCGAGTGATGTTCACGCATTCTATGATGGGACCTGCGCGTCCACTATGTTCTGTTTGCTTGTTCAATCTATAGATTCATGCTGTTATACATTGCTCAGGGCACGCCCTGAATTGTTTATGTTTGAATAAAGCCATTTTGAACGCTAAAATAAAAATCACTATTTGAAATACATTTTGAGTCCTTTGAGTGCTCTCCATCAAGATATTGTATATATATATTCTTCCAAAAAGGATGCAGCACTCTCGGATTTAAAAGTCCAAAATGTATTAATACGAAGTTAAAAACGATCAACGTTTCAGTCCTGCATAGAGGACTTTCATCAGGATTTGAAATCCGAGAGTGCTGCATCCTTTTTGGAAGAATGGATACTACTAGCCTTGGCATGCGATAACCTGGTTACTAAGGGATTACATCGTGAGTGCAAGAGCATTTTTCATGTTTTCTTATATATATATATATATATATATATATATATATATATATATATATATAGAAGGGAAAATAGACCGCACTCCAAGGACTTCTTCATAAAATATAGCTTTTAATATTCCAGATAAAAATATCAACGTTTCAGTCTAGAGATTCTAGACTTTCATCAGGACAAAGTAAACACATACATAGACCCCCCTTAAATACCCACACATAACAATCAACAAACTCACCCCTCCTGGATCTGGACCTTCCCTCCAAGCGTCCCGGACCATTTTCGCACCGAAAATGTCGGTCGCGTTCGGATGACATCATCGTGCATCATTACGCATGCGTCATGACGCTCGCGTCACTACGTCCGCGTTATCATTGTATCCGGCTGTTTACACTGGGTTACTATGGGGACCAGACGCCGAAATGGCGAAAACTTCATTTAAAACCAAAACATCACATAATTCAATATTTTCAGCGCAAATAACAATCAGGCTGATAAACTTCGAATGTAAAAACAGTACTACACTCCTGGCTGGAGGATGAATCATCCAAATATCAAGTTAATTATCACTAGATTGGCATATATGAACAGTAACAAACTGTATCTCACTGCTATATCCGCTAAACAGCAAATACCTAGCAGAGAAACTGAAGCCGAAAGTATGCAGGAAGTGGATAGCCGGACTGAACAAGTGCTCCCTTGACCTAATGTTGGTCATTATTGAGGACGTTAATGAAGACCTAATTCAAATACGCTTGAAGATTACAGAATTGGAGACGCAACAGACTATACTATTGTCATCAGTGGAAGCAGCACCATCTCTCTTAAAGTTAGAGGAGAACGTGAAACAGTACAAAGGTGATCTGGTACGGTTCAAAAGGGAGAAACAACAGAAGGTAGAGTCGGATTATAAGGAACACACGGTATATAGATGGCTAAGTGGACATAGTGAACGCCCAAGATTCGCAAGGAAACGGAGATTTATCCGCAAACCAAGGCAATTCACTATAGACAAGACTTCGGGGGAGTCAAATTCCGAATCAGACACCAATTCAGCAAGGAACTCAGGAACTGGGCCTTTTTTAGAGGGGACACAGACAGAGTACTCTGGGATACAAACAAGAAACCAACACAGGAATCAGGTACTAGAAAGAGGCTCATCACGAGACGGGGCCAGAAGGGGAGAACCTTTTGGGGCAAGAGGGAAACCTCCACGATCCCAACAATGAGACCAGTGTTCAATATATCGTCCAGACAACTCCTCCCTGATGAATATAGATTGCTGAGTATGGGATTATCTTTTGTTCCTACTTCGGGTCCTAATCAGCTTCAATGGGAAACTGAAAGATTTTTTCAAAAACCATCCATCTACAGAAGCGGATAAAATAACTAAATTTAAACCCCCAAGCATTTTTGATCCATTATCTAACCAGGCCACGATTAAAACATTTCTCTGGTCGGTAGACAAGGAAGCGAAGATGATATTCAAAACACAACGGAAGGTACACTCCAACTGCACAACCAGGGACAGGAACATCATCAAATCACTATCTAATGCTGATAAAATTTTGATAAGCCTGGCTGATAAGGGTGGAGGCATAGTGGTGATGGACTATGCACATTACCGTGAGGAGATACTGCACCAACTTTCAGATCAGCATACCTATATACAGATTCCTAAAGACCCGACGGTACAATTGCAGAGCCACCTTGAAAAAATACTAAAAAGGGGCTTGTAAGCCAACTATTTGTCTAATGAACTCTATGAGTTCATGATACAACAAAATCCAAGAACTCCCGTCCTGTACACCTTACCTAAGGTACACAAAAATATTGAGAAACCACCGGGACGACCTATAGTGTCGGCTAAACAAGGAATACTTGAACCGATCGCTCAGTGGTTAGACTTCCAAATGAAAGATACAGTGGTTAACTTGCCTACATGTCTGAAGGACACACCTACATTTTTAAAAGAATTTCGGACATCGAACTACCTCTTGAACCCATCATGTTACTCACCTGCGACGTTAAAAGCCTATATACCGTTATTCCCCATCTGGAAGGTATAGCTGCAACAAGACAGGTACTGGCTGAATCAATCATCGTACTATCAAGGCCCTCCCATTGAATTTACAGTGGAACTTCTTGAAGCAGTATTAACTTGTAACTATTTTCGATTCGAGCAGAATTGTTATCGCCAATTGGCAGGGACATCGATGGGGGCGGCGATGGCCTCCATGTACGCGAATTGTTACATGTACAGGTTTGAAACATTTTGAAACCATTTGATTCCAGGATTCTGATGTACGGGAGATACATCGATGATCTGTTCTTTATCATTAAGGGTGACCTGGACATAGCTACAGAGATGGTGGCAACAATCAACAGGGCAAGTCCCAACATTGAGTTAACTATGACAGCTAGTGCTACGACCGTTGACTTCCTGGATGTGAGGGTGAGTATTGAAAACAATAAGATAACGTACACCCTGTTCACAAAACCCACTGATCGGAATACACTTCTCCATGCTAAGAGCTTTCACCCCAATCCGTTAAAGGCATCGTTGCCTTATACGCAATTTTTAAGAGTCTACAGGAACAACTCGAACCCGAACAGAGCTCAATAGCAAATCCAGATTATGTGGAATACATTTCTGGAACGGGGATACAAGACAACAACTTTAAACAGTGCTCTGCAGAGATGCAACCGGATTGAGAACACACCAGACAGTAAAAGCCAATGCCTGGTTTTTCCCACCATCTATAATACAGCATCCTCAGCACTCAGGAGATCAGTTAATGCCGAGCATTTTCTCAGTTCCACCAATGATGAGTTATAAGAGAAATAAGAGCTTAAGAGACCTCTTGGTTAGAACAGATCCCCGCCATTGCTACGAGACCAAAACAGTGACCAGTAACTTGGGATGTTATCGCTGCTTGGGATGTGTTACTTGTGGACACATGGTCCCAGGCCGCACGTTTTCACACCCTCTAACTGGTAGGCAATATACCATCAAACACCGCCTTACATGTACCAGCGGTTTTGTCATATATAAATTGACATGTCCTTGCGGGTTGGCCTACATTGGCAAAACCTGCCGCTGAGGGAACGCATTCGGAATCATCGGTCAAGCATCAGGGTAGCATATCGGGACAATAACTCTGAATTACCTGTGGCAAGACATTTCTTGGAAGCTGGACATGCCCTCACAACCCTTAAACTGACGGCAATTGACCAGATACCACCACCAAGACGAGGAGGTGACAGGAAGAAAATGCTCCTGCAGAGAGAAATCTATTGGATAAGAACCTTGGAAACGATTACACCTAAAGGACTTAACGAGAAATACTCTTTAGCAGTCTTTCTTTAAATTGCCTTATTTTGATCCAGACATTTTTATGTTGACTCCAGATAGGGTGTTTTTATCCGTAGGCCCACCCATGGGGATAGGCTGGCGGGATAAAATGCTCTAATGACGGAGGAGTAATACTAGTCTGATAGGCCACTGTGGAGAGTCCTACAAGAGATCGATGAAGGACCCATTGACCATACATGCAATATGGAATGGTCCCTGTTGGGTAACTGAGAATTACTTGTATGATACTTAAATGTGTATAGTCTCTCTAATTTGTGTTATCTTTTTTTAGGGGTTAGGCATGGGTCCATATAAAGATGGAATACAAGTCCTGGGATGGAGTCGGAGACAGATGTGCCTTGTTGCACTGTGTAGACAAATAGTTGGTACCCTCCACGGCAATTTAATTATAACCCTGGGGAATGGACCCACAATATGGGGGTGACCAGAAGGGGGCTAGAATACAATCTTTAAATGACACAGCCCGTAGGATTATTCCTATGTTGACATATGCTCTTGGCACTGAGTGGTGATTTCTGGAGACTAGGATTCTTAGCATCCTTAATTGTGGTATGTTTTGAAATAAAGAGGGGTTATTTTGTAAATTGTAAATATGTGGCTCAAAGTGGTCCAGGGTGGTAGTGGATAATAACAGGAGATAGGACTTAGACACTGTGGTCCTCAGGACGCTTTAAAATATGGTTTTTGTGTATGGCATTTAATCCTGGTTTCTCTGCTAGGTATTTGCTGTTTAGCGGATATAGCAGTGAGATACAGTTTGTTACTGTTCATATATGCCAATCTAGTGATAATTAACTTGATATTTGGATGATTCATCCTCCAGCCAGGAGTGTAGTACTGTTTTTACATTCAAAGTTTATCAGCCTGATTGTTATTTGCGCTGAAAATATTGAATTATGTGATGTTTTGGTTTTAAATGAAGTTTTTGCCGTTTTGGCATCTGGTCCCCATTATAACCCAGTGTAAACAGCCGGATACAATGATGACGCGCACGTAGTGACGCGAGCGTCATGACGCATGCGTAATGATGCACGATGATGTCATCCGAACGCGACCGACATTTTCGGTGCGAAAATGGTCCGGGACGCTTGGAGGGGAGGTCCAGACCCAGGAGGGGTGAGTTTGTTGATTGTTATGTGTGGGTATTTAAGGGGGGTCTATGTATGTGTTTACTTTGTCCTGATGAAAGTCTAGAATCTCTAGACTGAAACGTTGATATTTTTATCTGGAATATTAAAAGCTATATTTTATGAAGAAGTCCTTGGAGTGCGGTCTATTTTCCCTTCTACATTTTTGCCGATCACCTTTTGAATTTTTTTTATATATATATATATATATATATATATATATATTTACATATATATTTAAATTCTACAAATATATTTATATAATATTTTTACATGATTAAATCATTTTACTAATTACAATCTGAGGGACCTGCCCGACAACCCAGGCAGAAAGTCCAGATAATTTGGCTCGCATATCCTATATTTAACACTGTAAATTTCCAGGACACCAAAAAACCTGTACATCGGGGGTACTGTTATACTCAGGAGACTTCACTAAACACAACAGTAAAACATATCACAATGATAAAAACATCAGTAAAAATTCATTTTTTTGCATTTGTCACACACAAACTGTACTTTCACTGATGATATCATTGTTGTGATATGTTTTACTATGTTTAAACACTAATATTTGTGTTCAGCGAAGTCTCCCGAGTATACCAGTACCCCCCCCCCCCATGTACAGGTTTTATGGTGTTTTCTAAAGTTACTGAGTCAAATATAAGGCTTGTATTTCCTTTTTATCACATTGAAATTTGCCATATTGGTTATGTTGCCTTTGAGACCGTATGGTAGCCCAGGAATGAGAATTACCTCCGTGATGGCATACCATTTGCAAAAGTAGACAAACCAAGGTATTGCAAATGGCACATGTCCAGTCTTTTTTTAGTAGCCACTTGCCAAAATTAGCGTTCAATTTAGTTTTTGCATTTTTCACACACAACAAATATGAATGCTAACTTTGGCCATTGTTTGTGGCTAAGTGGCTACTAAAAATACTGAACATACCCTATTTGTAATAACTTGGGTTGTCTGCTTTTTAACATGGTATGCCATCTTGGGGGTGATTTTCATTCCTGGGCTACCATATGCTCTCAAAGGCAACATAACCAGTCTGACAAATTTCAATGTGTATTAACTAAAAAATGTAATGTTTTGACCCTGTAACTTTCCAAAACACCATAAAATCTGTAGATTGGGTGTACCGTTTTACTCGTGAGTAGAGTTGAGCGGACACCTCGATGTTCGGGTCCGGCAGGTTCGGCCGAACTTTGAAAAAAAGTCCGGGTTCGGGCTCGAACTTGACCTCGAAATTGACCCCGAACCCCATTGAAGTCAATGGGGACCCAAACTTTTGCCCACAAAAATGCCTCTAAAAAACTCCTGGAAAGAGCTAGAGAGCTGCAAAAGCAAATAAAATGGGTGTAAGAGTAAGTGCCCTGCAAACAAATGTGGATAGGGAAATCAACATAAAAATTAAAAATACAGCTGAGCCATAAAATACAACTAGATGGAGTCTTTGATTTTAGCTTTGGTAGAACATAAATCAAAATCCGCAATTCTCACTGTGAAAATCACAGTGAGAAGACACTGGACGTCCAGCGTCTTCTCACTGTGATTTTCACAGTGAGAATTGCAGAAGCGCATCTAGCGGCTGTCAGTGGGACCGTGGTGGTGGAGGAGGAAGCAGCGATGGAGGATGAGGTAGCCAACACTATATTTTATGTTTTTTTTTATTTTTTATTGTGGTACCCTACAAAATATTGGGAGATACAAAAAAAGAAACATGTGCGGCCTGCGGTGCATTTATTGCAGTCCTGATGCATGGAGAAATGCTCAACTCCTGATGAGAAATGCTCAACTCCTGATGCATGGAGAAAAGGCCTCTGCTAATGTCTACCTAGTTTATACTAAGTGACCCATAGGTTGAGGAGGCGGTGACCGTGGCTGTGGAGGCGGAGGATGAGGTAGCCAACACTGTTTTTATATATATATATATATATATATTAATTGGGGTAGCCCCCAAAATATTGGGACATATAAAAAAAGACAACTCTGTTCCGCAGAGTAGCTGTTGACATTATAGTTGCGCAGGAACTTTGTTGACTCTAGGGAACCTTGGGCAAATTGCACATCCCCGTGGCGGCGACTTTGTAAGCGGATGTCATCCATATCAACTTTCGATGACAGTTTTTGCGCCTACCATGATGATTCTCGAGCTAATACATGTCGACGAGCGTTAGGGGACAGTTGCTCCGCTTTTGCACCCTGCTCCCTCTTATGCTGTTCTGGTGCCTCTGTGCGACCAGCACCTCTTCCTCTAAACTGCACACGTCACTCGCATGACCTTGATTCCATGCGCAGTATTAGATGCTTCTATTTGACTCTCAGATATGAAAAGCACGCCCCAAAATGTACTATTTAGCAGATTAGCACCCAGAAAATAAGAATGTTTACAACTGTGCTGTAAGCACATTATTAGACGCTTCAATTTGACTCTCAGATATGAAGAGCAGGCCCCAAAATGTACTATTTAGCAGTTTAGCAGCAAAACAATTAGAATGTTTACAAATGCGCTGTAACTGCACTATTAGACGCTTCAATTTGACTCTCAGATATGAAGAACAGGCCACAAAATGTACTATTTGGCAGATTAACACCCTGAAAATAAGAATGTTTACCACTGTGCTGTAAGCGCAGTATTAGACGCTTCTATTTGACTCTAAGATTTGAAGAGCAGGCCACAAAATGTACTATTTAGCAGATTAGCAGCAAAACAATTAGAATGTTTACAACTGCGCAGTAAGCGCACTATTTGACGCTTCTATTTGACTCTCAGATATGAAGAGCACGCCCCAAAATGTACTATTTAGCAGATTAGCACCCAGAAAATAAGAATGTTTACAACTGCGCTGTAAGCGCATTATTAGATGCTTCGATTTGACTCTCAGATATGAAGAGCAGGCCCCAAAATGTACTATTTAGCAGTTTAGCAGCAAAACAATTAGAATGTTTACAAATGCGCTGTAACTGCAGTATTAGACACTTCTATTTGACTCTAAGATATGAAGAACAGACCCCAAAATGTACTATTTAGCAGTTTAGCACCAAAACAATTAGAATGTTTGCAATTGCGCTGTAACCGCATGTAACGGATCGACGGGCACCCCGACTGGGTACCTCCGTTGAAGGATGCTCCTAGCGCTTCCTGAGGACTCCAAGCACTGCAGCAGACACCACAACCACTGAACCGGAGAAGCATACAAATGCTATCAAGCATATGAATGCTGTAAACAGCTGAACAGGAAAAGCATACAATCAGCTTACACTCCTGGCAATCAGCATACAATCCAATTCCCCCCAAAACGAGACAACACTTCATTTTGAGGTCAAGCAGAACTGACTGTACTGGCACATACAGCCTCTTTTATTCACAATCCACAAACATAGTACTGCCCACAGGGTTTTGAAATACAACCAATCAATCCGTACAAATCACACAGACACTCCCACACAAAATCCTCCCCTCTGCCTGTGATATGATTACTGAACACAATGGGTAATATAATTATCACAGGCAGAGAAATACAGTTTTATAAAACATATCACAGGGACCCCAAAACATGCAATAACCCCATAAACCGGAACCGGAGGATCTGGGTGAACCACATATACAAAATTCACCCAGATCCGTTCAGTAGTTTGGAAGATACGGTTTAATGCGGATTCCGCAGAACATATACAGGCTATATGAAAAGTAATAACTGTTAAATGTGTCCCCTGTTCTGTAGTTTAAAACTACTGCACAATGTCTTTGTGCACCAAATACTGGCGAGATGGCACCATGTAGAAACGTCAAAACAGTGTCTGTGAGTTAAAATGGCTGCCATCCCTTGTTCTCACCATGTGCCTCTGATACATGAAATGGTGGCCACCCAGAAACTCCAAAGTATGTCCCTAGATGGTTCTTAAAGGGCCAGTAGCAGCATAATAAAATACAACATGCCCAAATCAGTTCCTAGAAGGGCAATACATCCCAGGGCCATAGTCGCAGGGCAAGAGGCTGGCAAGCAGTCCTCTCCAGGCACAAGTGGCGGGGCTGGTTCCGCCACACCGCACTATTAGATGCTTCGATTTGACTCTTAGATATGAAGAACAGGCCCCAAAATGTACTATTTAGCAGATTAAAAAAAGGGAAAAAGGAATAGGTCCCTTTAAATGACCATCCAACTTGAAGGGCTTCACCCTAATACAAATAACAGAAAAAAAGTTCCCAGAAGAGGGAACCCGAGCTGTTGGATAGTCTTTTAATTACAGAGCTTGATACCGGAGAAACTGATGGAAGCCAAGCACAGAGAGATGGACACAGGTTTCTTCAGGAAGGAAGAGATCTTTATTCGATTCACCAACCGGGACTCAGAGGGACTAATGTCACCAAAAAATAGCAAAGTCTGAGCCCTGATCATAGAGTGTAGGTCCCTTATATAGGCATGTAGCTCCTCCCATAATCAGTTCAACCTACACATACTCTTATCCATCAACCGAATAGAGACTAAATTCCTGTTTGACCACATGGCTTGCTAAGCACAATGGAGAAGGGGAAATACTCGTATATCCTGTATTCCTTCATATGCTCCTTACACTACTGATTGTATCTTAGCTACGTGTAACTGACTAACTGATACATCAACATATGCAAGTGCACATACCACGTGGCAATCTTGTCCTAGTAAATATATTTTTACTGAGATTCCACCACATTCCCCCCTTTGATGCTTCTGATATTTCACAATTCCAGATGCATCACTTAACCATAGTTTGCTTACACCTCAGGTTGCTATGAACCAGACCAGACTTTGCGACTCCCTAAAGATACGAATCCCTCAACATTCCTCTTCCTGTACTAATTCTCCCTGATTTAGAGCCTCATACCTATATATAGCCATTATCTGTGCAGCAGCCTTTCTCTCTGCTATATTCTCTATAATGCTCTGCACAGACCTAACTACCAAAGGAATCAGACATGGTAGGAGAAGGCACAGCATCAAAATTAGCATGACTCAACCTACCAATGCCTTAAGTCCTCCAAACTGCTCATACCAATTACCAAACCAACTACTTGGATTATACCCTTTCCATACCTGGGTAGGCACATGCGCTAGTTTAACCATATAGCTAGTAAGCTCAACTATTGCTTGCCCTTCATCATCTATTTGAAGACAACAATTGCTTAGGTTAAACTTCCCACATGCACCTCCCTCTACTGCCAATAGGTAATCCAAGGCTAATCTATTTTGGTAAACGGCTGTCCTCATCCTAGTATTATGTTTCGCTAGGAGATTGAGCGCTTGCGATGTTTCATTGGTAATTATCTCAACCACTGCCTGTAACATTATAATACGGTTGAGCATATATATTGGGGTTCTATATCCAAAAGTACCATCCTCTGCCCACGTAGCTGGCCCATAATAATCTATAATACTCTGGGGAGGCCACTCATTATCTTCCCAGGTAGGAAAGATAATGAGTGGCCTCCCCAGAGTATTATAGATTATTATGGGCCAGCTACGTGGGCAGAGGATGGTGACATTAGTCCCTCTGAGTCCCGGTTGGTGAATCGAATAAAGAATCTCTTCCTTCCTGAAGAAACCTGTGTCCATCTCTCTGTGTCCATTTCTCTAGGGGTCCCCTTTTCTTTCTATGATTCACATCATATACCTTAACTCCCAAAAGTCTCTCCTGTTTCAATAGGCAACAAGAAGAAGGATGGTTGGAGCATACCTAAAACACATGCCCCTTCCCAGTCCTGTGGTAACTCCGAATAGGCTTTCTTACCACAGATCCAGTACAAATTTGCTGGGGCTTTCCAACTCGATGTAGCAGATAGGTCAAACCACACATCCTTTCAATTGGTATAACTTGCAAATGGGTTAGGTGGTTCTGAGACATTTGAAGCTGACCACCAAGTTGTATTCTTTGTATCATCATCATAAGCTTTTTGCCCTAGACAAGTCAATTCTCCTACAGATGTATTAAACATTATTCCTTTCCTTGCTATGCAAACATAACCTATAATGGAGGTCTTTAATCGCCACTCAGATTTACCTCTAACACTCATATGATAATCAGCTTGAGAAGATGTTATCTGTTCAATTGTCTCAGAACCGGAATACATTACCTCCTTTGCTTCCCAGGGCCATTGGTCTCCCATATTAGTACCTCCACACACATAGCAGTTGGTTACATTAAGACTACCGGCAATACTCTCGGCTAGATCAATAAACAAGTTCTTAGCATTATGGGGGGTCTTATTCTCTACACTCATCTCCTCGTAGAAAGAATGGAAAACCTGATGAGTCTGGGCTGCCACAGTATCGATCTCTATCCCTATAAATAATATTGTCCCAGGATCCAAACCTGTCCCATATATCTAGAACCCAAATAAGTTTCCGAACCTATCTATAAACTGTTCAGGATTATTAATAAGTATATGGACTCGGTTACACTCCATAGACTTACAATATGGTTTGGTAGGCAACTTAGTAACAATCATATCCTTATCTACTGTCTGTCCCCAAGTTGCCCACCCTACACAAGACCAATATGGACAATAATTAGAATTCTTATTTGGGCATTTTGGATCTATATACTTGTTCTTACTACTGGGGCAAATATACTTATCATTAGACCCATACGTTCTTTCCCATTTAAGATCCCCGCATACATTCCACGGTTTTCTACCACTTGATATCGCCTTACATGCATCAAATAGCAGAACACCTGAAGAATGTACGGTTTCTAGTATTGTCTTATTTATTAGGGTCCCCTGTGAGACTCCATTCCGAAGGGTCAACCAAATTGTACGGGGTTGATACTCTGGAATAAAACACTTAGGTTATCCTACTCCTAAATGGCATACACTATAATCTATACCTAAGTATCTACACTTAGATACATATCCTTTACACTCATATTGTGAATGCCAAATAAGGGTCTGGGAAATATGATTACCTGTTTTTGTAGTCTTAATGCAAACCTCACAGCCAGGTGTGTCGGTACCTCTACCTTCCTGAATAATTAAAAACACAAATATACACATTATCAAATGCATTTCTCCTGACATCTTTATCCTAATTCTTCATCCGTGCGATGGCACCTCGGCTTCCAGGTTGTAAGGGCTGCAAGGAATGGAGTCCTTCAAGTCCTCTCTTCCCTTCACAGAGGTCCCTTCAAGACACTCTGGCTATGTTACGTGGGTAGGTGGTCAGGCTTTATTATGGCCGTCAAAACACCTACTTGCTGATCTCTTTGTTTACTCTTGAAGTCCCAATATCTCCTCGTCACTCCGACTGAGTTACACGCTTTAACCGGATCTTGCAGGGATTCTCTGGATCTGGTGTAGCTTGCCAAGAATCTACTGCTGCTGGTTTAACCCTGGAGTGATGAATCCACGGAGTCACTTCGGCCACCTTTATAGCTGTAGGGGTAGACAAAAGAACAACATAAGGACCCCTCCACTTTGGCCCCAACGGTACACTGTTCCACTCCTTTATCCAAACTTGATCTCCTGGATGATAACAATGGACAGGTGGATAAATATTCACAGGTAATCTATTTTGTACCCATTTCTGTACCTCCTCCATAGTTTTACCCAACTCTACAACCTGCTGCCGGGTAATTCCTTCTCCCAACTGACTTAAATCCCCCCTTAAGTTACCAAGTACAGGAGGTGGACGCCCATACATAATTTCAAAAGGTGAGAGACCCATCCTTCTGGTAGGTGTACTACGAATGCGTAACAGAGCTATTGGCAAAAGAACATTCCATTTAAGTTGAGTTTCTTGACACATCTTTGCCAATTGGTTCTTAATAGTTCTGTTCATCCTTTCCACTTTCCCAGAACTCTGAGGTCTATATGCCGTATGAAGCTTCCACTTAATACCAAGCATATGAGTCAGTTTGCTCACCAGTTTGCTCACCAGTGTAGGCACTGGTGAGCAAAGGCTGGACCATTATCCGATCCTATAGAACATGGTAGTCCATATCGGGGTATTATTTCTCGCAACAGAAATCACACAACTTCTCCTGCTTTCTCTGTACGAGTAGGACATGCTTCTACCCAACCTGAGTAGGTACACACAACTACTAGTAGGTAGTGATGTCCGCTGGATTTAGGCATTACCGTATAGTCTATTTGGAGATCGGACATAGGGAGTCCTCCCATATACAGGACTCCCGGTGGTTTCACTGGTCCTTGCCTTGCGTTGTTCTTGGCACATATCACACATCTTCGTACAATGGCTTGAGTCAAGTTGGACAATCTTGGTATGTAGAAATGCTTCCTAAGAGATTCTTCCATACTATCTCTTCCGGAATGTGTCCCATTATGATATTTCTGCACAATTTCTACAGCTAGCGATGCTGGAATAACTATTCTTCCATCTTCTAACTGATACCAATTGTTCTCCAGGTACTTCCCAGTTTCGGTCTTTAACCACTCTTCTTCTTTAGCTGTATAAACTGGAGTCCATTGAGACAAAGGGGTCAGTATGAGAGCAGCTATACGTTCCACATACTCCTGTTTTCCTGATTCAGCGGCACGCTTGGCTGCATTATCTGCCATCCGATTTCCTTTTGTTACATCACCATCACCTTTCAGATGCGCTCGACAATGTATGATACCAACTTCTTTCGGTTTCCACACGGGTTCCAGTAGTTGTAATATCTCAGCTGCGTACTTGATTTCTTTACCCTCTGAGTTCAGTAGTCCTCTTTCTTTATACAAGGCTGCGTGGGCATGAGTGGTTAAAAACGCATACTTGGAGTCCGTGTAGATGTTCACCCTTAAACCTTCAGCCAATTGTAACGCTCGTGCGATTAGTTCTGCCTTCTGTGCCGATGTTCCTTTTGACAATGGCCGAGCTTCTATCACCTTGTCTATGGTTGTCACTGCATATCCTGCATAGCGAATCCCTTCTTTCACATAACTACTGCCGTCCGTATAGTACTGGACATCAGGGTTCTGGATGGGAAAATCACGAAGGTCCGGTCTACTTGAAAACACTTCATCCATCACCTCCAGGCAATCATGTTGACTCTTAGTAGGTTGTGGCAAAAGGGTAGCTGGATTCAAGGTATTAACAGTCTCTAGATGCACTCTCGGGTTTTCACATAACATAGCTTGATACTTAGTCATGCGGCTATTGCTAAACCAATGATTGCCTTTATAGTCTAGCAACGTCTGTACTGCGTGTGGGACTCGCACGTAGAGTTCCTGACCCAGAGTGAGCTTATCAGCTTTGGCTACCAGCAGGGCGGCGGCAGCTAAAGCTCTTAGACAAGGTGGAAGACCACTGGCCACTTCATCCAGTTGTTTGGACATATATGCAACAGGTCGTTGCCATGATCCCAAGTACTGTGTCAATACTCCCACAGCCATTCTTCTTTGCTCGTGTACATATAAGTAGAATGGGCGTGTATGATCAGGTAGACCTAATGCTGGGGCGCTCATCAATGCCTTCTTCACATCTTCAAATGCCTTTTGCTGTTCGGGGGTCCACAGGAAGGGATCGTGTTCTGTACCTTTTATAGCCACATAAAGAGGTTTCACCAATATCGCATAATTGGGAATCCATATCCTACAGAAGCCTGTTGCCCCCAAGAATTCCCGCACTTGTCTTCTATTCTTGGGTATTGGTATTTGGCATACAGCTTCTTTTCTCTCTGGCCCCTTTGACCTTCAGAGATATGGAATCCCAGATACTTGACAGTTGGCTGACACAACTGGGCTTTCTTCTTGGACACCTTGTATCCTGCCTTCCAAAGAATGTGCAGTAGATCATGTGTTGCTTGCTGACATATCTCTCTTGTAACTGCCGCTATCAACAAATCATCTACGTATTGTAATAGTACACATTCTCCTGGGATGGACTTGAAATCCAGTAAGTCTTGACTTAAAGCTGATCCAAATAGGGTAGGTGAATTCTTAAACCCTTGGGGCAATCTTGTCCAAGTAATCTGGCGTTTCGAGCCCGTTACAGCATTTTCCCATTGGAATGCAAAGATACACTGGCTTTCCGCAGCAATTCGTAGGCAAAAGAAGGCATCTTTGAGATCCAAAACTGTGAAATAGGTAGCCCCGCCCGGAATTAAAGCAAGCAGGTTGTCACTCCGCACAAACGACGTGTCTTATTAGACACAGCTCGGAAAGGAAAAGTGGATATCCTTTCTGTTCAGGAAACCCATTTTACCCACACTAAAATCCCTAAATTTGCGCAGCAAGATTACCCCACGCAATACCACTCCACTCATTCCTCTAAATCCAAAGGAGCCTCTATATTCATCCATAGGTCATTGTCATTCGAACTGCTTCATGTCAAAAAAGACTCACAAGGCAGATTTGTCATTATCCATTGTTCAATCAATGACATTAACTACACAATTGCCTCAGTATATAGTCCGAACACTAACCAATGAAATTTCCTACACAAGGTCCTCTCTAAGATACCTGATCCGCAACTCCATAACCTAATGATATGCGGTGATCTAAACCACATCTTTGACCCAGCCCTGGATACAACGGCTCTACCTGATAGCAAGCGATATGCTGCCCTAAAACCCCAATGCAAAGCTATGACGAGGTTACTAATTGAGTATAATCTTTATGACTCATGGCGCACAACCCACCCAAACATAAGGGAATACACGCACCATTCACGAGTCCACAAAACGAGCTCACGCATAGATCATATCCTCATAGCTGCACACCTCCTACCATCTACGACAAACTGTATGATAGGAGACCTGACATGGTCGGACCATGCACCTTTATCCCTAACGCTGCAGGACAAGTTTCCCTTCAGGGGTACCTCTCCATGGAAACTTAATGATAGTATCTTAATTGATCAAACCTTTAAGGACACTTTAGAAAAAGAAATTCAGCAATATTTCCAAACAAACTACTCGCCCCAAGTAAAGCCTCAAAGCGTATGGCTAGCCCACAAAGCTGTCATTCGAGGACTACTTATTAGCCGGGCTGCGTACTTAAAAAGAACAACGCAAGGAACATACACCACACTACTCAAAAAACTTAGAGACCAAACAAATGCCCAACTCCTCTCCCCGACCACAGTAGGTCAGACAGAAATTTACCATACCACCAAAGAAATAAACGACCTATTGTTTCAACAGACATCTCATACATTGACTAGGCTCAAAATGAGGCAATATTCCCAAGGGAATAAGGCGGGGAAGGCCCTGGCCTCTCTATTGAGACAACAACAGGTCCGATCAAAAATCCTGCACATATTCAACACCGCAGGAGCCAAACTTACAAACCCTCAACAAATTAATGATACTATGGCGGAGTTTTATAATAAGCTCTACAATCTCGCACATAATGATGAGACTCATCAACCCACAACACAAGAAATACACAACTTATTAAAACATGCCCATCTTCCCCGTCTCAACCCAGCCCAACAAGCAACGATTCAACGCCTGATCACAATTACTGAAATAGAAAAAACTATTGATGCCCTACCACAGGGGAAGTCACCAGGCCCAGATGGCTTCACAAACATATACTATAAATGCTTCAAGTCAACCTTAGCCCCTCAATTAGAGAAAACATTTAATGCGATCATAGCGGCTAGTTACATGCCTGCAGAAATGCTGATGGCTCACATTGCAACGCTCCCTAAACCGGGGAAACCACCCACTAAACTCCAAAATCTGAGACCTATCTCATTATTGAACTCCGACACGAAGTTGCTAGCAAACATTTATGCAAATCGACTCTCCTCCATCATTCCCTCAATAATACATGGGAATCAAGTTGGGTTTGTTAAAGGAAGGCAGGGCTCAGACGGCACTAGGAAGCTGCTGGACCTGATGGCCGGTGCGCGGGCCTCTGGAAGACCCAGTGTGTTTCTGTCATTGGACGCCGAAAAAGCGTTTGACAGAGTGCACTGGGGATTCCTTGAGGCCACACTGGCCGAATTTAACTTTCTGCCGAGCTTCATGTCTCTATTATCAGCACTATACTCTACACCATCTGCCCACGTAGCTAACAGTGGGTTTCTATCAAAACGATTTAATATTACCAATGGATCGCGTCAGGGATGCCCGCTATCCCTGTTGCTATACATCCTGGTCTTAGAACCATTGGCACAGCACATAAGACTGAGCAACACTGTACAAGGTATTAAAATAGGACATATGGAACACAAACTTACAATGTTCGCAAATGACATCATGTTATCCATCGAAGTACCACATACGTCCCTCCCATGCCTACACGACATACTGGCCACATATAGTGCATGCTCATACTACAAACTTAATATCGCCAAGACCCAAGCGATGGGTATGCATATGTCGTTGAGCAAAACACATGAATTAAAAAAGATCCACTCATATGACTGGCAAACTGACCACCTCACTTTCTTAGGGGTCGCATTCACAGCTTCACCCCACGCTATGCTACACGCAAACTACACTAAACTGCTGAATTCTCTGAAAGGTCAAATCATGAGCTGGAAGGGCAAGTACGTCTCTTGGTTGGGCAGTATAGCCGCGACAAAGATGGTACTTCTACCCAAGCTCCAATATTTATTCCGTACGCTGCACATCAGACTTCCAAATACCTTTCTCCGAGAAACACAAGCCCTTCTAAATGCTTTTATCTGGAACAACAAACGACCTAGAGTGGCAGCGTCCACGTTACACAAACCCTTTAGACAGGTAGGCCTAGGAATTCCGCACCTACACACGTACTACTCGGCATCGATTCTTAGCCCCTTAATCACAATGTTTCATCAGGTACCGCCACCAGAGTGGCTTGCTATAGAGTCCACATACACAATGGGACACGACATGACGACGTTATCATGGATACCGTGCCCCCTTAGACCCAAATATAAAAATATGTTACCTACAACCAGGTTATCCCTGTCCATCTGAGACAAACACGTAACCAAATCATGGCCCTCGGCACACCCGTCGCCAGCTATGAAACTCCAGGCCCTCACAACATGCCGTAACATACCACAACATACCATATTTTAACATAAAAGAGTGGATCACCCACGGAGTAACATCCCTTCACCAGTTGATTGATAATGGCAAAATAATCCCTTTTGAAAGTTTACAGGATAAATACCAGATACCCCGATCTCTGCTCCTTCCCCATATGCAAATAAACTCATGGTTTCACAGACAACATTCCCCAGAAGCCCGACTCGGGCACACCCGGCTCCCATCTACTGTTGAACAAATGTGTCTGCAACATAAACAGCCGACCAGGCCTATGTCCCGGTTGTACCACGAGATTATTCAAATAAATACACTGGTAAACCCTCTTTTATCCAAGCCTGGGAAACAGACCTAAATAAGCAACTAACCGAAACGCAGTGGCTCTGCATATTTTCCGCAAATAAAAATTTAACACTATGTGCCTCACATGTAGAAATGTCTAGGAAAATACTCTATCGCTGGCACCTTGTCCCAACCAAACTGAAACATATCAACCCCCAATCCACCAGCACATGCTGGAGATGCAGGGACCACCCTGGCACCACATACCACATTTGGTGGTCGTGTCCAAAAATTATACCTTTCTGGACACAAATTTCCCGACTAATAAAAATTGCTACAAATGTAATCATGCCACCCCAGCCCGACTTATACCTACTACAACTATTCCCACGAAATATACAGCAGTCGGTCAAGTATCTCACGTATCATATATTGATAACGGCACTGGAAACGATAAGTAGAAATTGGTTATCAATGAACCCCCCAAAATTGTCTGCATGCATCCAAACAATAGAAATTTCTAAACAATATCAGAAAATGGCCAGGAAGGCGAAGCCCGGACGCAAATTCTGGGTTGACGCCTGGAAGATGTGGGAGGCACACACACTCAATTTAGACCTAGATGACAACCACTAGGAGTACACCCCAATTGCACTATATACAGAGAAATGAACGAGACTAATCTATGAGTATTGTATACTTTGACATTTCTTCCCCCCTTATTCCTTCCCCTCTGTCTTCCCTCTTAACCCCTAATTTGTTTTTTGTATATATATGTAAAAGGTACACCGATATCATCGATGATCATCCTACACGTTGTAGGACTAAACAAGTCGGTTATCTAGTTTGGTTACGATGTTAGACTCGTATGATAAACCTGTATGTTATTTATCCATGTTAAATGACTGAATGTAAGCATTATCCATGATAAGGAATGATCTGTATGAACAACAACTATGTGACAGCAAAAAATTGTATCTCAAATATGTATTGTTGCATTGTGTACCATCTCAAAACTGCAAATAAAAAAAATAAAAAAAAGCAAGCAGGTTATATGGATTGGGCACAACTGGATGTATACTTACTACCGCATCATTGACTGCTCTCAAGTCCTGCACAGGGCGATACTCATCTGTACCGGGCTTTTGAACAGGCAACAATGGGGTGTTCCAGGGGGAAGTACAGAATTTTAGGATACCATACCTTATGAACTTATCCAAATAAGATTGTATGTTCTTCTTGGCCTTTTGTGGGATGGGATATTGTTTTAAGCTCACTGGATACACCCCAAGCTTTAGTTCAATACGAATTGCTGGGATATTATGAGCAAGTCCTGGTGGGTTATTCTCTGCCCACACTCGTGGTATATTGAACAAGGATTCATCACTCTTAGGGTTTTGGCTTGTCAACACTGTATAAAGTCGCCACTCTTCTTCCTTTGGTACAGATATTGTCATTATACCTGAGGGTCCATTGAACTTCAAAGATGTTGTTCCGTTAGGTAGAAATGTTATCTGTGCTTGTAATTTCGACAACAAATCACGTCCTCGCAGTTGGACTGGACATTCAGGCATATAAAGGAACTGGTGTTTCACTATGTGGCCTCCCAATATACAGAGTCGACTTTTAAGAACCGGTTTAGCGGCACTCCTTCCAGTTGCTCCTATTACGGTGATAGTTCTTCCTGAAGGAGGAGCGACTAGGTCAGTCACCACCGAATGTTCAGCACCAGTGTCAATCATGAAAGAACTCTTTTCCCCCTATTGCTACATCGACCATAGGCTCCGCTCGGCCAAGGGGGATGGAGCCCGGTCGGTATCAATAGTCCTCCATGACTGTGTCAGCCAAACCCACAAAGTCCCTATCCTCTCTCTCGCGGGGTCTCTGCGCTGCTGGGTAATATCTATCTCCACTAACACTTCCTCTATTATTCCCACTATTTCCTCCCGGACCTCCTCTACCTCTCGCTCTACCTCTATAATTACTGCTATATCCTGCCCTAGGTCTGTCTCTCTCATACTGTTCCCTTCGTGGACATTCACTTCTCCAATGCCCTTCTTCCCTACAGTACGCGCATTGGTTCCTACTCAAAGGTTCCCCATTCCACTTATTCTCACCTTTATCCGTTCCCCTATATACTTCCTTTTCCCTTCTATCTACGCCTGCGATAGCTACTGCTAGCATATCCGCTTTCCTTCGCATCTTTCGCTCTTCCTCCTTCTTCGTCTCTGTCTCCCTATTCATATAGACCTTATTTGCTATCTCCATTAGTTGGGTTATAGACATCCCTACAAACCCTTCTAACTTCTGTAGCTTGCGCTTTATATCTCCGTAGGCTTGGCTGACAAAGGCAGAGTTAACCATCCGGGAATTCTCAGGAGCCTCTGGATTAAAGGGGGTATACAACCGGTATGCTCCAATAACCGGTCATAAAAGGCACTGGGCGATTCATCACATTTCTGCAATACCTCAGCCGTCTTAGACATATTAATCGCCTTTTTCCCTCCGGCTTTCATGCCAGCAATAATAGCATCCCTGTATGCTTTTAAATGGGCCATATCTGCGCCATTGACATTCCACTCCGGATCAGTATTTGGATAATGGGCTGCGGCCCATGCTGCCGGGTTGGCCTGGTTTTGTGTACGGGCCACTTCTTCCAGCGCTTTAATTGCCGCTTGGTTTATCCGTGTCCTTTCCTCGTTGTTAAACAATGTCATAACCAATTGCTGGCAATCAGCCCAAGTGGGATTATGTGTCTGGACTATGGAGGTAAACAAATCCGTCATGGCTTGAGGTTTATCGGTGTATGAGGAGTTATGGGTCTTCCAGTTAAATAGATCAGTGGTAGTGAAGGGAACATAGACGAATACAGGATCAGCGTGTTGTAACTGGCCTTCACCGTTAATGTGTGTCGGGCCAGGTGTCAGTCGGAGAGGCATTTGATAATGTCGGGGTTGGAGGGTACCAGTCAGTTGTCGGGTTAGTATGGGGCTTCGTTTAGAAACGTCAGTTAGGGGTTCCGGTCGAGGGGTAGTAAGACGAGGGGAAGGGGACGCTTTACTGAGGGGGAGATCAGTGAGTAAAATATTCCGGGCCGGGCTAAGAGGAGCCTGACCAGGAACTAGATATGACGTCAAATCTGGATAGGTGGGGTTAACGGAGGTAGGTACCGGAAGGGGAGGGTTTAAAACAAGAGGGCTGGGCTCTGAGTTAGAGGAGGGGGTAGGTGGGGACAACGGGGCAAGAGGAGTAGCGTTACCAACAGCACCTCCTCTTCCTCTTCCTGTGGAGGAGGAGTAAGGGGGCGGCATGGGGATCTCTGATTCAGGAGGCGTGTCCAAAATGGGCGTAATTACGGCCTTAGTGGACAAGCGAGTTCTGGCCACCATGAGGCGACATTGTTCCTCGTGGCATACCCGGATCCATTTTGGCAAGTCATTTACGGCCTGCTTCCAACAGTCAATATACGGAAACTGGCCGTAAAGTTCAGGCCTACCTGATACAGCCACGTGTACACGCTGTACCAGATTAGGATCCAAACTGCCACGTGGTGGCCATGCAGCCACCAAAGTAGGCCATTCCCTACTACATAAAGTAGTCAGGCGTGTTGGAGACATTTTTACCCCAAAATCATACACAGTGTATCCCTTTTTAAAGTTTTTCAACATACATCCTAAGGAATCTGTAACCGCTGGCGGTTCCCTTATTTACCACTATAATGTCTTAAAGCATAGAACTTAGTAGGGCTAACCATACAGATATCTTAGCCATAATTTTATATAGTTAGTAAGAGATCCTCTATTTACATATATAAATAATTGAGAATACAATATAAAATAAGGATTGTCTTGGAAGAAATAGATTTTCTCTTTTAGATATTTATTATATAAAAATATAAATATAGACATATAAAATCCATTATAGCAGAGTTTATAAGATGAAATTAAATGCTTGCAAATATCATTAATAGGTTAACATACCCTTCTGAACATGTCATCATGTCAGCCTCTCTGTCATTTTAAGGTGGAGCAGCATCTGTCTCCAAGTCTCTCCTCTGTCTCTTAACATTTAAAAGTACACCTATTTATACCTTAGGTGTCTTCATTTTAGAGTCACCATAGTTCATATATGAAAAAGTAACTTGTCTACTTTAAATCAATTTAGGACCTCCCTTAATTTGGCAAAGATACAAGGCCATAACTAAAGGGTGCATACGTCATGGAAATTTTCCTGACTTAGTTCAAGATGGCATCTTAAAGTCTGAATAGCTTATCTGTTGTTTATACTAAGACATAAGTGCACAGTCGTGGGAGATTCCCGGATTTGGGGAAGTTCCATTAACTTGGGGTTACCACAGTATATAGTGTACTGAAAGAGTTGTAGTATAGCCTTGAAGCTTGTTTATGCATTATTGTTATTGTAATTCGTCTGGGACAAAATGGCACAAACATATTATGCACTGAGGTTATTGCTTAAAGAAACATCTATGAAAAACAATATGTTCCATTTCTAACACTGTGTCAATTTGTAATATCTCTTAAAGACAAAGTACACAGTTTAAGAAATACAACATTTTATTCTAAAACTTGTAATATTTGCATTTGCCCATAACAGATCCATAACCGTTGAATCTGACGCACCCATACTAACAATGAAGCGTTGTCTCCAACAGAAACTAAACAAACACACTTCCAACGGTCACACCCGTTCCCTTGGCAACAGCAATCATACAGGGAATTCCCGTACACACACAGCTGTTACACCAGTCACTAAATAACTATTACTGCGCCTCTTGGCGAAACTATACAGTCACCCACGCTATAATTCCCTATATCTGAATTACCCGTCTATAACATACCCCAGTAACATCGTCTTTACAAACAGTAGTTATAGTACGGTTAGCATTGGTTAGAGTACAATTTAAAGTCACAGTTCAATTAGTAGTGGTTATGGTGTTAAACATACAACATAGACGACAGTTATTAGTAGTTATTTACAGTATCAGTAATTATACATGGTTATGGTACCGTGTGCTATAATACAGTTACACACTATTCACACTCTCGCTAGACGGCAGAGCTCACGCTATCTAGCAAGATATACACGCTACTACAACAATCTTTAACACATTTACAATTCCCAACTAATCTATTGGCCAGTACCTCGATGGACTACCTAAAACTATTTACATCCATTTTGGTTAGCCACGCTGCCCAAGCACCACATATAGCGAACTAGAGGGCGGAATTTACAACAGCACCCTCTTAGTCTATATACTCTATCAAAAATCTAGTGGGTTCCAAATTTACACGCCTTCCCACTTAGCCAAGATAGGTTGAGATCTAGCGGACCGAATTTACACAGACGCCGCTTAGTCTCCCGGTCCCTCCGACCTAGCGAACGTAATATACACCCTAGAACGCATATCTAGACAAGACACCGGTGTCCGGCTTGGGCTATTTACACAGAACCCAGCCTGACTCCAAACCAAATTAAACGGGCTGACTACAGGGCGTTTAATTACGAGCGGTGCGCCTTCGCTCCTTCCCTCCACTGGAGGGAGCAGATTCCATACACAAATAACCTCTTATGGGCCTACCGCACAATCGGTATCCAATACCCCTAGTGGGTCCACCTTCTAAAACAGTAGTCGTCTTACCTCCTCGTTCCTGAACCTGGGACGGGGACACCCCAGCACTTACTACGTAGAGGCCGATGATCTCCTGGACAACAGACCAGTGGCGCCGAGACGAAGGGAGGTCCACGCAGAAGTTCAGGGGTGCAGCCGTAGAGAGCGTGGGCAAAGATAGACCGTCTCACGCCTCTCCTTCTCAGCTACCGTTGAACGATGAGCTTCCCGGCCAATTGCACCAAATGATACTGGAGAAACTGACGGAAGCCAAGCACAGAGAGATGGACACAGGTTTCTTCAGGAAGGAAGAGATTCTTTATTCGATTCACCGACCGGGGAAGAGGAAGAGGAGGTGCTGTTGGTAACGCTACTCCCCTTGCCCCGTTGTCCCCACCTACCCCCTCCTCTAGCTCAGAGCCCAGCCCTCTTGTTTTAAACCCTCCCCTTCCGGTACCTACCTCTGTTAACCCCACCTATCCAGATTTATCGTCATATCTAGTTCTTGGTCAGGCTCCTCCTAGCCCGGCCCGGAATATTTTACTTACTGACCTCCCCCTCAGTAAAGCGTCCCCTTCCCCTCGTCTTACTACCCCTCGACCGGAACCCCTAACTGACGTTTCTAAACGAAGCCCCATACTAACCCGACAACTGACTGGTACCCTCCAACCCCGACATTATCAAATGCCTCTCCGACTGACACCTGGCCCGACACACATTAACGGTGAAGGCCAGTTACAACACGCTGATCCTGTATTCGTCTATGTTCCCTTCACTACCACTGATCTATTTAACTGGAAGACCCATAACTCCTCATACACCGATAAACCTCAAGCCATGACGGATTTGTTTACCTCCATAGTCCAGACACATAATCCCACTTGGGCTGATTGCCAGCAATTGGTTATGACATTGTTTAACAACGAGGAAAGGACACGGATAAACCAAGCAGCAATTAAAGCGCTGGAAGAAGTGGCCCGTACACAAAACCAGGTCAACCCGGCAGCATGGGCCGCAGCCCATTATTCAAATACTGATCCGGAGTGGAATGTCAATGGCGCAGATATGGCCCATTTAAAAGCATACAGGGGTGCTATTATTGCTGGCATGAAAGCCGGAGGGAAAAAGGCGATTAATATGTCTAAGACGGCTGAGGTATTGCAGAAATGTGATGAATCGCCCAGTGCCTTTTATGACCGGTTATTGGAGCATACCGGTTGTATACCCCCTTTAATCCAGAGGCTCCTGAGAATTCCCGGATGGTTAACTCTGCCTTTGTCAGCCAAGCCTACGGAGATATAAAGCGCAAGCTACAGAAGTTAGAAGGGTTTGTAGGGATGTCTATAACCCAACTAATGGAGATAGCAAATAAGGTCTATATGAATAGGGAGACAGAGACGAAAAAGGAGGAAGAGCGAAAGATGCGAAGGAAAGCAGATATGCTAGCAGTAGCTATTGCAGGCGTAGATAGAAGGGAAAAGGAAGTATATAGGGGAACGGAGAAAGGCGAGAGTAAATGGAATAGGGAGCCTTTAAGTAGGAACCAATGTGCGTATTGTAGGGAAGAAGGGCATTGGAGAAGTGAGTGTCCACGGAGGGAACTATATGAGAGAGACAGACCTGGGGCAGGATATAGCAGTAATTATAGAGGTAGAGCAAGAGGTAGAGGAGGTCCTGGAGGAAATAGTGGGAATAATAGAGGAAGCGTTAGTGGAGATAGGTATTACCCAGCAGCGCAGAGACCCCGAGAGAGAGAGGATAGGGACTTTGTGGGTTTGGCTGACACAGTCATGGAAGACTATTGATACCGACCGGGCTCTATCCCCCTTGACCGAGCGGAGCCTATGGTCGATGTAGCAATAGGGGGAAAAAGGAGTTCTTTCATGATTGACACTGGTGCTGAACATTCGGTGGTGACTGACCTAGTCGCTCCTCCTTCAGGAAGAACTATCACTGTAATAGGAGCGACTGGAAGGAGTGCCACGTAGTGAAACACCAGTTCCTTTATATGCCTGAATGTCCAGTCCAACTGCTAGGACGTGATTTGTTGTCGAAATTACAAGCACAGATAACATTCCTACCTAACGGAACAACATCTTTGAAGTTCAATGGACCTTCAGGTATAATGACAATATATGTACCAAAGGAAGAAGAGTGGTGACTTTATACAGTGTTGACTAGCCAAAACCCTAAGAGTGATGAATCCTTGTTCAATATACCAGGATTGTGGGCAGAGAATAACACACCAGGACTTGCTCGCAATATCCCACCAATTCGTATCGAACTAAAACTTGGGGTTTATCCAGTGAGCCTGAGACAATATCACATTCCACAAAAGGCCAAGAAGAACATACAGTCTTATTTGGATAAGTTCATAAGGTATGCTATCCTAAAATTCTGTACTTCCCCCTGCAAATTGCTGCGGAAAGCCAGTGTATCTTTGCATTCCAATGGGAAAATGCTGTAACGGGCTTGAAGCGCCAGATGACTTGGACAAGGCTGCCCCAAGGGTTTAAAAATTCACCTACCCTATTTGGATCAGCTTTAAGTCAAGACCTACTGGATTTGAAGTCCTTCCAAGGAGAGTGTGTACTATTACAATACGTAGATGATTTGTTGATAGCGGCAGTTACAAGAGAAATATGTCAGCAAGCAACACATGATTTACTACACATTCTTTAGAAGGCAGGATACAAGGTGTCCAGGAAGAAAGCCCAGTTGTGTCAGCCAACTGTCAAGTATCTGGGATTCCATATCTCTGAAGGTCAAAGGATAATGGGGCCAGAGAGAAAAGAAGCTGTATGCCAAATACCAAGAACCAAGAATAGAAGACAAGTGCGGGAGTTCTTGGGGGCAGCAGGCTTCTGTAGGATATGGATTCCCAGTTATGCGATATTGGCGAAACCTCTTTATGCGGCTATAAAAGGTACAGAACACGATCCCTTCCTGTGGACCCCCGAACAGCAGAAGGCATTTGAAGATGTTAAGAAGGCATTGATGAGCGCCCCAGCATTAGGTCTACCTGATCATACACGTCCATTCTACTTATATGTACACGAGCAAAGAAGAATGGCTGTGGGAGTATTGACACAGTACTTGGGATCATGGCAACGACCTGTTGCATATATGTCCAAACAACTGGATGCAGTGGCCAGTGGACTTCCACCTTGTCTAAGAGCCGTAGCTGCTGGTAGCCGAAGCTGATAAGCTCACTCTGGGCCAGGAACTCTACGTGCGAGTCCCGCACGCAGTACAGACGTTGCTAGACTATAAATGCAATCATTGGTTTAGCAATAGTCGCATGACTAAGTATCAAGCTATGTTATGTGAGAACCTGAGAGTGCATCTAGAGACTGTTAATACCTTGAATCCAGCTATCCTTTTGCCACAACCTACTGAGAGTCAACACGATTGCCTGGAGGTGATGGATGAAGTGTTTTCAAGTAGACCGGACCTTCGTGATTTTCCCATCCAGAACCCTGATGTCCAGTACTATACGGACGGCAGTAGTTATGTGAAAGAAGGTATTCGTTATGCAGGATATGCAGTGACAACCATAGACAAGGTGATAGAATGGCTCGGCCATTGTCAAAAGGAACATCGGCACAGAAGGCAGAACTAATCGCACTCACACGAGCGTTACAATTGGCTGAAGGTTTGAGGGTGAACATCTACACGGACTCCAAGTATGCGTTTTTAAACACTCATGCCCACGGAGCCTTATATAAAGAAAGAGGACTACTGAACTCAGAGGGTAAAGAAATTAAGTACGCAGCTGAGATATTACAACTATTGGAAGCCACGTGGGAACCGAAAGAAGTTGGTATCATACATTGTCGAGCGCATCTGAAAGGTGATGGTGATGTAACAAAAGGAAATCAGATGGCAGATAATGCGGCCAAGTGTGCCGCTGAATCAGGAAAACAGGAGTATGTGGAACGTATAGCTGCTCTCATACCGACCCCTCTGTCTCAATGGACTCCAGTTTATACAGCTCAAGAAGAACCTGGAGACTGAAGCTGGGAAGTACCTGGAGAACAATTGGTATCAGTTAGAAGATGGAAGAATAGTTATTCCAGCATTGCTAGCTGTAGAAATTATCCAGAATTATCATAATGGGACACATTCCGGAAGAGATAGTATGGAAGAATCTCTTAGGAAGCATTTCTACATACTAAGATGGTCCAACTTGACTCAAGCCATTGTACGAAGATGTGTGATATGTGCCAAGAGCAACGCAAGGCAAGGTCCAGTGAAACCACCGGGAGTCCAGTATATGGGAGGACTCCCTATGTCCGATCTCCAAATAGACTATACGGTAATGCCTAAATCCAGCGGACATCACTACCTACTAGTAGTTGTGTGTACCTACTCAGGTTGGGTAGAAGCATGTCCTACTCGTACAGAGAAAGCAGGAGAAGTTGTGCGATTTCTGTTGCGAGAAATAATACCCCGATATGGACTACCATGCTCTATAGGATCGGATAATGGTCCAGCCTTTGTTCACCAGTGCCTACAACAACTGACTCATATGCTCCGTATTAAGTGGAAACTTCATACGGCATATAGGCCTCAGAGCTCTTGGAAATTGAAAAGGATCAACAGAACTATTAAGAATCAATTGGCAAAGATGTGTCAAGAAACTCAACTTAAGTGGAATGTTCTTTTGCCAATAGCTCTGTTGCGCATTCGTAGTACACCTACCAGAAGGATGGGTCTCTCACCTTTTGAAATTATGTATGGGCATCCACCTCCCATACTTGGTAACTTAAGGGGGGATTTGAGTCGGTTGGGAGAAGGAATTACCCGGCAGCAGGTTGTAGAGTTGGGTAAAAATATGGAGGAGGTACAGAAATGGGTACAAGATAGATTACCTGTTAATATTTATCCACCTGTTCATTGTTATCATCCAGGAGATCAAGTTTGGATAAAGGAGTGGAACAGTGTACCGTTGGGGCCAAAGTGGAGGGGTCCTTATGTTGTTCTTTTGTCTACCCCTACAGCTATAAAGGTGGCTGAAGTGACTCCGTGGATTCATCACTCCAGGGTTAAACCAGCAGCAGTAGATTCTTGGCAAGCTTCACCAGATCCAGAGAATCCCTGCAAGATCCGGTTAAAGTGTGCAACTCAGTCGGAGTGACGAGGAGATATTGGAACTTCAAGCGTAATCAAAGAGATCAGCAAGTAGGTGTTTTGACGGCCATAATAAAGCCTGACCACCTACCCACGTTACATAGCCAGAGTGTCTTGAAGGGACCTCTGTGAAGAGAAGAGAGGACCTGAAGGACTCCATTCCCTGCAGCCCTTACAACCTGGAAGCTGAGGTGCCATCGCACGGACGAAGAATTAGGACAAAGATGTCAGGAGAAATGCATTTGATAATGTGTATATCTGTGTTTTTAATTATTCAGGAAGGTAGAGGTACCGACACACCTGGCTGTGAGGTTTGCATTAAGACTACAAAAACATGTAATCATATTTCCCAGACCCTTATTTGGCATTCACAATATGAGTGTAAAGGATATGTATCTAAGTGTAGATACTTAGGTATAGATTATAGTGTATGCCATTTAGGAGTAGGAGAACCTAAGTGTTTTAACCCAGAGTATCAACCCCGTACAATTTGGTTGATCCTTCGGAATGGAGACTCACAGGGGACCCTAATAAATAATACAATACTAGAAACCGTACATTCTTCGGGTGTTCTTCTATTTGATATAAATGGGAAAGAACGTATGGGTCTAATGATAAGTATATTTGCCCCAGTAGTAAGAACAAGTATATAGATCCAAAATGCCCAAATAAGAATTCTAATTATTGTCCATATTGGTCTTGTGTAGGGTGGGCAACTTGGGGACAGACAGTAGATAAGGATATGATTGTTACTAAGTTGCCTACCAAACCATATTGTAAGTCTATGGAGTGTAACCCATTCCATTTACTTATTATTAATCCTGAACAGTTTATAGATAGGTTCGGAAACTTATTTGGGTTCCAGATATATGGAACAGGTTTGGATCCTGGGACAATATTATTTATAGGGATAGAGGCCGATACCGTAGCAGCCCAAACTCATCAGGTTTTCCATTCCTTCTACGAGGAGATGAGTGTAGAAAATAAGATCCCCCATAATGCTAAGAACTTGTTTATTGATCTAGCCGAGAGTATTGCTGGTAGTCTTAATGTAACCAACTGCTATGTGTGTGGAGGTACTAATATGGGAGACCAATGGCCCTGGGAAGCAAAGGAGGTAATGTTCTGAGACAATTGAACAGATAACATCTTCTCAAGCTGACTATCAAATGAGTGTTAGAGGTAAATCTGAGTGGCGATTAAAGACCTCCATTATAGGTTATGTTTGCATAGCAAGGAAAGGAATAATGTTTAATACATCTGTAGGAGAATTGACTTGTCTAGGGCAAAAAGCTTATGATGATGATACAAAGGATACAACTTGGTGGTCAGCTTCAAATGTTTTAGAACCACCTAACCCGTTTGCAAGTTATACCAATTTAAAGGATGTGTGGTTTGACCTATCTGCTACATCTAGTTGGAAAGCCCCAGCAAATTTATACTGGATCTGTGGTAAGAAAGCCTATTCGGAGTTACCACAGGACTGGGAAGGGGCATGTGTATTAGGTATGCTCAAACCATCCTTCTTCTTGTTGCCTATTGAAACAGGAGAGACTTTGGGAGTTAAGGTATATGATGTAAATCATAGAAAGAAAAGGGGACCCCTAGAGATAGGTACCTGGGAAGATAATGAGTGGCCTCCCCAGCGTATTATAGATTATTATGGGCCAGCTACGTGGGCAGAGGATGGTACTTTTGGATATAGAACCCCAATATATATGCTCAACCGTATTATAAGGTTACAGGCAGTGGTTGAGATAATTGCCAACGAGACATTGCAAGCGCTCAATCTCCTAGTGAAACATAATACTAGGATGAGGACAGCCATTTACCAAAATAGATTAGCCTTGGATTACCTATTGGCAGTAGAGGGAGGTGTATGTGGGAAGTTTAACCTAAGCAATTGTTGTCTTCAAATAGATGATGAAGGGCAAGCAATAGCTGAGCTTACTAGCCATATGGTTAAACTAGCGCATGTGCCTACTCAGGTATGGAAAGGGTATAATCCAAGTAGTTTGTTTGGTAACTGGTATGAGCAGTTTGGAGAACTTAAGGCATTGGTAGGTGGAGTCATGCTAATTTTGATGCTGTGCCTTCTCCTACCATGTCTGATTCCTTTAGTAGTTAGGTCTGTGCAGAGCATTATAGAGAATATAGCAGAGAGAAAGGCTGCTGCACAGGTAATGGCTATATATAGGTATGAGGCTCTAAATCAGGGAGAATTAGTACAGGAAGAGGAATGTAGAGGGATTTGTATCTTTAGGGAGTCGCAAAGTCTGGTCTGGTTCATAGCAAACTATGGTTAAGTGATGCATCTGGAATTGTGAAATATCAGAAGCATCAAAGGGGGGAATGTGGTTCAATCTCGGTAAAAATAAATTTAGTAGGCCGAGATTGCCACGTGGTATGTGTATGTGCATATACTGATGTATCGGTCGGTTGGTTGCACGTGGCAATGATAAAATCAGTAGTATACGGAGCATGTGCAAGAATACAGGATATAGTATTCCCCTCCTCCATTGTGCTGGGCAAGCCATGTGGTCAAACAGGAAGTTAGTCTTTGTTCGGTTGATTGGGTAAGAGTATGTGTGGGTGGAGCTGATTATAGGTGGAGTTATATGCCTATATAAGGGACCTACACTATTGTTCGGGGCTCAGATCTTGTTGTATTTTGGTGACATTAGTCCCTCTGAGTCCCGGTCGGTGAATCGAATAAAGATCTCTTCCTTCCTGAAGAAACCTGTGTCCATCTCTCTGTGCTCGGCTTCCGTCAGTTTCTCCGGTAGCATTAGATGCTTCAATTTGACTCTCAGATATGAAGAACAGGCCCCAAAATGTACTATTTAGCAGATTAGCACCCAGAAAATAAGAATATTTTCTACTGCGCAGTAAGCGCACTATTTGACGCTTCTATTTGACTCTCCGATATGAAGTGCACCACAGGCCCCAAAATTTACTATTTAGCAGATTAGCAGCAAAACAATTAGAATGTTTACAAGTGCACAGTAAGCACACTATTAGACGCTTTGATTTTACTCTCAGATATGAAGAGCAGGCCACAAAATGTACTATTTAGCAGATTAGCACACATCATCTTATATCCACTCCTCAATAGTGATGTACCGAACTGTCCGCCGGCAAACAGTTCCCGGCGAACTTAGCGTGTTCGCGTTCGCCGTGGCGGGCGGACACATGCGCAGTTCGATCCGCCCCCTATTCGTCATCATTGGGCAAACTTTGACCCTGTGCCTCTCGGTCGGCAGACACATTCCAGCCAATCAGCAGCACTCCCTCCCTTCCACACCCTCCAACCTCCCTCCCAGCATCCATTTTCGATTCATTCTGAAGCTACATGCTTAGTGAGAGGAGGGAAAGTTTAGCTGCTGCTGATTAGATAGGGAAATTGATAGCTAGGCTAGGGTATTCAGTGTCCACTACAATCCTGAAGGACTCATCTGATCTCTGCTGTAAGGACAGCACCCCAAAAAGCCCTTTTTAGGGCTATAACATCAGGCTGCTTTTTTTTTTTTTTTTTTTCCTGTGTAATGTAATTGCAGGTGCCTGCCTGACAGCTTCTGTGTGAGGTTCACATTGGATACTGTGCCTACTTGCCCAGTGCCACCACTCATATCTGTTTTAACAATAGGTTAAGCTTTACATTTAAAATAAATATTTTTTTTTCACTGTAATAGAAGAGCAGTTGCCTGCCTGCCAGCTTCTGTGTCAGGTTGGATGCCTTGCCCATTTGCACAGTCAGTGCCACCACTCATATCTGTTTTAACAATAGGTTAAGCTTTACATTTAAAATAAATATTTTTTTTTCACTGTAATAGAAGAGCAGTTGCCTGCCTGCCAGCTTCTGTGTCAGGTTGGATGCCTTGCCCATTTGCACAGTCAGTGCCACCACTCATATCTGTTTTAACAATAGGTTAAGCTTTACATTTAAAAGAAATAATTTTTTTTCACTGTAATAGAAGAGCAGTTAGTTGTCTGCAAGCGTCTGGGTGTCAGGCCTACTTCAGCGTGTGCTCTGCAGACCTGTGCCAGCGTACTTTGACAGTTGCCACTCATATCTGGTGTCTCTGTAGCGTGCTTTTACAAAGAAAAAAGGTTTCTAGTGTAAGCTAATAGCAGCCAGTCAGTGTCCTTCAAGCGGCTCTGTCAGTCCTTCCTTCAGCGTGTGCTCTGCAGAACTGTTCCAGTGCACATTGCCAATCATATCTGGTGTCTCTATAGCGTGCTTTTACAAAGAAAAAAGGTTTCTAGTGTAAGCTAATAGCAGCCAGTCAGTGTCCTTCAAGCGGCTCTGTCAGTCCTTCCTTCAGCGTGTGCTCTGCAGAACTGTTCCAGTGCACATTGCCAATCATATCTGGTGTCTCTATAGCGTGCTTTTAAAACCAAAATTTATTTTTCACTGTTATAGATTGAATAGCAGTTACTTGTCTTTAAGCGGCTCTGTCAGTCCTTCCTTCAGCGTGTGCTCTGCAGAACTGTTCCAGTGCACATTGCCAATCATATCTGGTGTCTCTATAGCGTGCTTTTAAAACCAAAATTTATTTTTCACTGTTATAGATTGAATAGCAGTTACTTGTCTTCAAGCGGCTCTGTCAGTCCTTCCTTCAGCGTGTGCTCTGCAGAACTGTTCCAGTGCACATTGCCAATCATATCTGGTGTCTCTATAGCGTGCTTTTAAAACCAAAATTTATTTTTCACTGTTATAGATTGAATAGCAGTTACTTGTCTTCAAGCGGCTCTGTCGGTCCTTCCTTCAGCGTGTGCTCTGCAGAACTGTTCCAGTGCACATTGCCAATCATATCTGGTGTCTCTATAGCGTGCTTTTAAAACCAAAATTTATTTTTCACTGTTATAGATTGAATAGCAGTTACTTGTCTTCAAGCGGCTCTGTCAGTCCTTCCTTCAGCGTGTGCTCTGCAGAACTGTTCCAGTGCACATTGCCAATCATATCTGGTGTCTCTATAGCGTGCTTTTAAAACCAAAATTTATTTTTCACTGTTATAGATTGAATAGCAGTTACTTGTCTTCAAGCGGCTCTGTCAGTCCTTCCTTCAGGGTGTGCTCTGCAGAACTGTTCCAGTGCACATTGCCAATCATATCTGGTGTCTCTATAGCGTGCTTTTAAAACCAAAATTTATTTTTCACTGTTATAGATTGAATAGCAGTTACTTGTCTTCAAGCGGCTCTGTCGGTCCTTCCTTCAGCGTGTGCTCTGCAGAACTGTTCCAGTGCACATTGCCAATCATATCTGGTGTCTCTATAGCGTGCTTTTAAAACCAAAATTTATTTTTCACTGTTATAGATTGAATAGCAGTTACTTGTCTTCAAGCGGCTCTGTCAGTCCTTCCTTCAGCGTGTGCTCTGCAGAACTGTTCCAGTGCACATTGCCAATCATATCTGGTGTCTCTATAGCGTGCTTTTAAAACCAAAATTTATTTTTCACTGTTATAGATTGAATAGCAGTTACTTGTCTTCAAGCGGCTCTGTCAGTCCTTCCTTCAGGGTGTGCTCTGCAGAACTGTTCCAGTGCACATTGCCAATCATATCTGGTGTCTCTATAGCGTGCTTTTTTTTTTTTAATTCTTTATTTATTTGCGCAGGTGAGTACAAATATATCAACAAAACGCCACAACAGCGTACATAAAGGTATAAACAAGTGAAACAGTGGCCGCAACATTTGCGCATTTTCCATTTTGTGAGTACAGACTTATCAGAATTACATGAACAGTAGGAGAAATGAGAGATGGTACTTCTGAAGGTCGAAGAGCATACTAGCTATGTGGTGTTTAGTAATGAGATGCTAACCTTATTGTAAATGGGACCTGGCTTCTTTTTGTCGAGCGGGCTTTGGTAATTAGGCTTTTCTGACTTCAATAGAACATGTCATGTGGTAGTGTTAACAAGTAGGCTGACCTTGTGTGTCTAGTGTCTAAACATATATAAGCACGCAATGACAGTTTAGCGTTTGAGTACTGGCATATCAAGATTATGTCTGCTACAACTGGTGTGCCTTATGGTATCGCTAGAGGTCGCCTAGAGTTTTGGTTGCTTAGTGGGCATCATATATCCTAATCTGCATAGAAGAGAAGTGAAGTGGAGCTGACATTCCCGCCTTGCTTTCAGCGGTCTCCCTAGACATATGCTGTCAGAGCTTTAGACAAGTATTATATACGACAGTCACAACGATGGAAGGCTAGAAACATTATTGTCAACAATATGACCATCAGTGTCAGCACAAATTCAAAACAAAACAACAAAAAAAAAAAAGGAAAACAAAGCAGGCTAGGCAGGACAGTCAAAATATAAGGGCGCCACAATAAAAAGAGAAATCCCATCTCGTCTGGTATGCGGCACGTTTCGTAATGTGAAGTCAAGTGTTAGAGCTCGGTATTACTTGTAGATTGTGCACTTTGTTTTGTTTAAGCAGTTAACATGCAGTAGTAACAGGAAAAGTGCATGCCATAGACTGTTAGTTCAAAGCATCCTACAGTTGAAAAAATTATAGTCATAAAAACAAGTAACATAAAATGAACATTTTCCCCTAACGGGGTGAGAACTTCTAACCTCAGTTTCATATAGGCAATGTTTGAGGGGTAATGCCTGTACGGTGTGCGAAACTTTAGCTGAGTTGATTCGACCGGTGTGATCCAGGTCCCTTGAGCCCTGGATTGTGTTAGGAAGTGGTACCTTGCAGGGGGTATCAAAGCTAGGATAGACTCCGGTTAGCAGGTAATGCTGTGGAATCGTTGGACTCTGGGACTCCCCCCCACTTTGTCAACAGACAGCCCCTTAACGTGTCGAGCAGGATACAAAAAATATGCATGGGGAGTCCGGTTAAGAATCGGGTTCTGGAGGCAATATTGAGTGAACGAAGTCGCCACTCTCGGGCTGTATCCAGGGGACCGAGGGGTAGCGATGTGCGCCGGGGTAGCAATGTCCCTGTGTAAAGGTTCAGGTCGTAATTGTTGCGTAGGGTGCCGCTGGTGGGCGAAGTGGCACGAACTCTGGGGCTCCTGCTGCTTCTCTTCTAAAGGAGTGCCCTTGGCCGGACGTTGTCCCCGGTACTGTAGGTGAGATCCCCGGGAGATTGAGTTTGTGCAGGGCCTCCGCGGCCTCGTGTAGGTCCCGGATGACATGTGAAGTTTGCCCGGCGGTGACTTGTAGCGTGCGGCCTGGTCCCCACCGGTATTTAAGTTGGTGTTGTCGCAGTACAGAGGTAAACTGATGCAGGGACCTTCTCCATGCTAGTGTCCCACTAGAGAGATCCGCATAGAAGGACAGAGTCATGTCCTCGAAAGGGTAAGCGGTGAGGCCTCTGGTAGCTTCCAGCACCGCAGCTTTGTCTTTGAGGGTTTGAAAACGGATTACCACATCTCTGGTGGTGTTAGGCGGTGCATTTACTGGCCGTGGCACCCGAAAGATCCCATCAATCAGGATGGTTTTGGCTGTCTTTGGATTCAACAGTGCGGCGAGCATTCTCCTGAGGAGGTGTGGGAGCTCTGCCTCAGGTACTGTATCTGCTACACCTCTGACTTTCAGGTGAGTTTGGCGACGTTTATCTTCCAGCATTGACAGTTGATGCTCATGCTGCAGGTTTTGTTGTTGTAGGTTATTCACGGCCGTCTGGAGCTCTGTAATTTGGCGTGTGTGTTCGGAGGATGTCTCCTCCACTACTCCCAGCCGCGTTGCAATAGATTTGAGGTCTCCCCGGATCAGGGCCACATCCGCGGCTATCTTACCGTGGTGTTCCGCCATGAGCTTGCTCAAGGCCTCCATGGTCACCGGGGTGGGGCTTGCTCCTACCAGCTGGGTCTGTGCCCGCATCGGTGGTGGCAGCGCCGGGGCCGGCATCAGGACTTCGTCGGCGTCTTCGGAGTTCTCATCTGAGAAGTCCGTGCAGCCTCCGTGCAGGGACGCCATCTTGGCTTCTGTTGCGTCGTGGGCCTGCCGCCAGAGCTCCCCTATGTTCATGCCTAGCCGGGGCTTATCCGCTCTCTGTTTTTTCAATTTTCGGCCCATCGTGCCCTTGGGTATGAAAAGATTACCCTGAGGTGAGTCAGGCTCGCGTGTGGGCACGGATAGTAGTCGTTTAGGGCAGCTAATGACGGGAGCCTCGCGGCCATGCGACCTTCTTCTTCAGTAGCTTAGCTCCGCCCTCTATAGCGTGCTTTTAAAACCAAAATTTCTTTTTCACTGTTATAGATTGAATAGCAGTTACTTGTCTTCAAGCGGCTCTGTCAGTCCTTCCTTCAGCGTGTGCTCTGCAGAACTGTTCCAGTGCACATTGCCAATCATATCTGGTGTCTCTATAGCGTGCTTTTAAAACCAAAATTTATTTTTCACTGTTATAGATTGAATAGCAGTTACTTGTCTTCAAGCGGCTCTGTCAGTCCTTCCTTCAGCGTATGCTCTGCAGAACTGTTCCAGTGCACATTGCCAATCATATCTGGTGTCTCTATAGCGTGCTTTTAAAACCAAAATTTATATTTCACTGTTATAGATTGAATAGCAGTTACTTGTCTTCAAGCGGCTCTGTCAGTCCTTCCTTCAGCGTGTGCTCTGCATAACTGTTCCAGTGCACATTGCCAATCATATCTGGTGTCTCTATAGCATGCTTTTAAAACCAAAATTTATTTTTCACTGTTATAGATTGAATAGCAGTTACTTGTCTTCAAGCGGCTCTGTCAGTCCTTCCTTCAGCGTGTGCTCTGCAGAACTGTTCCAGTGCACATTGCCAATCATATCTGGTGGCACATTAGCTTGCCCGCGCAGTGCCCCAAATTTCAAGTAAGAGGACCGACCAAGCATCTTCTTCCATCTCCCTGTTACATAAATCAATGCCATATCCATAGAAATTGTAGAGAATATCCAGGATAGTTTTACAGGGCCAAATCATGTCGCCTGTTGAAAGAGGTGACCTTGCTCGGGTCCCAGGTGTGCGGTTCCTAAAATGGCTGCCATATACACGTCCACTGATAGGAGACGCGGAAGGTATTAAACTGATATGAACATTTACTAAACTCACCACTCCGAGTGCTGTTATTTATTTAATTTTTTTGTGGTGAGGCTTTACAGGACAGAGTGCTTCTCCACGGGACATGTTAACTCACGGGCAGCTGGCTCATCAAGGAACCAGAGCAGCTTGAACGAGGTGACCTTGCTCGGGTCCCAGGTGTGCAGTTCCTAAAATGGCTGCCATATACACGTCCACTGATAGGAGACGCGGAAGGTATTAAACTGATATGAACAATACTCCACTCCTATCAGTAGGTCCATCCCATTGTGATTTATGCCCCACACCCACCGCGCAGGGATGGGGGCCGGGGGGGAGGAAAGTAGGCCCCCCATTGTGATTTATGGCCCCCACCCACCGCGCAGGGGTGGGGACCGAGGGGGGGAGGACAGTAGGTCCCCCCATTGTGATTTATGGCCCCCACCCACCGCGCAGGGGTTGGGGAGGACAGTAGCTCCCCCCAGTGTGTATCATGGGCTTTGAGGACAGGTGTCAATCCATACCTGCCAAGTTACCCTATGTAGGGGGAACAGTCTCTATTCTGCTCTTTGTCAGTGTTTATCAGGGGCTTTGAGGACGGGGAACAGTCTCTGTTCTGCTCTGTGTCAGTGTGTATCAGGGGTTTTGAGGACAGGTGTCAATCCATATCTGCCAAGTGACCCTATGTAGGAGGAACAGTCCCTATTCTGCTCTGTGTCAGTGTGTATCAGGGGTTTTGAGGACAGGTGTCAATCCATATCTGCCAAGTGACCCTATGTAGGGGGAACAGTCCCTATTCTGCTCTGTGTCAGTGTGTATCAGGGATTTGACTATCTTTATTCAGATTGAAAAATTACAATTCCAGGAAAAATGTAACAAACATTTACAAGAACATGTTATGCACATCATAGAAACAACGTAAACCTCTTTAAAGCCACAAACTTAAGCCAAAAAATACGTACACACAATGTGTAAGGGTTTGAAAGAATATTCTGAATCCTTACACGTTTACTTTATCGTTTGTTTGATTTTTGTGAACCATATATAAACTACAAGCAGCGTGAAAACTATAAAAACTCAAGTGGCCATGCTGATCAAATTAAATAGTATGCTTTACACAGCGTATAAGGGTGATGTCACAGCACAACGGGAATGTAACAGGGGAAGAGGTGAAAGTCATCCTCCCCCTCCCACGACCCCGCCATATCTGCCAAGTGACCCTATGTAGGGGTAACAGTCTCTATTCTGCTCTGTGTCAGTGTGTATCATGGTCTCTGAGGACGGGGAACAGTCTCTATTCTGCTCTGTGTCAGTGTGTATCATGGTCTCTGTGGACGGGGAACAGTCTCTATTCTGCTCTGTGTCAGTGTGTATCAGGGGCTTTGAGGACAGGTGTCAATCCATACCTGCCAAGTTACCCTATGTAGGGGGAACAGTCTCTATTCTGCTCTTTGTCAGTGTTCATCAGGGGCTTTGAGGACTGGGAACAGTCTCTATTCTGCTCTGTGTCAGTGTGTATCAGGGGTTTTGAGGACAGGTGTCAATCCATATCTGCCAAGTGACCCTATGTAGGAGGAACAGTCCCTATTCTGCTCTGTGTCAGTGTGTATCAGGGGTTTTGAGGACAGGTGTCAATCCATATCTGCCAAGTGACCCTATGTAGGGGGAACAGTCCCTATTCTGCTCTGTGTCAGTGTGTATTAGGGGTTTTGAGGACAGGTGTCAATCCATATCTGCCAAGTGACCCTATGTAGGAGGAACAGTCCCTATTCTGCTCTGTGTCAGTGTGTATCAGGGGTTTTGAGGACAGGTGTCAATCCATATCTGCCAAGTGACCCTATGTAGGGGGAACAGTCCCTATTCTGCTCTGTGTCAGTGTGTATCAGGGATTTGACTATCTTTATTCAGATTGAAAAATTACAATTCCAGGAAAAATGTAACAAACATTTACAAGAACATGTTATGCACATCATAGAAACAACGTAAACCTCTTTAAAGCCACAAACTTAAGACAAAAAATACGTACACACAATGTGTAAGGGTTTGAAAGAATATTCTGAATCCTTACACGTTTACTTTATCATTTGTTTGATTTTTGTGAACCATATATAAACTACAAGCAGCGTGAAAACTATAAAAACTCAAGTGGCCATGCTGATCAAATGAAATAGTATGCTTTACACAGCGTATAAGGGTGATGTCACAGCACAACGGGAATGTAACAGGGGAAGAGGTGAAAGTCATCCTCCCCCTCCCACGACCCCGCCATATCTGCCAAGTGACCCTATGTAGGGGTAACAGTCTCTATTCTGCTCTGTGTCAGTGTGTATCATGGTCTCTGAGGACGGGGAACAGTCTCTATTCTGCTCTGTGTCAGTGTGTATCAGGGGCTTTGAGGACAGGTGTCAATGTTAGGTGATTTCTGCCCTTTATGGATTAAAAGCAGACTCTGCATCAACTGTGCAATTTTCCATGGGAGTTTTGCCATGGATCCCCCTCCGGCATGCCACAGTCCAGGTGTTAGTCCCCTTGAAACAACTTTTCCATCACTTTTGTGGCCAGAAAGAGTCCCTGTTGGTTTTAAAATTCGCCTGCCCATTGAAGTCAATGGCGGTTTGCGCGGTTCGCCGGTTCGCGAACATTTGCGGAAGTTCGCGTTCGCCGTTCGCGAACCGAAAATTTCGGGTTCGCGACAACACTACTCCTCAACCCTGCCCTCCTTGCCGGTATGCACACTGCAGAAAGCCACAGCAGTTGGCACCTATGTTTTTCCAGCATGTAAAGTCTGCAAAGGACATATGGAAATTGTTTTAGAATTTCCTCCAGGCAACAGTTTTCCCTATAAACTGACCTCTCAGTTTGACTTGTGAGGGCATTGCCCCAGAATTACAATATTGTTGAAGTACCTCTTAGCTATTGATCACTGGATTAAATATAGCAGCTTGTTATCTGGTAGTTTCTAGTGTAGAAAATATCAATCTGTTTTCTATCACTTAAATCTGTGTAACAAGTGTTGTAGGTGTGGAACAATATTACAAGTGACTGATGTAGTAAATTTGAAGCGCACTATTTGACGCTTCTATTTGACTCTCAGATATGAAGTGCATCACAAGCCCCAAAATGTACTATTTAGCAGATTAGCAGCAAAACAATTAGAATGTTTACAAGTGCGCAGTAAGCACACTATTAGACACTTCTATTTGACTCTCAGATATGAAGTGCATGCCTCAAAATGTACTATTTAGCAGATTAGCACCCAGAAAATAAGAATGTTTACCACTGCGCTGTAAGCACACTATTAGATGCTTCGATTTGACTCTCAGATATGAAGTGCACCACCCTAAAATACTATTTAGCAGTTTAGGACCCAAACATTTTTTACTTTTCAAAACAGCAATGTGACAGCAGTATTTGACGCTTCTATTTGACTCTCAGATATGAAGTGCACCCCACTAACGTACTACCCCACTAATGTACTATTTCGCACAAAAAAAAAACGTTTTAAAACTTCGAAATAACCGCAGTATTTGAAGCTTCTATTTGACTCTCAATTATGAAGTGCACCCCATCCCACTAATGTACTAGTTTGCAGAATTCTTTCCTAAACTGTCCCTATTAGCGGCAGCATCCTCTAACTACACTAATAAGACCGCATGTGTGTGCGACTCCGGCTTATACATAGAGGCTGGGTCACATGCTGCACTGGCCAATCACAGCCATGCCATTAGTAGGCATAGCTGTGATGGCTTCTAAGGGCACACAAGTCAAACACTTGTTGATTGGCTGCCCTGCAGCCTTTCATATGCGCCATTAAATCGCCGAACACCGAACTCCAACCCGAACATACAGTGATATGTCCGTGTTCGGGTCCGGGGTCCAAAAAACCTAATGTACGGTACGAACCCGAACTTTTCAGTTTGGGTTCGCTCAACTCTACTTGTGAGATATCGCTGAATACAAATATGTTTGGTTTATTGCAGTAAACGCTAACAGTATTGTGACATTCACAGTTATAATGCCATGCAACTAAAAAAATAACAAAATTTCTTACTGTTTTTATATTGTATTCATATTAAATTATGTTTAATATACAAATATTTGATGTGACATTAAAGCCATGTTTCTCCTGAACAAAATTATATATGATAAGTGTGGGTGCACATAATATGAAAGATGTGAATTACGCCTGAATAGGCACATAGCGCAAATTCAAGGTTATGTTTACTTTTTGTTTTGATCACAACTTGTACAACTGCCTCAGTCCTTCAGGGGTTAATACATGTTATTTTATTTTATTTTGTTATTTTAAATGTACAGTAGTAAGTTGTGTCATTGTTTTAACACTACATGAGTTATTTTAATTGTAGTTGAGGAGGGACATGAGGGTCTTACACAGTTTCTGATGAATGAAGTGATCAAACTTCAACAACAGCTCAAGACAAAAGAAATACAGAAATGTGAACTTGTGGCCAACTCAAGACAACTGGAAGATGAAAAAAAGCACTTAAAGTTAGTTAACTTGGAACTTTTAACATTCCAAGAAAGATATAACAAAATGAAAGAAGAAAGAAATAATTACAATGATGAACTAATTAAAGTAAAGGATGATAATTATAACTTAGCAATGAGATACGCCCAGTTAAGTGAGGAGAAAAACATGGCTGTGATGAGGAGTCGAGACCTGCAACTTGAGGTGAGATGCACTTCTGAATTAAGTTGTATGCCATTGTTTACTGCATGTATTTCAAATCATATGGCAATGTAGCTGACAATATGGACAAATGATTAATAAATCAATGATTTACTAATTTTATATGATGTTTAATAAACAACCTTGTTTCTCAACCACGGGAATGCATGGGGTACGCATTCCAGTGGTTGAGATACAAGGCTGTTTATCAAACATCATATAAAATTAGTGTACCCCCATCAAATTGTATGTTTGTGTATGCACAGTTCCTTAATCTGTATTTTGTATAAATTGTGGTATCTACGGCACCACTGCTGAGAAATGCATGTTCCAAGTGTGCCCCAAATTCCCTCTTTTGTCTACACACACATTCCCTGTCAGACACACACTCACTAGCTTTATTAAGGCACTGAAGAGCCAAAACATCACTTGATTACGGGGATGGCTTACCCCTATATAAATACTTTCACAGTTTTTTTCCTTGAGTGCTGCCTGTGTTTTATGTTTACTTGGTACTCACATGGATTGGTGGTGTCCATATGGACGGAGCCCCTCCTGGATTAGTGACTGGATCGCTAAGTGGAACCTGTGTGCAAGGTGACATGTTTCCTGTTGTTAGACACATTCTCTCACACACACATTTATAAATTATTATTTTTAAATTATTTTTATTTAAGCCCAGCTAATTTTCCTAATTTTGGAAGAGCTAGAGTTGATCTCTTCTTAGGGTCCAGTGGGGATCTTTTCCCTGGTATTCAGTATGGCAGGGCTCGACAAATCCCAGGCACCAGGTCGCCATGGCAACTAGAAATTTCTTTCTGGCAACTGGAATTTGCCACATGGAATATTGGAGCAGCCCACCCTGGGAAGCAAGGAGGCAGCTGCCTGCCCTGATAAGAATGTAGGCGCGCAAGAGAGCAGTACTCTTCTCGCAGCTCCTCTCTGCTCCCTCATGCTGGTTAATGATGCTGGGAGCTGTAATATAATGTCACTCCGGTCCCGACATCACTACAGGGAACGCGAGGGAGTACAGAGGGGCTGCAGGAAGAGTCAGAGTGTGTGTTTATGTGTGTGTGTGTGCCTGCCAGAGTGTGTGTGTGTGTGTATGTCTGTGTGAGCCTGTCAAAGTGTGTGTGTTAGTGGCGTTCACATGATCCATGGAGCCCTGGTGCGAAAACTGATCTGTGGGCCTCCCCAGCGCTTACACTGTGCAGGCCGGAGCAGCAACACATGGCGGCGGGCACCTGGTCAAAGGGGTCGCAGGGCTGCGACCCCTGCAACCGCGGTATGTACGCCAGTTCATGCAAATACGCATACACTTATAGGACCACTATAGGCACCCAGACCACTTCAGCTCAATTAAGTGGTCTGGGTGCCAGGTCCCTCTAGTTTTAATTCTGCAGCTCAGGGAAAGCCGCTAGAGGCACTCTTTCACAGATTGATGCCACTGCCAGCCTCTGCCAGCCTCTGGAAGCCCTGAGTTGGCCAGCTCCTCGGCCCCCCGGGTCGCAGGGCGGCTGGGCCCCCTGGAGGGCCATGCCCGGTCACAGCTGCACCCCCTGCTACCATAGTATGTATGCCAGTGGTGTGTGTATGTGTGTATGTGTGTGTGAGCCTGTCAAAGTGTGTATGTGCGCACCTGTCAGATTGTGTGTGTGTGTGCCTGTCAGAGTGTGTGTGTGTGCAACCTGTCAGATTGTGTATATGTGTGTGTGTGCGCGAGCCTGTCAGAGTGTGCGTGTGTGAGCCTGTCACAGTGAGTATGTGTGCATGTGTCTGTCAGAGTGTGTGTGTGTCCGTCAGTGTGTGCGTGCAAGCATGTTGTCAGAGTGTGTGAGCCTGTCAGAGCATTTGTAAAGGTGTTTATATTTACCTTTTTTCCCACGCCGTGCCAGTTTCCCCATTGCTGGTCCCACCTCCATGGCTGAGATTATCAATTTTATGATAGGAAAGCATTGCGAGGATTTTGTGCATGCATAGCATGCAAATCCTCATAGAGATGCATTGAGTGTGGACACACTAAACGTGGGTGCTGCACACTGTGCAGCAGTGACCCAGGACTCTCTAATGGCTGTCTGAGTGACTGTCACTAGAGGTGTTACTAAGCCGCAATGTAAATTCTGCCTTTTCACTGAACTGTTTACACTGAAAAGTCTGCAGGGACAGGCTATGGACACCAGAACAACTACATGAAGCTGTAGTGGTTCTGGCGACTAGTATCCCTTTAAGAAATGCATTTCTGGCTCCTAACTTTTTTAGCTGGCTCCTAGATGATTCCAAACGAATTTGTCAAGCCCTGCAGTATGAGGCTTATGTAATCTTCGTTCTCTTACAGCGTTTTGAGCATAATTGTTTTCCGTACTAAAACGGTTTTTAATGCTACTTAGTTAATTGATTTGATAAAATGCAGAATAAATTAATAAAAACCTGTCATTGTACACTTAAGTTGGTTTTAAGTTAAGGAGTGGAAAATATCATCTGTATATTATACAAGCAAAAAGCCAGAAAACTTAAATAGATTTTATAGTAAAACTTTTTGCTTTTTGAAAATGTGGGCTTTTCCCCATCTGTTAATTAATTCTTTTAATACACCCCTACAATAATAATGTCAGCAGAAACTTGTGATAATATATCAATGTTATTAGGTCTAGAGTGACAGTAGTCACTGGGGATGGAAGACAGACACTATGTGTTTTGGTCACTGTCACCTTCCCCCTTTTTCCTGTCTTATTGTTTCCCCAGCAGGGCATTGTCCCAGGGACATTGCCAGACTAGTTTAAACTAGCTGCTCTGTCCCTCCTCAATCTCACATAAACCCTTGCTATTTTCTGACCACTCTCTTATTATTATTATTATTATTATTATTATTATTATGTTATTATTTATAAAGAGCCAACAAATTCTTCCTGTGCTATAGTGCCTTATGTACCCTATTGTATGTAAATGAGGCTGTTGGGGGCTTAAATGTGTGTGCTATGTCTATTAAAGTTAGTTGCTGTTTTAACCTTCACCAAGTGTCGTCTGGTGTTTGGTCCAGGGTAGAAAAGGCCCTCAGTGATCCCAGTCAAACCTCGGAGACTGGGTCTGAAGTGCTCCAGAGTCCCTGATAGCTACGAGGAAGCAGACTTGGCGGAGGTACTCGGTCGGAGTACTGGAGCTCTGCCACACTAGAATACTCAATGTGAAATATTGTGGAGTATATTTATTTGGAACATATACATTTTTGTACAATAAAAGTAAAACATAAATAAATAACATAACCATAACATGGTACTGTTTTAAATCCAAGGTTATTAGAAAGCCAATTGTGTACTCACAAGATTTTAGCAAGATTACACTTTAAATGTGCCTTCACTTGATGTGCTGGGAGGCACCTTTAAAGTGCAATCTTTCTAAAATCTCGTGAGTGCATAATTGGCTTTCTAATAACCTTGAATTTCAAACTGTTTTATTTTTATTCATGAATAAGTTGAAACCTAATATTTTTCATATGTATGTTGTAAAATGAGGCTAAATAGGAGAAGCACTTGAGGTAGCTACTTAGAATGCACTTAGCCTAAACAGTGGAGTAATTCATGATTTTAGCAAATTTATCAATAGTAAAAATGGTACTTAGAGCCCATACTTCTGATTAATATCTATAATATGTTATCCTAATTGACTATAGATTGATCGTCTCAAACATCATTTAAATAAAGTTGAAGAGGAGTGTAAACTGGAAAGAAATCAGTCCCTTAAATTGAAAAATGACATAGAGAATCGACCAAAAAAGGAACAGATGTTGGAACTAGAGCGGGAAAATGAAATGTTGAAAACCATGATGCAGGAGTTACAGTCCATGATTCAGGTAAAATTCATTTTAATAGTTAGAAAGCATTTTAACCAAATGTTGCTGATGGAATAATGGAATGGAGAAGAAAAGGGTGGATAACTTTAGCTGCCCATAGTTTATTTATTAAACATCCCGCATGTAGGAAATTAGCTTTTCTTGAGATGTTTGTTTTTCACACCAGTATTCTTAAAGGGAAACTCCAGTGCCAGAAAAACGATCAGTTTTTCTGGCACTGGAGGGTCCCTCTCCCTCCCACCCACCAATCCCCGGTTACTGAAGGGGTGAAAACCCCTTCAGTCACTTACCTGGGACAGCGGCGATGTCCCTCGCCGCTGTCTCCGCCTCCGCGACGCTCCTCCTAGTGATTACGTCGGCCGGTGGGCGAGACAAATCTCGCTCACCGGCCGAGGAGACCTAATGCGCATGCGCGGAAATGCCGCGCATGCGCATTACGTCTCCCCATAGGAAAGCATTGAAAAATCATTTCAATGCTTTCCTATGGGGTTTTGAGCGACGCTGGAGGTCCTCACACAGCGTGAGGACGTCCAGCGACGCTCTAGCACAGGAAACCTGTGCTAGAACCCAGGAAGTGACCTCTAGTGGCTGTCTAATAGACAGCCACTAGAGGTGGAGTTAACCCTGCAATGTAAATATTGCAGTTTATGAAAAACTGCAATAATTACACTTGCAGGGTTAAGGGTAGTGGGAGTTGGCACCCAGACCACTCCAATGAGCAGAAGTGGTCTGGGTGCCTGGAGTGTCCCTTTAACAAATCAGAGTGTCTTGTTTATTCAAACATACACATCATCCGGTAATAACATATGTCAATAATAGTCTTTGTCCAATACAGAGCAATGTTCAAGATGGTATCCATTTTTTATGTTAAAGGTATTAGCCACACAATCTTGGCTACAATCAGTTTTGTAGGTTAAAAATTCAGTTACATAGGGGCATATACATAAGGTTGCCTTACTATAAAATAAGTGGCTTATCATAGAAAAAGGGGAGTGACTTAGCATCATTTGAAATCTATGATTAAAGCCATACGTTATATTTAAAATATAAGTTACACAAAGAAATGCTATATACATGATTAAATGAATAAATGCCTTTAGAAATGTAAGCCTTCACAGGGAGTCTGACTTGCAAAGCTTACCATAAGTCAAAGGCTAATATCAACAGGTCTCCATCCATCATTCTTAACAAGAACCATATGTGTATTTCAGTCTGTTGTTAATATAGGCCTATGTATGGCCCCTCAGTGTCTGTTCTGGAAGTACTTTGAATAAAACGTATACTATTCATATCACAATGACAATCCTACAACACATTAAATATTAAAAGTTCATTAAATATATTTTGCCGCCTTATGGATTTCAGTGGGAGTATGAGAAGAGAGGCAAAAGTTACATCCTCCCTTAAAGGGGCACTATAGTCAACAAAACAACTTTAGCTTAATGAAGCAGTTTTGATTTATAGATCTTGCCCCTGCAGTGCCACTGTTCAATTCTGTCCCATTTAGGAGTTAAATCACTTTTGTTTCTGCTTATGCAGACCTAATCACATCTCCCCTGGCTATGGCTGGCACAGCCTGTATGAAAAAAATAATAATTTTTATTCACACATTAACTTTCTTTAGAAGTTTCTATCTCCTGCTTTTAAAATTTTACTTTAATTACATACAGGAGACTCCTGTAAGGTCTAGCAAGCTATTAACAGAGCAGAAGTTAAGTAATGCTAAATTAAGTGTAAACATTACATGACCTTTTACAGGAAGTATTTAGAATTGAACAGTGACACTGCAGGAACATGATATACACACCCAAACTGCTTTATTAAGCTAATGTTGTTTTGGTGACTTTAGTGTCCCTTTAATTAATTAATGTATATCATGCAATGTAATATATATCATGCATTCATTATTTTTCTAAATGGGTATTGCATCTAATTGTACTTCTCGTAGATTGCATAGGGAACTAAGATGCATTAAATTGAAGTCAGTAATTATGCACATGAAAAATCAATAGCAATAGAATAGTAAAACAGATGAAAATGTATTACTTTGGCTGTTTTATCTAATATCAAGTTATATATATTTTTTATATACATTTCTTTGGGTTTTATAAAAAGATACAAAACAATATTCTTTGTTTAGTCGTATACAATGATAAAGGTAGCAATGATATTACATCACAGAAGAAATGGTTATATCATATGGAGTACATCGTATGCATTAGTGACACTATAAACAACCAGTTCAACAGCTGCAAAAGGTGGGAATAGAGAATGAACATAATGCAAGTAAAATAATATAATAATAATAATGAGCATGATTAACAGTAGAAATAAAGAACTGCAGCTGGCAATTGGGATAAAAAATTAAGGTAATGCACACAACAGACGCTTACCCAAGGTAAACTCTTACATGGATTATAAGAGTAATTTGGCATGTGTCACTTGTTACTTGTCTAAGACCATCTGTTGATGGTTAAAATTACTGTGAGTGTAGGATGGTACTTCTCTTGCTTGCCTGTAATCCCTCCTAGCTGGGGACAAGCGCAGAATATGGTGCCCAAGTGGTGGCATATGCGTTATGTGAGTTACCTATATTGTGTCTCATCTCCTCCATGTCAAATATTCATCCTCACCTTGTGGTATCTGCGGTAGTAATTGCCTTCCTTACAATAACGGAAGTGCTGCTAAGCAGCCCACCGCCAGTACACACCATTTTATAGTCCCATGTCCGCCCATGGTGATGACAACATCAACGTGCGTGTGACGTCACACAAAATTAGCGCACGCACGTTCTGGGGTTAAAGGCCGGTTACAGCCAATCGGATCTATAGGAGGCTTATTTAACCCCTTAAGGACACATGACGTGTGTGACACGTCATAATTCCCTTTTATTCCAGAAGTTTGGTCCTTAAGGGGTTAAAGGACCACTATAGTGCCAGGAAAACAAACTCATTTTCCTGGCACTATATTGCCCTGAGGGTGCCCCCACCCTCAGGGTCCCACTCCTGTGGCGCTGAAGGGCTCCCTTGGCGCTGGGACTCTCCTCCCTCTTCTGACGTCCTTGGCTGAATGCGCATGCGCGGAAAGAGCCACACGCACATTCAGCCAGTACATAGGAAAGCATTCTATGAAACAAAACCCTACCTTATGCCTGGGAATACTGACTGCTACCCGCCCGTTAAGAGCTAACCGGGCACATATACAGGAACAAGAGACCTTGGATTATAAAGCCATATTGTGTATCCAGCAAAAGACATCAAACTGGATATAATTGCATGTGCTTACCTGTTTCATGGGGATTATTCTTTATAACAGTTCGGGACTTTTCAAGCATTCGTTTCCTTATGCGACCCAGACGGTATGGACTCAGCATTCATCGTACGAATGCAAACTACCGAACACCGGACCACCCTGCTACCTTATTATGGGGTAATTTACATCCCTGATCGGTACATCCAACTCTTATGAGAAACGCACAAACGCTTTGTTTCAAGTTCCTGGGTGGCCGCCATTTCGGGACTTTTACACGTGGTCGTGGCCATCTTAACTCCCGAACAGCGGTGTTTTGCCGTCGAGTGTCTGGAACTAAAATCGGACACTCGAGTAGGCGAACACCGCTGAGACCTCCATAACACCGTAAGTTCGTGCCAAAACTGCCAAAACTACCGACCGCCCCGCCATTCGGTAGAAAGACTATGCAACATAGAGGGATTCTGGCGAACCTCAAGAAATCCACGGATGGCAAGCTTTTCGTAACATTTTACCGCACGAACGAGGACCGACCGCAAGGTCAAATCTCATGGAACTATTTTCAGCTATTGTGCCTGTGCGGTCGGTCAAAACTTTAAAGCTCCATAACTACCGAACCCCTTAACCGAATGCGATGATTTTTTCATATGTTGCTCCCCCAGATCAGGGCTATCAGGGGATTTATGAATATACCCCAGATAACAAGGGTAAAAATGTGTGCTTGTTAATTATGTTAAAGGTTTATCTGAGGGGAGGAGATGTGTGGGTTGTACCTTATCTGTTATTGGTTACTGTACTAATTATGTAGGTGTCTCCCTTGCATGGGCAGCATCACATAAAAGGAGAATGCATGCCATTAAAATTCAGTTCTTCTTGACCCTTCAAAACATAGCCTTGCCTTGTTCTTGGAAGGGGATTTACAGCATAACCACCTTGTTCTTTTAATAGCTATGCCTGACTCTTCACTTGGATCTTGTGGATGGGAATAAGCAACTCCACTGCTATACAGCAGCTTGACGGGAAAAAGGACGTCTCCAACGGCGGATACCCTCTCACTACCTGGGTAGCTGTTACAATTCGCAATGCTTTCCTATGGATGCTAGCGTCTTCTTACTGTGAAAATCAAAGTGAGAAGCGCGGAAGCGCCTCCAGCGGCTGTCAATGAGACAGACACTAGAGGCTGGAATAACCCATAGGTAAACATAGCAGTTTCTCTGAAACTGTTATGTTTACAGCAAAAAGGGTTAAACCTAGCTGGACCTGGCACCCAGACCACTTCATTAGGCTGAAGTGGTCTGGGTGCCTATAGTGGTCCTTTAAAATAATTTTTTACTGTTTCTCATTGCCCTGTCATGGTTTCCCTTAGATGGTTATAGGAGAGTGTGTTCCTGATTGTATGTTTCTGGTTATTGACATTGGCTTCGTTTTGACTTCCCTGACTTCTGGTATCCTTGACTATTTCCCTTTTCGCTGTGTCCCATTCGGTGTCCCTGATCTTAGCTAGTATATTGACTTTTCTTAGGTACGTTAAGTCCGGCCATTCTGCATGCTGGCTCAACTGTAATCCTGACATTACGACATGGCCATAGATCCTGCAGAGTTGTGTCAGCACATAGCAGCTTGCGAAAGAAAGCTAGAGGAGAATGATCACCATATGGATCAGTTTGCCCAGGCTTTCAGTACGCTTCTTACTCGGACGGCTCATTTACGCCTGAGGTCCCTCCGAGTATCTCACCTCTGCCTAATATACCTCTGTTACAAATTGCTATTTGTAACTGGCCCTTTAAATGGAAAATTGCCCTGCTTCCCTGGATTGTGGAGAAGCCTGTTTGCCAGCCTCCTTCCTCATGACTATGGCCCCTGGAAGAATGTGCCCCTGAAAACTTATGAACTTTTATTGGGTGTGTATGGCCCTTTAAGAACCGTCTGGGGACATATTGTGACTTTGGTGAACAATACCCCTTTAAGACTATGTCCCCAGACCTGTAAAATAACTTGCCCCTGGCTTTCTCCCACTTGGTTCAGTAAATGGGGCTTACTGAACCAAGTACCACACAGGCAGACCTCCCAGAAGTTAAAGTGTGCAGTCAATTTACCTCCCTGGCTGTGAGGTTACTGTAAGTTAATTGCCGACCGCTGGGTGGCCGCAGTTCGTGCAAACGAACACGTGGCGGCGGCCATCTTTGTTCATTCGAACGCGGTCAGCGGTGTGTGCTAAAGATTCTGTGGAACTAAAATTTGATGCGCAAATACACGAACACCGCTGACCCTTACCTTCTTCCATACTGAACTTTCAGCTCCAGAGACTAAGTCCCGTTCGAAGATGGGACTTAGTCGTTTTTCTGCATGAAATTGACCGACCGCACAGCCCAAATCTCTGGAACTGTTTTGGGCAGGAAATTGTGCTTGCGGTCGGTCATTAAGGACTTCCACTTAACTTTTGATCCGCTGGAGGGATTTGTATGATTTTTGGAAGTGTTTATGTTTGATGTATGCCGAGTTTAAATATCTAATTTTTATGAAGATTGAATGTATGGTTTTAAAGTTACAGTGTATGTGTAAAAACTGTATTTTTACTGTCTGTGATAATTATGTTAAACCCTAAATATATCACAGACAGAGGGGAGGATTTTGTGTATAATTACTGGGAGTGTTTTCAATGATGTACGTGTATGAATGGTTGTTTTGTCCCTCCCTGTGTGTGGTCTTGTATTTACAAAATGGTAATAAAAACCAGGCTGGGTGTTCCAGCACCTCAGACCTCTTCTGACCCTCTAACTTGCAGCCTTGACTCATGTTTGTAGGGGACATCTATAATCACTACAGGGATTGCTATGCTCTTCATACTCTCTTAGCTACTGAGCTCTTGTAAGAGCTCTTGTTCCTGATCCTGCTTCGCTCTACAGAAGGAAGAGGTTCATCTACTGGAACCTGGAGCCTGGTCGTAGGTTCAGGGCGTAGAGCAGACGGCGAGATACCAGCCCAGCAGCGGTGGTTCGTGGAGTCTGCAGTACTTGTGGTGGCTACGCAGTAGTTATGGTGTATATGGTGCTGATGGTCCTTTGGTGAGCGCTAGGAGCATCCTTTTCTACGGTCCAACTTCCAGCCAGCCTGGAGGCAACCGTAACAACCTCCACATATAGTATATAAGGCATCTACTATCTCCCTATCTCCTCTCCCACATTTTGATGTAATATTCAAGAATGCTGGAGATTTCTCAATCAAATTGAGTACCACACCGGGATCTTTTCCCACGGATATAACTAAGATTGGGTACTTGATGAACCAACTTAAAGGTAAAGCCTTAACTTGGGCCAATCCATTATGGAAGAGTAATAGGAGTATTGCTTATAACTACCAGGAATTCCTTTTGGAATTTAAATTAACATTTCAACCATTAGACAGGGAAGATGAAGCTTCCACTGCCCTAATGTGTATCAAACAAGGGAACCAGTCTATCTCAGATTATGCCATAGCATTTTGCACCTTGGCTTCTGGGGTAGACTGGACTAATAGCAGTTTGATCTCTGCATTTAAAGAAGGATTATCCAAGGCAATTCTTGATGAAATTGCTACCAAAAATCTACCTAAGAGGTTAAATGAGTTAATCACATATGTGATGCAGATTGATAACAGATTTAGGATCAGGGAAATTACTAGAAATAGAACCAGATGTATGGCTATGTCACTGGCACCTCGTTTCTCCAAACCTATTATCCCTGACCTCTTCTGTAAAGTCAGAACCCGAACCTATGCAGTTAGGCGTCACTAGACTGTCAGAGGCAGAGAAATAGTATAGGAGAAAGGAGGGTCTGTGTTTATACTGTGGTAGAAAAAGGACATATGAGAAATGCTTGTCCCACCCATGAATACGTGTCCACACCTATGAATACGTCCTCTGGTAATAACCAAAATAGATTTATCCTTGACATCATGGCCCTTTGCAACAAGAAAAGCTTTTCATGCAAAGCCCTGATGGACTCAGGAGCTGCAGGAAACTTTATGGACATGCATTTTGTTACAAAAACCGTTACAGACAAACATTGTGATATTGTTTATTATATGAGGCTTCGGTACTTTACATTTTATACTGTACTCACGAATGGATTATGTGCACCGATTACTGAAACGAACAACAAAACACCCGGTCCCTGGCGTGTGCCGCCACTTAACCCCGGTCACCTTTCCTACTATCGAACGGCCGACCACCATACTGGAGGAGTGTGTTACCACTTGATCGCCCAGAGCGTTGCGGTTTGCGGTTAACCGCAGGCTAATTGACGGCCTCAGGGCATTCCTCTTCATGCCTTATCTCCTGATCATCTAACTACCGAAAGGGTCACGAAAGGGGACCACCTACAGCCTGACGTGTGGCCTCAATTAGAATGTGGAATGTTGCGGTTAACCGCAGGTTAAGTACCTCCTTCACGGAGGTCTACGTTCGGCTCCCGAACAGCTGAAACATCCAGCCAGAGAGCGGGGATTCGTGCACAACTCTGGCCGGTACCCGTTCCACGAGTTTGATGCCTAGGTCAAACTGCCTATTGAAAAATATGGCTTCCATCTCAGGCTCAGGAACCAAATATGCGAGTTGACTTTACAACGAATAAACTGAGCATATGGTTCGTGGGTTTGAGGCGCTCTTCGGTGAACTTTTACATCCAGACCGGGGCTATAGAATGAATGGTAGAAGTCCCGAATTCTAACTAATAATGTGAAAGTTATATATTTTTAACCTGTTTTTTTGTGTGTAATAAAAACGTGGTATTTAGGCACTTGGAGATAATTGTATTGTCAAAGCCGTTGGATTCATTATCTCCAAGCTGGGCGGTAACAAATTCAAACAATGCATTGTATTCTGATTGGTTGATACCTTGTAACATTCCTGTATCCCATCAGGTCCAGAGGGGGCTTTCCCTGGACCTGAGATTTCGCATAAATACCGATCCCTGTGTGCCATTAAAGCCAGTTCTTGTTTGACCTTCAAATCGCAGCCTCGACTTGTTTTGTGGGGGAAAGAGTATCCTAGCTGTATAATAGCTAGTGGGATTGTTCTACATTTACAGGATTCGTATGGATTACTAGCTGCAGCGGCTCTTTTCACTCTCTACACTGGGATCCAGATTATCCAAGCGGTCCAGCTTCCAGCTAGCCTGGGAGTAACCGTAACATTTAGTGGCAGCGGTGGGATTGTCCGTGATTTCCTAGGAGAGGTACCAAACGGATGGAGAGCGCTTACGACAAATTGAAACGCACAACCTTAAAGGATTTACTCGAAAGCCGAGGGGGGGGAACGCCAGCAACCGTCCGAGAAGGGAACTGATCGCAGAATTAACCGAACTGGATCAGAGCTTCACGATGGCAGAAACCCCGACCACGAGTAGTGACGAAAAGACCAGGATTGTTTGGGAGAGGTTCTCGCTATATGGGCCAAACCCCTCTATGGAACTAGTGCAGCAACTGATGGCAGAAGCAGACGAGGACATCCGCAAGGCTAGAGCCCACAAGCTCAGTCTAGTGACTGCACACCGCAACGCCGAAGCATTACCAATCGTAATTCCTGCAGAGAACACCGGGAGGCCAAAGATACCCTATGCGGCTTTTAGACCTTTCCTGGAGAACGAGACAGGAATTGATGAGTATTTGGCGGATTTCGAGCGGCAATGTGCACTGCACCAGATCCCCAGCCAAGAGTGGCCCACGATATTGTCTGGAAAGTTATCCGGGCGAGCACTGGAAGCATTTCGGACTTTGAGTACTGAGGAAGTGACCCAGTATATGCTGGTTAAAGACACACTTCTGCGGCGGTATGCCATAACTCCCGACACATTCCGCCGACAATTTCGTAGCACAAAAAAGAAGCCCAATGATACGCATATGGAATGGGTGCACCGAATGCAAAGAGCAGCCAACCACTGGATGCATGGGAGTAAAGCCGTGACCGCAGAGGAAATATTACAATTGTTTTTGTTGGAACATTTTTATAATGGAATGGAACAACAGGGAAAGGAATGGCTGCGAGACAGACAACCTGCTACCTTGGAAGAAGTGGCTAAGTTAGCCGACAAACACTACGATTCCTGTTTGCACGAACCCACAAATTACCGAACAGCGGCACGAGTCAAACACAAAGACAACTACCGGATGCCTCCCCACACCGATTTCCGAGCACCGGTACCCGCTGGGCCGATATGGTACTCGGGACCACCCGGTAACAACCACTCTGACCATCCCCGACCAACGTGCTTCAGATGCAAGCAACCAGGGCATCTGGTTAGCTCATGTGGGAATGGTTCTGGCCTCCGAATGTCACTTTGGGATGGCCGAGGTACAGTACCTGGGTCACAGAGTGGGGTGTGGGAAACAGCGACCAGAGCCGGCTTAGATAGAAGCCATTGCCAATTGGCCTACCCCCACTGATACCCAGTGGCGGATCCAGAACCTGATCTCAGGAGGGGCACTTGTAGATTATTTAAAGAAATAATCCAGGCACAATAACCACTACAGCTCAGTGTAGTAGTTATAGCGCCAGTAGTAAAGAAAAAGGTTGCGCCACAGATAAAATAAATAAATAAAAGTAGGAATAACAATACAAATATAAAAATATAAAAATGAATAAAAATACAAATAGGTATAGTCCAGAATGGTTGGTTAGTTCCAATGGGTGTCTTGAGGTAAAGTAGGTATAGTCACTAATTCCGCTGTGGGGGTAGGTTCTCTTGTTGTAGTAGTTTCTACCGTCTCGTAGTATGGAAGACACAAGGTGAAAGGACTAATCGTGCGGAGTGTATACACTTAATGTGACAGTATAAATAATATATGTTGCACTCACATTTAGTTGAGCTATAGCCAGCTCAGGGTTTGTAGGCATACAGCGGTATAATCCCCACTTATGGGATATATTGTTGCTTGTCCTCCAAGGGGTACGTCCAACTCTCAGGAGAAGAGGGAAATAAAAACAGCAGATAGTGCTCTCCGATTAAATTAAAAGATGGTGAGTAAAATAAGATAAAATATACTCACAGGTAAAGTGCAGAATCCACTGCACTTTAGAAATAGCGTTAGTGGTATAATCCCCACTTCAGGATATGTAGAATAAAAAATGCCAGGAAAAAATAAAATAATAATGATAATTGTGTATATAAAATGATAGTGGTACAATAGTCTGACCAAAAAATCATTTATTATAAAATAACACAATATAAATAACCATTTAACGCGTTTCACCGCTGGGGCTTTATCAAAAATGGAAGCAAATGGAAGTATTCCATTTTTGATAAAGCCCCAGCGGTGAAACGCGTTAAATGGTTATTTATATTGTGTTATTTTATAATAAATGATTTTTTGGTCAGACTATTGTACAACTATCATTTTATATACACAATTATCATTATTATTTTATTTTTTCCTGGCATTTTTTATTCTACATATCCTGAAGTGGGGATTATACCACTAACGCTATTTCTAAAGTGCAGTGGATTCTGCACTTTACCTGTGAGTATATTTTATCTTATTTTACTCACCATCTTTTAATTTAATCGGAGAGCACTATCTGCTGTTTTTATTTCCCTCTTCTCCTGAGAGTTGGACGTACCCCTTGGAGGACAAGCAACAATATATCCCATAAGTGGGGATTATACCGCTGTATGCCTACAAACCCTGAGCTGGCTATAGCTCAACTAAATGTGAGTGCAACATATATTATTTATACTGTCACATTAAGTGTATACACTCCGCACGATTAGTCCTTTCACCTTGTGTCTTCCATACTACGAGACGGTAGAAACTACTACAACAAGAGAACCTACCCCCACAGCGGAATTAGTGACTATACCTACTTTACCTCAAGACACCCATTGGAACTAACCAACCATTCTGGACTATACCTATTTGTATTTTTATTCATTTTTATATTTTTATATTTGTATTGTTATTCCTACTTTTATTTATTTATTTTATCTGTGGCGCAACCTTTTTCTTTACTGTATATCTCTTATATAGAGGGTTAGAGGGTTACCCTCTAAAGGTCGCTGCCTGTTCAATATATTATTAGCGCTAACCTTACCCCCCTTTTTTTATAGCGCCAGTAGTGCCAGGATCCCATCCCAGAGTAAGTAGTCAAACCTTTTAAGAACAGTTTCACAACTTACCTGGGGTCTGCTGGGATATTGGGCATAGGTGCAGTGGTATGTGTTAGGGGTGAAGTGTGTGTGAAAGGTGGAGTGTGTGTGTGAGTGGTGAAGTGCGAGTGCGTGAGGGCGGCAGTGTATGTCAGGGTTGCAGTGTGTGTGTGTTAGGGGGCAGTGTATGTGTGGGGCAGTGTGTGTGTGAGAGAGCTGCAGTGTGTGTGTGTGTGTGTGTGTGAGGGTGGCAGTGTGTGTGAGAGTTGCAGTGTGTGTGTGTTTGGGGCGGTGTGTGTATGGGGGTGTAGTGGATTTTTTTATACAAACCAATACGTTTGAATGACTATCTGTTCCTGTCCAAATTAAAAATAATAATAATGCTGCGTGCACGCAGAAGTAAATTCACACTGAGACACGCGGTTCAGGTTAATGAAAGAACTTCAGAAAATTTAATGGCATGAGTTAAAAAGTGGGTGCGCAGACCCTTATAAAGGCATTATTACATCACTATAGAATTCAAGATAACAACAGGTAAACATTATTAATTGGTTTAGGTGTTAAGTGGTTAGTTAAATGCCCTCCCTACTGGGTGTACCATCTTATGTCATTGCTGTCGTAATGAAATTCTCCTCCAGGTTTCAGCACCATCTTGTTAGCACGAGGAGTTCACTCGATGGGAGGGGTGCTTTGGCAGCCATTTTGAGTATCTTGGCACTGTTAGTTTCAAGGTTAGTTTCTCAAGGCTTTTAGTAACTTCACATTTTATTAAGACTAACATGTAGGCTAGCTGCTACAATGTTTCACTCTACAGGAATCTATGGTTCCGCTGACGCATACTTTCTTCTAACAAAGCATAAAGCATTCTTTAAGGCAATTTCATGAGGCCTGATGACAAGAATTATATGAGGCCTAATAATTCTACAACAGGGGCAGTGTGTGTAGTGTGTGTATGGGGGCAGTGTTTGTGGGGCAGTGTGTGCAGTGTGTGTATGGGGGCAGTGTTTGTGGGGCAGTGTTTGTGGGGTAGTGTGTGTAGTGTGTGTATGGGGCAGTGTTTGTGGGACTGTGTGTGCATGGGGGCAGTGTTTGTGGGGCAGTGTGTGTATGGGGGCAGTGTTTGTGGGGCTGTGTGTGTAGTGTGTGTATGGGGGTTGTGTTTGTGGGGCAGTGTGTGTAGTGTGTGTATGGGGGCAGTGTATGTGGGGCAGTGTGTGTATGGGGGCAGTGTTTGTGGGGCAGTGTGTTTAGTGTGTGTATGGGGCAGTGTTTGTGGGGCAGTGTGTGTAGTGTGTGTATGAGGGCAGTGTTTGTAGGGCAGTGTTTGTGGGGTGTGTTTGTGGGGCAGTGTGTGTATGGGGGCAGTGTGTGTAGTGTGTGCATGGGGGCAGTGTTTGTGGGGCAGTGTGTGTAGTGTGTGCATGGGGGCAGTGTTTGTGGGGCAGTGTGTGTAGTGTGTGTATGGGGGCAGTGTTTGTGGGGCAATGTGTGTAGTGTGTGTATGGGGCAGTGTTTGTGGGGCAATGTGTGTAGTATGTGTATGGGGGCAGTGTTTGTAGTGTGTGTATGGGGGGCAGTGTGTGTAGTGTGTGTATGGGGGGCAGTGTGTGTAGTATGTGTGTATGGGGGTCAGTGTGTGTAGTGTGTGTATGGGGGCAGTGTTTGTAGTGTGTGTATGGGGGGCAGTGTTTGTAGTGTGTGTATGGGGGCAGTGTGTGTAGTGTGTGTATGGGGGCAGTGTGTGTAGTGTGTGTATGGGGGCAGTGTGTGTAGTGTGTGTATGGGGGCAGTGTGTGGTAGTGTGTGTATGGGGGGCAGTGTTTCTGGGGCAGTGTGTGGTAGTGTGTGTATGTGGGGGTAAGGAGGGTAGGGAGGCTTTTTTTTTTTTAATGAAAATTAATATATTTATGTCCCCCCTCCCTTCTTACCTTTATTGATGAGGAGGGGGACATATTTCGTTCCCTGGTGGTCCAGTGGGATTCCCTGGTGGTCCGGTGGTGGTGAGGTGAACTCTAGCCCAGCTACAGGGCTAGAGTTCACTCTCGCGAGATTTGGAGCGTTGCCGTGGTTACCGCGGCAACGCTCCAAATCTCGCTAGAGGACGACCCGGAGGAGCTGCAGGTAAGAGCTCCCGGGTCCTCTCTCCCTCCCTCCCCTGCCGGCTGTCAGCACAGTGCCTGCGGACCGGGGAGGGAGATCAGAGATCTCCCTCTCCGGTCCGCAGGCACATTGCAGGGCTGGCACTTGGGCAATGCCAGCCCGGCATTAGCCGGCAGGGGAGAATCTCGGGGGGAAATTGCCCCGTTTCACCCCCCCCCCCCTGGATCCGCCACTGCTGATACCGGAGAAACTGACGGAAGCCAAGCACAGAGAAGTGGACACAGGTTTCTTCAGGAAGGAAGAGATCTTTATTCGATTCACCGACCGGGACTCAGAGGGACTAATGTCACCAAAATACAACAAGATCTGAGCCCCGAACAACAGTGTAGATGCATGATATAGACCTATAGCTCCTCCTATAGTTAACTCTACCCACATATACTCTTTACCCAATCAGCTGAACACTGCCTAACTTCCCTTACCTGTTAGACCACATGGCTCACCCAGAACAATGGAGGAGGGGAAGTGTTTTCAGTTCCTGCATTCCTGCACTTGCTCAGTACACTGTTGATTGTATCTTAGCTACGTATAACTGACTAACTGATACACCAAAATACACATATGCCACGTGGAAATCTCGGCCTACTAAATGTAATTTCTACCGAGCTTCCACCACATTTCCCCCTTTGATGCTTCTGATATATATAATAATTCCAGATGCATCACCTAATCATCGCTTACTTACACCTCAAGTTGCCATGAATCAGAACAGACCTCGTAAGCATCTTAGCATCATTACAAATTTCTTCAGCACTCCTCATTCTGCATATATTCTCTCTGGGCTAAGGGTTCATACTTGCAAACAGCCATTATATGCGCAGCTGTTTTCCTTTCTGTCGTGCTCTCTATGACACTCTGTATGGACCTTATTATCAATGTAACCAAACATGGTAGAAAGAGACACAACACTATAATCGACATGACTCCTCCTACCAATGTCTTGATCCCTCCAAGCTGTTCGTACCTACTTCCAAACCAACTACTAGAATTGTACCCGTTCCAGGCTTAAGTCGGTACATGCGTCAGTTTAGCCATGTGGCTTGTGAGATCAGCCACTGCCTGCCCTTCATCATCTATGTGCAGACAACAGTTGCTGAGATTGAACTTTCCACATACACCTCCTTCTATTTGCACTGGAAGTGAATGGAGGACTTTATCAACAGCCCAACTGGTTTACCTGGTAAGAAGGCTATGTGTACAGAGGAATCCATAATTGCCTAATGGTAGAATGAGGCTTGAATCCCTGTATTAGAATACAATAACACTTCTGGGGCATACAGTTTGGCTGTTAACCAGTTCCCTCACATATTACATCCCTCCTATTGGCAATGAAGCGCGCTAAGGTAGCCAGTGCCACTCATTATCTTCCCAGCTACCTACATTAAAGGATGCTAGCTTCTTTTTATGATTCACATCATAAACCTTAACTCCCAAGGTCTCTCCTGTTTCAATTGGCAACAAGAAGAAGGATGTTCTGAGCATACCTAATACACATGCCCCTTCCCAGTCCTGTGGTAACTCCGAATAGGCTTTCTTACCACAGATCCAGTACAAATTTACTGGGGCTTTCCAACTAGATGTAGCAGATAGGTCAAACCACACATCCTTTAAATTGGTATAAATTGCAAACAGATTAGGTGGTTCTGAGACATTTGAAGCTGACCACCAAGTTGTATCTTTTGTACTATCATTATAAGCGTTTTGCCCTAGACAAGTCAATTCTCCTACAGATGTATTAAACATTATTCCTTTCCTTGCTATGCAAACATAACCTATAATGGAGGTCTTTAATCGCCACTCAGATTTACCTCTAACACTCACTTGATAATCAGTTTGAGAAGATATTAACTGTTCAACTGTCTCAGAACCGGAATACATTACCTCCTTTGCTTCCCATGGCCATTGGTCTCCCATGTTAGTACCTCCACACACATAGCAGTTGGTTACATTAAGACTACCAGCAATACTCTCGGCTAAATCAATAAACAAGTTCTTAGCATTATGGGGGATCTTATTTTCCACACTCATCTCCTCATAGAAGGAATGAAAGACCTGATGAGTCTGGGTTGCCACAGTATCGGTCTCTATTCATATAAATAATATTGTCCCAGGATCCAAACCTGTTCCATATATCTGGAACCCAAATAAGTTCCCAAACCTATCTATGAATCGTTCTGGGTCATTGATAAGTATATGGACTGGGTTACACTCCCTAGACTTACAATATGGCTTGGTAGGCAACTTAGTGACGATCATATCCTTATCTACTGTCTGTCCCCAGGTTGCCCACCCTACACAGGACCAATACGGACAATAATTATATCTTTATTTGGGCACTTTGGATCCATATATTTGTACTTACTACTGGGGCAAATATATTTATCATTAGACCCATATGTTCTTTCCCATTTAAGATCACCACATACATTCCACGGTTTCCTAGCACCTGATATCGCCATACATGCATCAAATAGCAGAACACCTGAAGAATGTACGGTTTCTAGTATGGTCTTATTTATCAGGGTCCCCTGTGAGTCTCCATTCCGAATAGTCAACCAAATTGTACGGGGTTGGACTAAAACACCTAGGTTCTCCTGCTCTTAGATGGCATACACTATAATCTATACTCAAGTATCTACACTTAGATACATGTCCTTTACACTCATATTGTGAATGCCAAATAAAGGTCTGGGAAATATGATTGCCTGTTTTCGTAGTTTTAATGCAAACCTCACAGCCTGGTGTGTCGGTACCTCTACCTTCCTGAATAATTAAAAACACAAATATACACATTATCAAACACATCACTCCTGACATCTTTGTCCTGACTCTTCGACCGTGCGATGGCACCTCAGCTTCCAGGGTGTGAGGGCTGCAGGGAATGGAGTCCTTCCTGATCCTCACTTTTCTTCACAGAGGTTTTTCCTCTGGCTTAACGTTGGTAGGAGGTCAGGCTTTATTGTGGCCGTCAAAACACCTACTTGTAGATCTTTGTTGATGTTCCCTTTTAACAATATTCTCTTCGCAAAAAAACACTTTTAATCCAACTGGGTCACACGCTTTAACCGGATCTTGCAAGGATTCTCTGAAACTATGGTAGCTTGTCAGGAATCTGCCGCTGGTTTTTACCCTAGAGTGATGAATCCACGGAGTCACTTCTACAACCTTTACAACTGTTGGGGTAGATAAAAGAACAACATAGGGACCTCTCCACTTGGAACCTAATGGAACAGTGTTCCATTCTTTTATCCACACTTGATCCCCTGGATGGTAAGAATGAACAGGTGGATATATGTTCACAGGTAACCTTTCTTGCACCTATTTCTGTACCTTCATCATAGTTTTACTCAACTCAGCCACCTACAGCCGAGTAATTCCATCATCAAACTGACATAAATCTCCTCCTAAATTACTGAGTATGGAAGGTAGATGCCCATACATAATTTTTCAGCAGTAACCCAGAAACAAAAGAAAGCATCTTTGAGGTCTAGGAAGGTATAGTAGGTTGCCCCACCTGGTATTAAAGCAAGCAGATTATAGGGGATGGGTACCACTGGGTGTATATTGACTACTACATTATTAACTGCTTTTAGATCTTGTACAGGATGATACTCATCTGATCCCGGCTTCTGATAATGCAGGTAATAATGGAGTGTTCCAAGGGGAGGTACAGAATTTTAGGATGTCATACTTTACACACTTATCCACATCGGTTTGTATATTTTCCTTATCCCTCTATAATATATGGTACTAACTAAGGCTAACAGGATACGCTCCAAGCTTTAATTCAATGTGTATTGGTGGAATATTGCGAGCAAGTCCTGGAGGATTATTCTCTGTCCATATTCTTGAAATGTCAAATAAGGATTCATCACTCTTAGGGTCTGTATTTGTTATTATAGAGTAGAAGTGCCATTCTTCTTCCCTTTGCACCGATACTGATATTATGCCTGGTTATCTATTAAACTTCAGAGACGTTGATCCGTTGGGTTTAAAATTTATCTGGGCTTGAAGCTTTGATAATAGATCTCGTCCTAGAAGCTGAACTGGACACTCCAGCATATATAGGAACTGGTGCTTAACAAAATGGCCTCCTAGAATACAAGTATGACTCCTGAGAATTGGTCTAGCAGCGCTTTTCCCAGTAGCTCCTACCATAGTTATAGTCTTCCTGAAGGAGGAGCAACTAGGTTAGTTACCACAGAGTACTCAGCACCAGTGTCAATCATGAAAGAGCTCCTCTTTCCCTCTATTGATACATCGACCATAGGCTGCACTCGGCTAAAGGGGGATGGAGCCCAGTCGGTATCAATAGTCTTCCATGACAGTGTAAGCCAGACCAACAAAATCTCTATCTTCTCTATCCCTTAATCTCTGGGTAGGGGAATAGCATCTACTTCCCTGAACACCTCCTCTGTTACTACTGTCATTCCCTCCAAGACTTTCTCTATAGCCACCTCTGTAACCATCTCATAACCTTCTCTCTTGTCTTATCTATAACTTGCTTTATATTCCCTCTGTGGGCAGTCACTTTTCCAATATCCTTCCTCTCTACAATACGCACAGTGATTCCTACTTCCTCCCTTACTCAGCCTATTCTCAACTCCTCTATTCACCTCCCTTCCCTGTCTCCCTACACTTATGATAGCTACAGCTAGCATATCTGCCTTCATCCTCATTTTACGTTCTTCCTCCTCCTTTGTTTCAATCTCCCTGTTCATATACACCTGACTTGCAATTTCCATTAACTGTGATATGGACATTCCTACAAATCCCTTTAACTTTAGCAATTTTCTTTTGATATCACCTTGGGTCTGGCTGACAAATGCTGAGTTGTTCATTCGAGAGTTCTCAGGGGCCTCTGGATTAAAAGGAGTATATAATCTATATGACTCCAGCAATCTCTCATAGAAAGCACTAGGTGACTCGTCGGCTTTCGTAAAGGAATTATGGGTCTTCCAATTAAACAGATCAGTCATGGTGAAAGGGACATAAACAAATACAGGGTCTGCCAACTGTAATTCACCATTAATATCAATGTGTGGTGGACCAGGGGTAAGCTGCAGTGGCATTTGTAAATGTCAAAGTTGGAGGGCACCGGTCATTTGTCAGGTTAGGGTGGGACTTAGATAGGGTTGTTTAGTCATAGGTTCTGGCCGGGGAGTGGTGAGGTAGGTGGAAATGGATAAATTAATTTTACTGGTCAGTAACTCGGTTAACAAAATGTTTCGGACAGGGCTAGGAGGAGCCTGACCAGTAACCCAAAATGGTAAAAGTGTATTCCAGCGTCCTATACCATTGACCATTTCATCCAGTTGTATTTCAAAACTAATTTACTGTTACTAAAGGCACACAAGGCTCAGTAATTATAGTGTTATGTCAGTGGTTATGGTGTTTTCAGTGATTATGGTATTGTCAGTGGTTATGGTGTTTTCAGTGATTATGGTATTGTCAGTGGTTATGGTGTTTTCAGTGATTATGGTATTGTCAGTGGTTATGGTATAGTCAATGGTTATGGTATTGTCAGTGGTTATGGTGTTTTCAGTGGTTATGGTATTGTCAGTGGTTATGGTATAGTCAATGGTTATGGTATTGTCAGTGGTTATGGTGTTTTCAGTGGTTATGGTATTATCAGTGGTTATGGTGTTTTCAGTGATTATGGTATTGTCAGTGGTTATGGTGTTTCAGTGGTTATAGTATTATCAGTGGTTATGGTGTTTTCAGTGATTATGGTATTGTCAGTGGTTATGATATAGTCAATGGTTATGGTATTGTCAGTGGTTGTGGTGTTTTCAGTGGTTATGGTATTGTCAGTGGTTATGGTATAGTCAATGGTTATGGTATTGTCAGTGGTTATGGTGTTTTCAGTGGTTATGGTATTATCAGTGGTTATGGTGTTTTCAGTGATTATGGTATTGTCAGTGGTTATGGTGTTTTCAGTGGTTATAGTATTATCAGTGGTTATGGTGTTTTCAGTGATTATGGTATTGTCAGTGGTTATGGTATAGTCAATGGTTTATGGTATTGTGTAATTGCTGAGAATTATCTGATTCAGTGGACTCAGTTACTGTTATTAAGAATTCTCCTCACAATTTTGACTGCTAATAATAAAACTGAACAATAATAAAAAAAACACTAAAATATCCTTCCACCAAAAAGTGCCTCAGGGTACAAAGAACCAGTTTGGGGGGGGGGGGGGGGGTAAGGAAGGCACAGAAAAAGGAGGGCTTAAAGCAAGGGGACAGGCATCTGAGAGCAAGGGACAATAGAGCACAGGTGGACATACCAGCTGCACCAGTTCTTGCTAAAGAATTTAGTTGAGGGATGGTCAGATGGGTCAGATTCCATTGGGGATGGACAAACCAGTTTTGGTAACCATCTAGTAACACAAACGGTTTAACAGTCAAAATATGGAAACTGGTCATAGAATTCAAGCATAATAGATACAGCCACATGTACACGCTGCGCTGGCTGATTTGGAGCCAATTTAACCCCAAAATCACACACATTATATCCCTTTTTAAAATTATTTAGCATACATTCTAAGGGATTATTAATCTTTGAATCCGAAGTCACAGTTCAATTAGTAGTGGTTATGGTGTTAAACATACAACATAGACGACAGTTATTAGTAGTTATTTACAGTATCAGTAATTATACATGGTTATGGTACCGTGCGCTATAATACAGTTACACACTATTCACACTCTCGCTAGACGGCAGAGCTCACGCTATCTAGCAAGATATACACGCTACTACAACAATCTTTAACACATTTACAATTCCCAACTAATCTATTGGCCAGTACCTCGATGGACTACCTAAAACTATTTACATCCGTTTTGGTTAGCCACGCTGCCCAAGCACCATATATAGCGAACTAGAGGGCGGAATTTACAACAGCACCCTCTTAGTCTATATACTCTATAAAAAATCTAGTGGGTTCCAAATTTACACGCCTTCTCACTTAGCCAAGATAGGTTGAGATCTAGCGGACCGAATTTACACAGACGCCGCTTAGTCTCCCGGTCCCTCCGACCTAGCGAACGTAATATACACCCTAGAACGCTAGTCTAGACAAGACACCGGTGTCCGGCTTGGGCTATTTACACAGAACCCAGCCTGACTCCAAACCAAAATTAAACGGGCTGACTACAGGGTGTTTAATTACGAGCGGTGCACCTTCGCTCCTTCCCTCCACTGGAGGGGGCAGATTCCATACACAAATAACCCCTTATGGGCCTACCGCACAATCGGTATCCAATACCCCTAGTGGGTCCACCGTCTAAAACAGTGGTCGTCTTACCTCCTCGTTCCTGAACCTGGGTTCACACTCATCGACTGGGGGCAACCCCAGCACTTACTACGTAGAGGTCGATGATCTCCTGGACAACAGACCAGTGGCGCCGAGACGAAAGGAGGTCCACGCAGAAGTTCAGGGGTGCAGTCGTAGGGAGCGTGGGCAAAGATAGACCGTCTCACGCCTCTGCTTCTCAGCTACCATTGAACGATGAGCTTCCCGGCCAATTGCACCAAATGATACCGGAGAAACTGACGGAAGCCAAGCACAGAGAAGTGGACACAGGTTTCTTCAGGAAGGAAGAGATCTTTATTCGATTCACCGACCGGGACTCAGAGGGACTAATGTCACCAAAATACAACAAGATCTGAGTCCCGAACAACAGTGTAGATGCATGATATAGACCTATAGCTCCTCCTATAGTTAACTCTACCCACATATACTCTTTATCCAATCAGCTGAACAAAGCCTAACTTCCCTTACCTGTTAGACCACATGGCTCACCCAGAACAATGGAGGAGGGGAAGTGTTTCCAGTTCCTGCATTCCTGCACTTGCTCAGTACACTGTTGATTGTATCTTAGCTACGTGTAACTGACTAACTGATACACCAACATACACATATGCCACGTGGAAATCTCGGCCTACTAAATTTAATTTCTACCGAGCTTCCACCACACCACCACTAAAACCCAGGTCCTAGCCTTCCTGGGTACTGCAGGGTACTACAGACGGTTCACGAAAGGATTATGTGCACCGATTCGTGAAACGAACAGCAGACCACCCGGTCCCTGGCGTGTGCCGCCACTTAACCCCGGTCACCTTTCCTACTACCGAACGGCCGACCACCATACTGGAGGAGTGTGTTACCACTTGATCGCTCAGAGCATTGCGGTTTGCGGTTAACCGCAGGCCAATTGACGGCCTCAGGGCATTCTCGTTCGTGCCTTATCTCCCAATCATCTAACTACCGAAAGGGTCACGAACGGGGACCACCTACAGCCTGGCGTGTGGCCTCAATTAGAATGTGGAATGTTGCGGTTAACCGCAGGTTAAGTACCTCCTTCACGGAGGTCTACGTTCGGCTCCCGAACAGCTGAAACATCCAGCCAAAGAGCGGGGATTTGTGCACAACTCTGGCCGGTACCCGTTCCACGAGTTTGATGCCGAGGTCCCGCTGCCTATTGAAACAGGCAAAAACATGGCTGCCATATCAGGCTCAGGAACCAAATATGCGAACGGACTTTATAACGAATAAACTGAGCATATGGTTCGTGGGTTTGAGGCGCTCTTCGGTGAACTTTTACATCCAGACCGGGGCTACAGAATGAATGGTAGAAGTCCAGAATTCTAACTAATAATGTGAAAGTTATATATTTTTAACCTGTTTTTTTTGTGTGTAATAAAAACGTGGTATTTAGGCGCTTAGAGATAATTGTATTGTCAAAGCCGTTGGATTCATTATCTCCAAGCTGGGCGGTAACAAATTCAAATTATGCATTGTATTCTGATTGGTTGATACCTTGTAACATTCCTGTATCCCATCAGAGGGGGCTGTCCCTGGACCTGAGATTTTGCATAAATACCGATCCCTGTGTGCCATTAAAGCCAGTTCTTGTTTGACCTTCAAATTGCAGCCTCGACTTGTTTTGTGGGGGAAAGAGTATCCTAGCTGTATAATAGCTAGTGGGATTGTTCTACATTTACAGGATTTGTATGGATTACTAGCTGCAGCGGCTCTTTTCACTCTCTACACTGGGATCCAGATTATCCAAGCGGTCCAGCTTCCAGCTAGCCTGGGAGTAACCATAACATTTAGTGGCAGCGGTGGGATTGTCCTTGATTTCCTAGGAGAGGTACTGTGGTGGAATCTCGGTAAAAATAAATAAATTTAGTAGGCTGAGATTACCACGTGGCATGTGTACGTGCATATACTGGTGTATCGGTTGGTTGGTTGCACGTGGCAAAGATACAATCAGTAGTGTACGGAGCATGTGCGAGAATACCGGATGTAGTATTCCCCTCCTCCATTGTGCTGGGCAAGCCATGCGGTCAAACAGGAAGTTAGTTCTTATTCGTTTGATAGGGTAAGAGAATGTGTGGGTGGAGCTTATTATGGGAGGAGTTACATGCTTATATAAGGAGCCTACACTATTGTCCGGGGCTCAGAACTTGTTGTATTTTGGTGACATTAGTCCCTCTGAGTCCCGATCGGTGAACCGAATAAAGAATCTCTTCCTTCCTGAAGAAACCTGTGTCCTTCTCTCTGTGCTTGGCTTCCGTCAGTTTCTCCGGTATCATTTGGTGCATTGGCCGGGAAGCTCATCGTTCAACGGTAGCTGAGAAGCAGAGGCGTGAGACGGTCTATCTTTGCCCACGTTCTCTACGGCTTCACCCCTGAACTTCTGCGTGGACCTCCCTTCGTCTCGGCACCACTGGTTTGTTGTCCAGGAGATCATCGGCCTCTACGTAGTAAGTGCTGTGGTGTCCCCGTCGATGAGTGTGAACTCAGGTTCAGGAACGAGGAGGTAAGACGACCGCTGTTTTAGACGGCGGACCCACTAGGGGTATTGGATACCGATTGTGCGGTAGGCCCATAAGGGGTTATTTGGAATCTGCCCCCTCCAGTGGAGGGAAGGAGCGAAGGCGCACCGCTCAATTAAACGCCCTGTAGTCAGCCCGTTTAATTTTGGTTTGGAGTCAGGCGGGGTTCTGGTGTAAATAGCCCTAGCCGGACACCGGTGTCTTGTCTAGACTAGCGTTCTAGGGTGTATATTTCGTTCGCTAGGTCGGAGGGACCGGGAGACTAAGCGGCGCCTTTGTAAATTCGGTTCGCTAGATCTCAACCTATCTTGGCTAAGTGGGAAGGCGTGTAAATTTGGAACCCACTAGACTATTGATAGAGTAGATAGACTAAGAGGGTACTGTTGTAAATTCCGCCCTCTAGTTCGCTATATGTGGTGCTTGGGCAGTGTAGCTAACCAAAACGTATGTAGATAGTTTTAGGTAGTCCATCAAGGTACTGGCCAATAGATTAGTTGGGAATTGTATATGTGTTAAAGATTGTTGTAGTAGCGTGTATATCTTGCTAGATAGCGTGAGCTCTGCCGTCTAGCGAGAGTGTGAATAGTGTGTAACTGTATTATAGCGCACGGTACCATAACCATGTATAATTACTGACACTGTAAATAAGTACTAATAATTGTTGTATATGTTGCATGTTTAACACCATAACCACTACTAATTGTAATATGACTTTAAATTGTACTTTAACCTATGCTAACCGTACTATAACTACTGTTTGTAAAGACGATGTTACTGGGGTATGTTATAGATGGGTAATTCAAATATAGGAAATTATAGCGTGGGTGACCGTATAGTTTCGCCAAAGGGCACAGTATTAGTTACTTAGTGACTGGTGTAACAGCTGTGTGTGTACGGGAATTCCCTGAGTGTTTTGTTGTGTGCGTTTCACTTAGTAACTGTACCACGTGGTGCTGTTGCCGAGGGAACGGGTGTGACCATTGGTAGAGTGTTTGTATAGTTTCTGTTGGAAACGACGCTCCATTGTTAAGTATGGGCGCGTCAGATTCGACGATTTTGGATCCCTTAGGATGTATGATAAAGAATTTTAAAAAGGGATATATAGTATGTGATTTTGGGGTAAAGATGTCTCCAGCACGCTTGATTACATTGTGTAGTAGGGAATGGCCTACTTTGGTTGCCGCATGGCCACCACGTGGCAGTTTGGATCCTAATCTGGTACAGCGTGTACACGTGGCTGTATCAGGTAGGCCTGAACTTTACGGCCAGTTTCCCTATATTGATTGTTGGAGGCAGGCCGTAAAAGACTCGCCAAAATGGATCCGAGTATGCCACGAGGAACAATGTCGCCTCATGGTGGCCAGGACTCGCTTGTCCAATAAGGCCGTAATTACGCCCATTTTGGACACGCCCCCTGAGTCTGAGATCCCTATGCCGCCCCCTTACTCCTCCTCCACCGGAAGAGGAAGAGGAGGTGCTGCTGGAAACGCTCCTCCCCTTGCCACGTTGTCCCCACCTACTTCCTCCTCTAGCTCAGAGCCCAGCCCTCTTGTTTCAAACCCTCCCCTTCCGATCCCTGCTTCCGTTAACTCCACATACCCAGATTTGGCGCCATATCTAGCTTCCGGTCAGGCTCCCCCTAGCCCGGCCCGGAATATTTTACTCACCAACCTTCCCCATAGTAAAGCTTCCCCATCCCCTTGTCTTACTACCCCTCGACCGGAACCCCTAACTGACGCATCTCTACGAAGCCCCATATTAACCCGACAACTGACCGGTACTCTCCAACCCCGACATTATCAAATGCCACTTCGATTGACTCCTGGCCCGACACACATTAACGATGACGGACAGATACAATACGCTGATCAAGTCTTCGTTTATGTCCCTTTTACGACTACCGATCTCTTTAATTGGAAGACCCATAACGCCTCTTACACCGAAAAGCCTCAAGCCATGACGGATCTGTTTACTTCAATAGTCCAGACACATAATCCCACTTGGGCTGATTGCCAGCAATTATTAATGACATTGTTTAATAACAAGGAAAGGACTAGGATAAATCAAGCGGCAATTAAAGCGCTGGAAGAAGAGGCCCGTACACAAAATCAGGCCAACCCAGCAGCATGGGCCACAGCCCATTATCCAAACACCGATCCAAATTGGAATGTCAATGGCGCAGACATGGTTCATTTAAAAGCTTATAGGGACGCTATTATTGCTGGCATGAAAGCTGGAGGAAAGAAGGCGATTAACATGTCTAAGACGGCTGAGGTATTGCAGAAATGTGATGAATCGCCCAGTGTCTTTTATGACCGATTATTGGAGGCATACCGCTTGTATACCCCCTTTAATCCGGAGGCCCCTGAGAATTCCCGGATGGTTAACTCTGCCTTTGTCAGCCAAGCCTACGGAGATATAAAGCGCAAGCTACACAAGTTAGAAGGGTTCGTAGGGATGTCCATAACCCAACTAATGGAGGTAGCGAATAAAGTATATAGGAACAGGGAAACAGAGACGAAGAAAGAGGAAGAGCGCAAGATGCGTAGAAAGGCAGATATGCTAGCGGTAGCAATCGCAGGCGTAGATAGAAGGGAAAAAGAGGTGTATAGGGGAACAGATAAAGGCGATAGTAAGTGGAATAGGGAACCCCTGAGTAGGAATCAGTGCGCGTACTGTAGGGAAGAAGGGCATTGGAGAAGTGAGTGTCCACAAAGGGAACAGTATGAGAGAGACAGACCTAGGGCAGGGTATGGTAATTATAGAGGCAGAGCGAGAGGTAGAGGAGGTCCTGGAGGGAATAATGGTAGCAATAGAGGAAGTGTTAGAGAAGACAGGTATTATCCAGCAGCGCAGAGATCCCGCGATAGAGAAGATAGGGACTTTGTAGGATTGGCTGACACGGTCATGGAGGACTATTGATACCGACCGGGCTCTATCCCCCTTGGCCAAGCGGAGCCTATGGTCGATGTATCAATAGGGGGAAAAAGGAGTGCGTTCATGATCGATACTGGTGCTGAACATTCGGTGGTGACTGACCTAGTTGCTCCTCCATCTGGAAGAACCATCACCGTAATAGGAGCAACTGGAAGGAGTGCTGCTAAACCGGTTCTTAAAAGTCGACTCTGTACATTGGGAGGCCACGTAGTAAAACATCAATTCCTTTATATGCCTGAATGTCCAGTCCAACTGCTAGGACGTGATTTGTTGTCAAAACTACACGCGCAGATAACGTTTCTACCAAATGGAACAACATCTTTAAAGTTCAATGGACCTTCAGGTATAATGACAATATCTGTACCAAAGGAAGAAGAGTGGCGACTTTATACAGCGTTGACTAGCCAAAACCCTAAGAGTGATGAATCCTTGTTTAATATACCAGGAGTGTGGGCAGAGAACAACCCACCAGGACTTGCTCGCAATATCCCACCAATTCGAATCGAACTGAAACTTGGGGTCTATCCAGTGAGCTTAAGGCAATATCATATCCCACAAAAGGCCAAGAAGAATAAACAATCATATTTGGATAAGTTCATAAGGTATGGTATCCTAAAATTCTGTACTTCCCCCTGGAACACCCCATTGCTGCCTGTTCAAAAGCCCGGTACAGATGAGTATCGCCCTGTGTAGGACTTGAGAGCAGTCAATGATGCGGTCGTAAGTATACACCCAGTTGTGCCCAATCCATATAACCTGCTTGCTTTAATTCCGAGCGGGGCTACCTATTTCACTGTCTTAGATTTCAAAGATGCCTTCTTTTGCCTTCGAATTGCTGCGGAAAGCCAGTGTATCTTCGCATTCCAATGGGAAAATGCTGTAACGGGCTTGAAACGCCAGATGACTTGGACAAGACTGCCCCAAGGGTTTAAAAATTCACCTACCCTATTTGGATCATCTTTAAGTCAAGACTTACTGGATTTCAAGTCCATCCCAGGAGAGTGTGTTCTATTGCAATATGTAGATGATTTGTTGATAGCGGCAGTTACTAGAGAAATATGTCAGCAAGCAACACATGATCTACTACACATTCTCTGGAAGGCAGGATACAAGGTGTCCAGGAAGAAAGCTCAGTTGTGTCAGCCAACTGTCAAGTATCTGGGATTCCATATCTCTGAAGGTCAAAGAATAATGGGGCCAGAGAGAAAAGAAGCTGTATGCCAAATACCAATACCCAAGAATAGAAGACAAGTGCGGGAATTCTTGGGGGCAGCAGGCTTCTGTAGGATATGGATTCCCAGTTATGCGATATTGGCGAAACCTCTTTATGCAGCTATAAAAGGTACAGAACACGATCCCTTCCTGTGAACACCTGAACAGCAAAAGGCATTTGAAGATGTGAAGAAGGCTTTGATGAGTGCCCCAGCATTAGGTCTACCTTATCATACACGTTCATTCTACTTATATGTACACGAGCAAAGAAGAATGCCTGTGGGAGTATTGACACAGTACTTGGGATCATGGCAAAGACCTGTTGCATATATGTCAAAACAACTGGATGCAGTGGCCAGTGGTCTTCCACCTTGTCTAAGAGCCGTAGCTGCCGCCGCCCTGCTGGTAGCCGAAGCCGATAAACTCACTCTGGGTCAAGAACTCTATGTGCGAGTCCCGCACGCAGTACAGACGTTGCTAGACTATAAAGGCAATCATTGGTTTAGTAACAGCCGCATGACTATCAAGCTATGTTGTGTGAAAACCCAAGAGTGCATTTAGAGACTGTTAACACCTTAAATCCAGCTACCCTTTTGCCACAACCTACTGAAAGTCAACATGATTGCCTGGAGGTGATGGATGAAGTATTTTCAAGTAGACCAGATCTTCGTGACTTTCCCATCCAGAACCCTGATGTCCAGTACTATACGGACGGCAGTAGTTATGTGAAAGAAGGGATTCGCTATGCAGGATATGCAGTAACAACCATAGACAAGGTGATAGAAGCTCGGCCATTGTCAAAAGGAACATCGGCACAGAAGGCAGAACTAATTGAACTAACACGAGGGTTACAATTGGCTGAAGGTTTGAGAGTGAACATCTACCCGGACTCCAAGCAGGGCCGGTTCAAGGATTTTTGCCGCCCTAGGCAAAAAATTTTTTGCCGCCCCCCCATATGTCCAGCCCACCATGTGACATCACAATGCCCCGCCCATATGCTCTGCCATATAGGCCAACGCCAGTCTTCACAAAGTGTCTTATCTGAAAAGACAGTGTGTTTACATTAAAAAGCCTACAGGCACAGGCTATAGACACCAGAACCACTACATTATGCTGTAGTGCTTCTGGTGACTATAGTATCCATTTAATGTGAGGTAAATTAGAGATTAGTGCCACTAATAATATATTGGATTGCATACTTACCACCAGATGAGGACAAGAGGCTGATGATGGGCTCAGTCTGGCTCCACAGGTCTGGTGTAGAAGAGGCTCTCTGGAGACTGTTTTTAACAGTGCTCACAACAATTAACGAACAGGAAGCAGCTCCATTTTTTAGGGCCCCTTACACAGCTCAAGGTCTGGGCCCCCAGGGGGCATACACCTACAATGCCCACCTATAAATCCACCTACATGGCCCATCCATGAGTTGGGGATGTTTTATGTGTGCAATTTGTGTAAGGGATGTAGTGTGTGTTTGCGTGTAAGGAATGCATTGTATGTTTCTGTGTGTGTGTGTGTGTGTGTGTGTGTAAGGGGTGCAAGGTTTGTTTCTGTGTATGTAATTGAATGCAGTGTGTGTCTGTAAGGGGTGCATTAATTATGTAAGAGAACGTAAGGGATGGATTGTGTGTTTCGGGTGTGTCTGTGTGTGAGTAGGAATGCATTGTATGTTTGTGTGTGTGGGGGGGATGCATTGTGTATGTGTGTAGTGTAAAAGAGAGGGTTTGTGGGGTAGGATAGGGACTGAGATGGGAACAGCTTTCTTTTTTTTAAAAAATTATCAATTATTGATTTCCCCTTCCCTTCTGTCCCTCCGTGTTCTCCCCTTCTGTCACTTAGTGCTCTCCCTTGGCCCCCTGTCCCTCTGCAGTCCCCCTTGGTGGTCTTCTCACTCCCCCCCCCTTTAGTGATCCTCCCTCTCCCAAACCCCTTAGTAGACCTTCCCCTCCCCCTCCCCACCCCCTTAGTGGTAATCACCCTCCTCCCCTCTCCTTAGTAGTCCTCCCTCCTTCCCCCCCTTTGGTGGTCCTTCCCCCCCTTAGTGGTCCTTATCCCCCCTCCCCTAGTGGTCCTTATCCCCCCCAACCTCCCCTAGTGGTCCTTATCCCCCCCAACCTCCCATAGTGGTCCTTATCCCCCCTCCCTCCCCAAGTGGTCCTTATCCCCCTCCCCTAGTGGTCCTTATCCCCCCTCCCATAGTGCTCCTTATCCCCCCTCCCATAGTGCTCCTTATCCCCCCTCCCATAGTGCTCCTTATCCCCCCTCCCATAGTGCTCCTTATACCCCCCATCCCTCCCATAGTGGTCCTTAGACCCCCCTCCCCTAGTGGTCCTTATACCCCCCTCCCCTAGTCGTCCTTATACCCCCCCTCCCCTAGTGGTCCTTATACCCCCCTCCCCTAGTGGTCCTTATACCCCCACTCCCTTAGTGGTCCTTATACCCCCCTCCCTTAGTGGTCCTTATAAACCCCCTCCCTTAGTGGTCCTTATACCCCCCCTCCCTTAGTGGTCCTTATACCCCCCTTAGTGGTCCTTATACCCCCTCCCTCCCTTAGTGGTCCTTATACCACCCCCTCCCTTAGTGGTCCTTATACCCCCCTTAGTGGTCCTTATACCCCTCCCCTCCCTTAGTGGTCCTTATACCCCCCCTCCTCCCTTAGTGGTCCTCATACCCCCCCCCTCTCCCTTAGTGGTCCTTAATCCCCCCCTCCCTCCCTCCCTTAGTGGTCCTTAAACCCCCCCCCTCAGTGGTACTTAAACCCCCCACTCCCCCTTAGTGGTCCTTAACCCCCCCCTCCCCCTCCCCCTTAGTGGTCCTTAAACCCCCCCCCCCCTTAGTGGTCCTTAAACTCCGCCCCCTTCTCCCCCCCTCCACTTAGTGGTCCTTACCCTCCCCTCCTGCCCATGTAGCGTGGCCGGGCGGCGCGGAACGCGGGACAGGAACCTTTGTTTCCTGTACCCGGCCGCCGACGGAATGACAGGAAATGCTCACTGTGAGCATTTCCTGTCATTCCGCCGGCGGCCGGGTACAGGAAACAAGGGTTCCTGTGCCGCGTTCCGCGCCGCCCGGCCACGCTACATGGAGAGACCGGCAGGAGGGAGACCGGCAGGAGGGAGCGCTCTGCGCTTCCCTCCTGCCCGTCATAAACCCGGCCGCCCTCCATGCAGCAGTGCTGCACCGCCTGGGGCTTGCTAAAGCGCTCAGGCGGCGCAGCATGAGGAGGCGCAGTGGGGACAGGGATCCGGCGCCCCCTGGTAAGTTGCGCCCTAGGCGACTGCCTAGGTCGCCTTACAGGTGGCGCCGGCCCTGACTCCAAGTATGCGTTTTTAACCACTCATGCCCACGGAGCTTTGTATAAAGAAAGAGGACTATTGAATTCAGAGGGTAAAGAAATTAAGTACGCAGCTGAAATATTACAACTACTGGAAGCCGTGTGGGAACCGAAAGAAGTTGGTATTATACATTGTCGGGCGCATCTGAAAGGAGATGGTGATGTAACCAAAGGAAATCGGATGGCAGATAATGCAGCTAAGCGTGCCGCTGAATCAGGAAGACAGGAATATGTGGAACATATAGCTGCACTTATACCGACTCCCCTGTCTCAATGGACTCCAGTTTATACAGCTCAAGACGAAGAGTGGTTAAAGACTGAAGCTGGGAAGTACCTGGAGAACAAATTGTATCAGTTAGAAGATGGAAGAATAGTTATTCCAGCATCACTAGCTGTAGAAATTGTCCAGAACTATCACAACGGGACACATTCTGGAAGAGATAGTATGGAAGAATCTCTCAGAAAACATTTCTACATACCAAGATTGTCCAACTTGACTCAAGCCATTGTACGAAGATGTGTAATATGTGCTAAGAACAACGCAAGGCAAGGACCAGTGAAACCACTGGGAGTCCAGTATATGGGGGGACTCCCTATGTCCGATCTTCAAATAGACTATACAGTAATGCCTAAATCTGGTGGACATCGCTACCTACTAGTAGTTGTGTGTACCTATTCAGGCTGGGTAGAAGCATGTCCTACTCGTACAGAGAAAGCAGGAGAAGTTGTACGATTCCTGTTATGAGAAATAATACCCCGATATGGACTACCATTCTCTATAGGATCGGATAATGGTCCAGCCTTTGTTCATCAGTGCCTACAACAACTGACTCATATGCTTGGTATTAAGTGGAAGCTTCATGCGGCATATAGACCTCAGAGCTCTGGTAAAGTAGAAAGAATGAATAGAACTATTAAGAACCAGTTGGCAAAGATGTGTCAAGAGACTCAGCTCAAGTGGAATGTTCTTTTGCCTATAGCTCTGTTACGTATTCGTAGTACACCTACCAGAAGGATGGGTCTCTCACCTTTTGAAATCATGTATGGGCGTCCACCTCCCGTACTTGGTAACTTAAGGGGGGATTTGAGTCAGTTGGGAGAAGGAATTACCCAGCAGCAGGTTGTAGAGTTGGGTAAAACTATGGAGGAGGTACAGAAATGGGTACAAGATAGATTACCTGTGAATATTTATCCCCCTGTTCATAGCTATCATCCAGGAGATCAAGTGTGGATTAAAGAGTGGAACAGTATACCGTTAGGGCCTAAGTGGAGGGGTCCTTATGTTGTTCTTTTGTCTACCCCTACAGCAATAAAGGTGGCTGAAGTGTCTCCGTGGATTCATGACTCCAGGGTTAAACCAGCAGCAGTAGATTATTGGCAAGCTACACCAGATCCATAGAATCCCTGCAAGATCCGGTTAAAGCGCACGACTCAGTCGGAGTGACGAGGAGATATTGGGATTACAAGTGTGTTTAAAGAGATCAGTAAGTGAGTGTTTTGACGGCCATAATAAAGCCTGACCACGTACCCACGTGTCATAGCCAGGGTGTCTCGAAGGGACCTCTGTGAAGGGAAGAGCAGAACTCCATTCCTTGCAGCCCTTACATCCTGGAAGCTGAGGTGCCATCGCACGGACGAAGACTGAGGATGAAGACATCGAAAGAAGTGTTTTTGATAATGTGTATTTTTGTGTTTTAAAATATTCAGGAAGGTAGAGGTACCGACACACCTAGCTGTGAGGTTTGCATTAAGACTACTATAACAGGTAATCATATTTCCCAGACCCTAATTTGGCATTCACAATATGAGTGTAAAGGATATGTGTCTAGGTGTAGATACTTAGGTATAGAATATAGTGTATGCCATTTAGGAGTAGGAGAACCTAAGTGCTTCAATCCAGAGTATCAACCCTGTACAATTTGGTTGACCCTCCGGAATGGAGATCCACAGGGGACCCTAATAAATAAAACAGTATTAGAAACCGTACATTCTTCTGGTGTTCTGCTATTTGATGCATGTAAGGCAATATCAAGTGGTAGAAAACCGTGGAATGTATGTGGGGATCTTAAATGGGAGAGAACGTATGGGTCTAACGATAAGTATATTTGTCCCAGTAGTAAAAATAAGTACGTAAGTCCAAAATGCCCAGATAGGGATTATAATTATTGCCCATATTGGTCTTGTGTGGGGTGGGCAACTTGGGGACAGACAGTAGATAAGGATATGATTGTTACTAAGTTGCCTACCAAACCGTATTGTAAGTCTATGGAGTGTAACCCAGTCCATATACTTATTAATAATCCTGAACAATTTTTAGATAGGTTTGGTAACTTATTTGGGTTCCAGATATATGGGACGGGTTTAGATCCTGGGACAATATTATTTATAGGGATAGAGACCGATACCGTAGCATCCCAAACTCATCAGGTTTTCCATTCTTTTTATGAAGAGATGAGTGTAGAAAATAAGATCCCCCATAATGCTAAAAACCTGTTTATAGATTTAGCTGAAAGTATTGCTGGTAGTCTTAATGTGACCAACTGCTATGTATGTGGAGGTACTAACATGGGAGACCAATGGCCCTGGGAAGCAAAGGAGGTAATGTCCGGTTCTGAGACAATTGAACAAATAATATCTTCTCAAGCCGATTATCAAATGAGTGTTAGAGGTAAATCTGAGTGGCGATTAAAGACCTCCATCATAGGTTATGTTTGCATAGCAAGAAAAGGAATAATGTTTAACACATCTGTAGGAGAACTAACTTGTCTAGGGCAAAAAGCTTATGATGATAATACAAAGAATACAACCTGGTGGTCGGCTTCAAATGTCTCAGAACCACCTAACCCGTTTGCAAGTTATGCCAATTTAAAGGACATGTGGTTTGATCTATCTATCACATCTAGTTGGAAAGCCCCAGCAAATTTGTACTGGATCTGTGGTAAGAAGGCCTATTCGGAGTTACCACAGGACTGGGAAGGGGCATGTGTGTTAGGTATGCTCAAACCATCCTTCTTCTTGTTGCCTATTGAAACAGGAGAGACTTTGGGAGTTAAAGTATATAATTTGAATCATAGGAAGAAAAGGGGACCCCTAGAGATAGGTACCTGGGAAGATAATAATTGGCCTCCCCAGCATATCATAGATTATTATGGGCCAGCCACTTGGGCAGAAGATGGTACTTTCGGATATAGAACCCCAATATATATGCTCAACCGCATTATAAGGTTACAGGCAGTGGTTGAGATAATTACCAATGAGACATCACAAGCGCTCAATCTCCTAGTGAAGCATAATACTAGGATGAGGACAGCCGTTTACCAAAATAGATTAGCTTTGGATTATCTATTGGCAGTAGAGGAAGGTGTATGTGGGAAGTTTAACCTAAGCAATTGCTGTCTTCAAATAGATGATGAAGGGCAAGCAATAGCTGAGCTTACTAGCCATATGGTTAAACTAGCCTATGTGCCTACTCAGGTATGGAAAAGGTGAACAAGTAGTTTGTTTGGTAATTGGTATGAGCAGTTTGGAGGAATTAAGGCATTGGTAGGTGGAGTCATGCTAATCTTAATGCTGTGTCTTCTCCTACCATGTCTTGTTCCTTTGGTAGTTAGGTCTGTGCAGGGCATTATAGAAAATATAGCAGAAAGAAAGGCTGCTGCACAGATAATGGCCATATATAGGTATGAGGCTCTAAATCAGGGAAAACTAGTGCAGGAAGAAGAATGTTGAGGGATTCATGTCATTAGTCGCAAAGTCTGGTCTGGTTCATGGCAACATGAGGTATATGCAAACTAAGGTTAAGTGATGCCTCCATAATTGTGAAAATATCAGAGGCATCAAAGGGGGGAATGTGGTGGAATCTCGGTAAAAATAAATAAATTTAGTAGGCCGAGATTACCACGTGGCATGTGTACGTGCATATACTGGTGTATCGGTCGGTTGGTTGCACGTGGCAAAGATACAATCAGTAGTTTACGGAGCATGTGCGAGAATACCGGATGTAGTATTCCCCTCCTCCATTGTGCTGGGCAAGCCATGCGGTCAACAGGAAGTTAGTTCTTATTCGTTTGATTGGGTAAGAGAATGTGTGGGTGGAGCTTATTATGGGAGGGGTTACATGCTTATATAAGGAGCCTACACTTTTGTCCGGGGCTCAGAACTTGTTGTATTTTGGTGACATTAGTCCCTCTGAGTCCCGATCGGTGAACCGAATAAAGAATCCCTTCCTGAAGAAACCTGTGTCCATCTCTCTGTGCTTGGCTTCCGTCAGTTTCTCCGGTATCAGTACCGAACGGATGGAGAGCGCTTACAACAAATTGAAACGCACGACCTTAAAGGATTTACTCGAAAGCCGAGGGAGGAACGCCAGCAACCGTCCGAGAAGGGAACTGATCGCAGAATTAACCGAACTGGATCAGAGCTTCACAATGGCAGAAACCCCGACCACGAGTAGTGACGAAAAGACCAGGATTGTTCGGGAGAGGCTCTCGCTATATGGGCCGAACCCCTCTATGGAACTAGTGCAGCAACTGATGGCAGAAGCAGACGAGGACATCCGAAAGGCTAGAGCCCACAAGCTCAGTCTAGTGACTGCACACCGCAACGCCGAAGCAGTACCAATCATAATTCCTGCAGAGAACACTGGGAGGCCAAAGATACCCTATGCGGCTTTTAGACCTTTCCTGGAGAACGAGACAGGAATTGATGAGTATTTGGCGGATTTTGAGCGGCAATGTGCACTGCACCAGATCCCCAGCCAAGAGTGGCCCACGATATTGTCTGGAAAGTTATCCGGGCGAGCACTGGAAGCATTTCGGACTTTGAGTACTGAGGAAGTGACCCAGTATACGCTGGTTAAAGACACACTTCTGCGGCGGTATGCTGTAACTCCCGACACATACCGCCGACAATTTCGTAGCACAAAAAAGAAGCCCAATGATACGCATATGGAATGGGCGCACCGAATGCGAAGAGCAGCCAACCACTGGATGCATGGGAGTAAAGCAGAGGAAATATTACAATTGTTTTTGTTGGAACATTTTTATAATGGAATGGAACAACAGGGAAAGGAATGGCTGCGAGACAGACGACCTGCTACCTTGGAAGAAGCGGCTAAGTTAGCCGACAAACACTACAATTCCCGTTTGCACGAACCCACAAACTACCGAACAGCGGCACGAGTCGAACACAAAGACAACTACCGTACGCCTCCCCACACCGATTTCCGAGCTCCGGTACCCGCTGGGCCGATATGGTACTCGGGACCACCCAGTAACAACCACTCTGACCATCCCCGACCCACGTGCTTTAGATGCAAGCAACCAGGGCATCTGGTTAGCTCATGCGGGAATGGTTCTGGACCAGATTCGGTACTCCGGCCTGACTCTGAAGCCAGAAAAATGTCACTTTGGGATGGCCGAGGTACAGTACCTGGGTCACAGAGTGGGGTGTGGGAAACAGCGACCAGAGCCGGCTAAGATAGAAGCCGTCGCCAATTGGCCTACCCCCACCACTAAAACCCAGGTCCTAGCCTTCCTGGGTACTGCAGGGTACTACAGATGGTTCACAAAAGGATTATGTGCACCGATTCGTGAAACGAACAACAGACCACCCGGTCCCTGGCGTGTGCCGCCACTTAACCCCGGTCACCTTTCCTACTACCGAACGGCCGACCACCATACTGGAAGAGTGTGTTACCACTTGATCGCCCAGAGCGTTGCGGTTTGCGGTTAACCGCAGGCTAATTGACGGCCTCAGGGCATTCCCGTTCGTGCCTTATATCCCGATCATCTAACTACCGAAAGGGTCACGAATGGGGACCACCTACAGCCTGGCGTGTGGCCTCAATTAGAATGTGAAATGTTGCGGTTAACTGCAGGTTAAGTACCTGCTTCACGACGGTCTACGTTCGGCTCCAGAACAGCTGAAACATCCAGCCAGAGAGCGGGGATTCATTCACAACTCTGGCCGGTACCCGTTCCACGAGTTTGATGCCGAGGTCCCGCTGCCTATTGAAAAAGGCAAAAACATGGCCGCCATCTAAGGCTCTGGAACCAAATATGCGAACGGAATTTATAACGAATAAACTGAGCATATGGTTCGTGGGTTTGAGGCGCTCTTTGGTGAACTTTTACATCCAGACCGGGGCTATAGAATGAATGGTAGAAGTCCTGAATTCTAACTAATAATGTGAAAGTTATATATATTTTAACCTGTTTTTTGTGTGTAATAAAAACAAGGTATTTAGGCGCTTGGAGATAATTGTATTGTCAAAGTCGTTGGATTCATTATCTCCAAGCTGGGCGGTAACAAATTCAAACGATGCATTGTATTCTGATTGGTTGATACCAGGGGGCTGTCCCTGGACCTGAGATTTTGCTTAAAGCCATTAAAGCCAGTTCTTGTTTGACCTTCAAATCGCAGCCTCGACTTTTGTGGGGGAAAGAGTATCCTAGCTGTATAATAGCTATTGGGATTGTTCCACATTTACAGGATTCATATGGATTACTAGCTTCAGCGGCTCTTCTCACTCTCTACACTGGGATCCAGATTATCCAAGTGGTCCAGCTTCCAGCTAGCCTGGGAGTAACGTAACACATTTTGTTAAAAAAAAACTATCAAGGAGAGATCATCACCTCTGGCCGTTGAGACTATTGATGGGAGACCTCTCTCTCAACCCTTGATTACCCACAAAACCATGCCTATTAACATTTCCATAGGAGCTTTACACAAAGAATTCCAGATAATTGCTTCTCCTTCTTGTCCCATCATATTAGGATTTCCTTGGCTCATTAAGAACAATCCTCATATTGACTGGGCAAAGGGGGAAATACTGGAATGGGGTAAAGACTGAGAGATGTGTGTTACCCATTACCAAGATAGTGGGCATCGTTAATTTTCCCACTACTATGCCTCAGACCTCCTCATAAATCTGCTACCTGGCGCTATGCCCCCTAGGGGGGGGGGCAATATATGCCTTATCTCCAAAGGAGAGAATCATGGATGAGGTTATCAAAAATTTCCTAAGTACGGGCCACATACGTAAGTCATCCTCGCCTGCTAGTGCAGGGTTCTTTTTTGTATAAAAAAAGATGGAGAATTACGCCCATGCATTGATTACAGGGCATTAAACAAGATCACCATAAAAAATACCTATCCCATTCCCCTCATCTCCTAATTGTTTGACAAACTCCAGGGTGCTAAAATATTTACTAAACTTGACCTCAAGGAGTGCGTACAATTTGGTAAGAATTAAGGAAGATCATGAGTGTAAAATGGCATTTAACACTAGAAGTGGGCACTATGAGTACCTCATACCTTTGGGTTATGCAATGCTCCGACCTTATTTCACGATTTTATTAACAATGTACTCAGGGACTATTCATTTGTTCTAGTTAACCTGGATGATATCCTTATTTATTCCCCAGACCTTCAGACTCATCATGAACATGTTAAACAAGTATTACAAACATTGCTTGATAATTGCCTTTATAGTAAACTTGAGAAAGGCATATTTGATCAGCATGAGGTTCAGTTTTTGGGGTATAATATTTGATCATAACCCCTTTTGATCATAACTGACCACAAAAATCTGGCATATATAGATGATGCCAAATGACAGTCTTCTAGACAGGCTAGATGGTGTTTGTTCTTATCTCGCTTTAACTTTATTTTAACTTACAGACCTGGTCCCAAAAACGTTAAAGCTGACGCCTTATCTAGACAGTTTGACATTGAATCGGAATAAGAACAAGAGACATCCCCTATTGTTCCACCTGAATGTATCATTGCTTCCACTGTTCTTCCTCTGCTTCCTCTGCTTGGTGCTATCATGGAGGCTAAATTCCAGGCACCTTGCAATAAACCTCTAGATAAATTGTTTGTTCCATTGATTGAAAGAGAGAAGGTAACGAGGGTGTTCCACAACAATGTGACTGCTGGGCATCAAGGCATTTCCCTTAGATGGTTATCTGAGAGTGTGTTCCTGATCGTATGTTTCTGGTTATTGACTTTGGCTTCATTTTGACTTCCCTGACTTTGGATATCCTTAGTCCATATCCGCTATTTTGAGATCATTTTGGTGGCATTCACTCAGGAAAGATGTCAATGAATATGTGCAGTCCTGTTCAGTATGTGCAGTTTCTAAGGTTCCTCATAAACTTCCATGTGGATTATTACATCCACTTCCTGTACCTAGTGTTCCATGGTCCCATTTGTCCATATATTTCATCGTTGAACTTCCTAGTTTAAATGGCTATACCACAATCCTTATGGTGGTTGACCGCTTTTCCAAGATGGCTCATTTTATACCACTCAAAAAATTGCCACTCACAAGACCTGGTTCTTATTTTTATACGAGACATTGTCAGACTACATGGTATTCCTCAAAATATTGTGTCTGACAGGGGCTCTCAGTTTGTGTCTCGATATTGGAGGGCTTTTTAATTAACAGTTGGGTATTGGATTGTCACTCTCTTCCCATCCCCAAACCAATTGCACGGCTGAGAGGGCTAACCAATCATTGGAATTGTATTTACCTTGTTTTGTGAAAAGCACATAAGATAACTGGTCTGAATTGTTGCCCTGGGCGGAGTTTGCCTGGAACAATACTACCCATGACTCTTCCGGACATAGTCCATTCTTTGTCAATAACAGTCATCATCCTACTGTCCTACTGGCTGTTTTCTCTGACACAGCTTTCCCTGCTCTGGATGATCACCTTGCTTCTATTCGTTAGACTTGGACCAAAGTTCACTGTGCTCTCGAGACTGCGGCTGCTCATTTCAAATTTCATGCTGATAAACGACAGGGTGCCAGCACTGTTTACCAGTTGGGTGAGAGGGTGTGGTTATCATCGCGCAACATCATACTGAAAGTTCCTAGCATGAAGTTTGCCCCCAGATTCCTTGTCCATTTCATATCATTCAGAGAATTAACCCTGTTTCCTATTCTCTGGCACTTCCTGCCTCCTTATGTATTCCTAATACATTTCATGTTTCCTTACTCAAACCTCTTATTTGCAATAGGTATACTGTCCCAAGTGTTCCCCCTCCTCCATTAGTTGTTTCTGGACAGGAGGAGTATGAAGTCTCCTCCATAATTGATTCCGGGTTTTCTTGTGGTTCCTTACAGTATTTAGTTGATTGGAGGGGGTATGGGCCTGCCGAGATGTGACGAAACCAATCTCGCCACATTGTATTGGAGGAGCCTGGTTGCCCGCCTGCTGCCTTTGGATTATGGACCGGCAGCTAAAGGGTTAATTTTACTGTGCAGAAGAATTTATTTCTCCCTTTCTGCACAGCAGTTCGGTAGATTTCATATACCGAACAAACAGCCGTTCACCAACCTCCCCAGAGCCGTGGGAAGCCGGCCGGCGTTGTTAATTGGCCACCCAGAAGCTGGAGTGTGCTGCTTAATTGCTTGTTAACTGTGTGGCCGCTGTTACACTTAGCGGCCGCTAGGTGGCGCTGTTCTGGAGCTCCCCGGGCAGCCAGCACTTTTCTGCCCGGCTTTCATGCACCAAAATCGGACACTTTTCCGTGCAGGCACCGCTGAACCTCCAGCCCCTGGTTCTAATTCGTATGGATTTGGTGAATGCAGGGAAATTCGGTAGTTTGTTTTATGTGAACTGTAGTAACCCAGATAGCCTGCCATGGAGCCTGTTCGTATAATTAAAGACTTTGGCTCCATGGCAATTACAATGTATTTGTGTGATCTGGGTGCCATTCACCTAATAATGTGCACCCAGACCTGAGCTATCTGGGGATATGTTACATGTCTGTGTTTTGTGTATAAAATGTGTCTGTATGTATTTTAAAGTGATAGTCTGTTTCTGTGTCACCATGTGCATAATGGAGTCTGGCCTTTGTCCTAGGAGATAATTGAATTACTTCATTAATTATCTCCAGGACAGAGAGGAGGAAACCAAGATGCATGGTGGGAAGGTATTGTGGCTGTATGTACTAATCTGATACATGTCTGTCTGCTGTTTCAGTCTTCCATCTGGTCCCCTAGGGGAGTGTCCACCAGGTGGGAGACCTGCATAAATACAGGGGCAGGTAGCCCTCATTAAACAGACCACTGCTTGACCTTCAACACGGAGCCTTGTCTCGTTCTTGGGGGGATTCACTGTATGCTGATAGGGACTGACTGCCAGGAGTGTAAGCCGCTTGGGAGCTTTTCCTGTTCGTCTGCTAGCAGCAATTCGTGAGGTTCCAGTTCGGGAGTTTGGAGTGCTACCTTCTTCCCTTGTATGCAGTTCGGGAGTTTGGTGCATTCACCTATATCCGAATTCGTGAGTTTTGGTGCTTTTACAGTAGCTGTGCCTTTTTGTGAAAAGGGGATTATCGCCTAAACGGACTTTTCACCTTTTATGCTGAAACGGTCTGTAACACGAGCGTTCTTGGGTTTCGGCTTCCAACATTCATGCTGGCCGCAAGATTCGTTCTTTCCATGCCAAGTTTTGTCTCAAACCTGGTACTGCCCGCCTGGTGGGCAGTCTTCAGGTAGGGCTTAATGTCACATATTCATCCTCACTGTGACGATACCTTACCTTTCTCCTCCGGACCCGCGCAGCGCGGCGGTCTCTCTGTCTGCTTCCAGGAGGCGGTGCAGCCTGTCGGGCGCTAGCCGCTCACGGCAAAACCCCTCTTATGAAGCGGCGCATGCGCGCCGACGTCATTAGGATTTTGCCGCAAAAATTCAAACGTGGCCACGCTCCCGGACCTTTTGGGGGCATGGCTTTAAAGCTAAACACACCTCACTATAAAAGGGCGCCCCTGTCCTTCCCTCAGTGCCCTAGTGTGGTTCGTGTTTGTTCCCTCTAGCGCTCTTGATAACATTTGTCTGTTTTTCTGGTATATTGACCCTTGGCTTCCTTATTGACTACTCTCTTCTCTGGCTCCCAGAATTTTGGCTTGGCTATTTCTCGTGTATTCCGTTTTCTGTACTCCCTTGACCTTTGGTTATTCATTTGACTATTCTCTGACGTTAAGCCCGGCCACCCTAAGGTCCGGTATATGTCTCTTTCTGGGTTACTATCTGCGTGAAGGGGTCACTGTCATTACACTCACCTTGTGATATCTATGGTAGTAATTGCCTTTCTGGCAATAACGGAAGTGCCGCTCAGCAGCCCAGCGCCAGTATACCTGACTCCTGCAACATGTTGGTGGACTCTGGCCGCTGTGGATACATGCCATTTTATAGCCCCACGTCCGCCAACGGTAATGACAACGTCAATGTGCGTGTGACGACAGGCAAAAGACGCGCTGACACGTTCTGGGGTCAAAGGCCGGTTACGGCCAATCGGATCTTTAGGAGGATTATTTAACCCCTTAAGGACCAAACTTCTGGAATAAAATGGAATAATGACGTGTCACACACGTCATGTGTCCTTAAGGGGTTAAACTAATTTTTACTTTTCTTCATTGCCCTGTTGTGGTTTCCATTAGATGGTTATCCGAGAGTGTGTTCCTGATCGTATGTTTCTGGTTATTGACTTTGGCTTTGTTTTGACTTCCCTGACTTTTGGTATCCTTGACTATTGGCTTTCCCTTATTGCTGTGTCCCATTCTGTGTCCCTGACCTTGGCTAGTATATTGACCTTTTTTAGGTACATTAAGTCTGGCCATTCCAAGGTCCGGTTAGACGTTACCCTTAGTCCTAGGTGTGACAAAATTCTGCGTGCTGGATCAACTGTAATCCTGACACTCCATCTCCTAATGGATTTTACTTTTTCCATCCATTCTTTTACAGAGGGTATTACAGTTGAACTCGAGTGTTAGGGAATCAGTGCCTTGGCTGCCTTTATTAGATGGGGTATCAGATATCTTGCAAGTGGTTGTGGTTGGGGAGCAAGGTACTGAAGTATCAGTGAAAGAGATGAGTTAAAATGAAATAGAAGCCCAATATGGTTTGTTTTTATGGCAAAAACACCAAATGTGAGCTGTAGTGCCTATGTGTTCCCCGCACCTCCAACATTGTTTGGATGTGTTAGGGAATACGCAATGCAGGGCCTGAGGGGATATACGCCATGTGACGAGACCAATCTCGCCACTGTGCATTGTAGGAGCCTGGTTGCCTGCCTGCTGCCTTTTGACTATGGACCGGCATTTAAATACTTTATTTTCCTATGCAGAAAGGTCTATTCATGTATTTCTGCTCGGACAAACAGCCATCTATTGGTCTCCCAGGAGTCACGGTTAGCTTGCAGGCGCCGCCAATTGACCGCCCAGAAGCCGTGGTTAATTGACTATACCGGGTGGCCGAGGTTTTGCATACTGAACACTGGATGGCAGAAGTCTGCAGTTCACACGCGGCCGGTTCATTCACGGATTTACTGAATGAACTCATTTAACCCAGATAGCTATGCCGTGGAGCCTATCCGTGCAATAAAAGACTTTGGCTCCATGGTAATTGAACTGTATGTGTGGTGTATTTTTTTGTATTTTACTGTCTTTTTATTGCCATGTGCTTAATTGAGTTTTGCCTCTGTCCTTGGAGATAATTTGATTACTTCCCAATTATCTCCAGGATAGAGAGGAGGGATTGTTATGTCATTGTGGGAGTGTTTATCTGTGTTGTATGTTTTGATTGGATGTTCCACAAAACCCTGTGGGTGGGACTTTGTCTGTAAAATGTAACTTAGAATATACTAATTGCATGGCAGAGTCTACTGAAGAAGCATGGATGAGCATGAATATTCTCAGGAAAGTTCAGGAATCCTTTTGTTGATTCTTTCTCTATTATGGCACAGAATACAGAAAATGGGTTTGAATCACAATGGGTTGGAGATCACAATAGATAGTGCCTCAAATTTAGTGTAGATCGTCGGGTTGGCTATCTATGTGATATAGGGTTTTAAAATGTGGCACATAGGGAAATATGGGTATAGCATAATAGTAGCGATATTTCTCTGGGTTGTGCTAGTCTTTCTAGGGGGATAATGTGTGCATTCTGTATCACATCTTGGAATTTGAGGTAGGAGTTCTCACTTGGTGTGAGAGGCATAATGTTGAGGTAGGAAGAGACCATTATGAGATACCTGCAACAGGGGTGTCTATTAACATAGTCGGATTCATGTCTATCCAATGTTTTATCCAGATTGCAACTGTTGGGGCAATAGAAGGGTGTGCTGGAGGACAAATAGCCTCAAGGGTTGTGGTTTGTCATAAAAGTGGTGACAATACTTTGGTATTTAACTACCGATATCAATGCTCCCTGTAATCTTGGAAAAATGCATCCACACACAACTTTGTGAATATTATGAACTATCAAATTATCTGACCCCTGATCAATCAGGCTTTTGTCCAAATCACTCAACTTCGACCCAAGTTTGCAATGACATCCAAACTGGCCTGGAACAAGGAGACTTAACTGGAGCTATTTTCCTTGATTTTGCCAAGGTCTTTGACACAGTAGGCCATGGCATTCTTTTGCACAAACTTAAAAAATCAGGCATTGGTTATAATCCGCTAACCTGGTTTCAATCGTATGTTTTAGACCGATTGCAATATGTTGCCATTTCTGATAGCTCTTCCCTCCCTCTTCCAGTCACGTGTGGTGTTCCCCAAGGCTCCATACTTGGCCCCCTGCTATTCACATTATTTATAAAGGATCTGCAAATCATCAACTGTACACATGTATGCAGACGACACTGTAATTTACGCCAGTAAACCAAAGCTACTGCAGTTTGAGGCTGTGCTCCAAAACCAATTCACAGAGGTAGAAAAGTGGATAGCGGATAACAAACTCTTCCTAAACACTGAGAAAATCATTATAATGATCTTTGGAACTGTACCTAAATTGCGTAAACTGCAAAATCAACAATTGTGTATCAGAACAAATTCAAATAGCACACTGACAGCAGTCTGTTCTTTTAAATATCTAGGTATGTTGCTAGACTCAATCTTACCTTTGGCCTTCACATTGAAAAAAATTTCTTCAACACTTTACCCAAAACTAGGTGCCCTGTGCAGAAACAAATCCTAACTAAGCCATACAGTAAGGAAACAGATTGTGCAGCAAATGCTAATGCTAATGCCGGTCATTGATTATGGGGATGTAGGGTATGCACCCGCACCGCAAACCCACCTTAATAAACTTAATACGTTCTGTAATTCATTCTGCTGCTTTGTACTAGAATGTAATTACTTTACCCACCAAAAGTGACTAAAAAGTGTATTTATTCGCTTGGAGATAATTGAGTTGATACAGCAATTAACTAAATTATCTCCCAAGCAGAGGGAAGGAATTTACAGTAATGAATGGGAGTTTTTAACTGTGTGACTATAAGCTATTGGTTGTTGTGTTTGTATTTTCGGTGCCCAACAAGGTCCATGTGGGTGGTAACCTTGTGGGAAAAGTTGTTTAAAATAATCAGTTCTACTTCACCCTCAACCTAGAGTCTTCAGTGGCGTTGCTGGGGGGGCAGAGGGGGCCAAATGCCAGCAACCTGCTGGCCATGTGTTTGAATTATATTCCCTCGGGCTGTAACAGTCTGTCACAGCCCAAGGGAATGCAGGGCAGAGCAGCTCAGCTGGAGGCTGGGGGCTGTCTGTGGCCGGAGAGAGCACTGACAGGCTCCCCGGCACAGGCCCCGCCCCCAAACGAAGCCCCGCCTCCTGCACATAAGCTCCGCCCCCGCCGTTAAGCAGCAGCCCATGCTGCTGCTGGAAAGCATGGAAGATGGCTGCCTGACCTCCAGCAACAGGCTCCAGGGACAGGTAGGCTTAATGTGCTTGTGTGTGTGTCTGTCTGTCTGTCTGCTAGTGAGGAAGCGTGTGTGTGTTTATGGAATCAGTAGTCTGTCTGTGTATGAACTCAGCAGTGTGTCTGTGTGTGGACTCAGAAGTCTGTGTGTGTGTCTGTGTCTGTGTGTGTATGGACTCAGTAGTCTGTGTGTGTGTGTGTGTGTGTGTGTGTATGGACTCAGCAGTCTGTGTCTGTATGTGTATGGACTCAGCAGTCTGTGTCTGTGTGTGTATGGACTCAGCAGTCTGTGTCTGTGTGTGTATGGACTCAGCAGTCTGTGTCTGTGTGTGTGCGTATGGACTCAGCAGTCTGTGTGTGTGTGTGTGTGTGTGTATGGACTCAGCAGTCTGTGTCTGTATGTGTATGGACTCAGCAGTCTGTGTCTGTGTGTGTATGGACTCAGCAGTCTGTGTCTGTGTGTGTGCGTATGGACTCAGCAGTCTGTGTGTGTGTGTGTGTGTATGGACTCAGCAGTCTGTGTGTGTGTGTGTATGGACTCAGCAGTCTGTGTGTGTGTGTGTGTATGGACTCAGCAGTCTGTGTGTGTGTGTGTGTATGGACTCAGCAGTCTGTGTCTGTGTGTGTGTGTATGGACTCAGCAGTCTGTGTGTGTGTGTATGGACTCAGCAGTCTATATGTGTGTGTGTGTGTGTGTGTGTGTATGGACTCAGCAGCAGGACCGCCATCAGGGCATAACGGTTGTCATGGGCCCGGCGGTCCTGGGGGGCCTGAACTACTCTTGTAGTCCGAGCCCCACATTCCTTATGTGCACTTATATATAATTTTTGCTATATATATGTGCACAGAGGGCCCCCTGCTACCTGTACATTGAAGAGGGGGCCCAGCAGCACACTCTGTCCTCCTTTCCAGCTGCTCTCTGTCTAACTTCCCTGCGGCCCTGCGGCCGCCCATGGCAACGCTCCGCACAGCACGCAGACCTGTCTCACGAGAGTTAGTCAGAGAGGAGCTGGAAAGGAAGACAGTGTGTGCTTCTGGGCCCCCTCTTCAATGTAACGCGGCTGGCTCGCTTCACCATGCCACCGGACCACCAGGGAATGCGATCTCCCCCCTCCCTGGCACGGTAAGAACTGTGAAATGTGAAATATACATAAATAAATTAAAAAAAAAATACTCCCCTCCCCCTATTTTACACACACACTGCATCCTTACAAGCACACACTCTGCACTACACACACTACATTCACTAAACACACTCTGCACTACACACACACTACATTCACTAAACACACTGCACTACACACACACTATATTCACTAAACACACTGTGCACTACACACACACTATATTTACTAAACACACTCTGCACTACACACACACTATATTCACTAAACACACTCTGCACTACACACACACTATATTCACTAAACACACTCTGCACTACACATACACTACATTCACTAAACACACTCTGCACTCACTACAAACACTACATTCACTAAACACACTCTGCACTACACACACACTACATTCACTAACACACACTTTGCTCTACACACACACACACACACTACATTCACTATACACACTTTGCACTACACATACACAAACTCACACACTGCATTCACTAAACACACTCTGCACTACACATACTCACACTACATTCACTATACACTCTCTGCACTGCACACACACACTACATTCACTAAACACACTTTGCACTACACACACACACACACACTACATTCACTATACACACGTTGCACTCACTACACACTACATTTACTAAACACACTCTGCACTACACACACACACACACACACACTACATTCACTAAACACACTTTGCAACACACACTGCATTCACTTTACACACGTTGCACTCACTACAAACACACTACACTTACTAAACACACTTTGCACTCACTTCAAACACACAACATTCACTACAAACACACTACATGCTCTATACACACTACATTTACTATGCACACTACATCCACTACAAAAACACACACTCTGCATTCACTATACACACCTACATTCACTACACACACACTCTGCATCTAATGCATGCATACAAACATTACATCCATTGCATCCACTATACACAATGCATCCATGACACACATACTGCATCCACTATACACACTGCATCCATAACACACATACTGCATCCACTACACACATTCTACATCCACTCTACACACTGCATCCATGACACACATTCTACATCCACTATACACGCACACACACTTCATCCTTGTGGCCAGATCTTGAGCTGTGTCAGGGGCCCTAAAATTTCTGATGGCAGCCCTGCTCAGCAGTCTCTGTGTGTGTATGGACTCAGCAGTCTGTGTGTGTGTATGGACTTAGCAGTCTGTGTATGTGTGTGTGTGTGTATGGACTCAGCAGTCTGTGTGTATGTGTGTGTGTATGGACTCAGCAGTATGTGTGTGTGTGTGTGTGTGTATAGACTCAGCAGTATGTGTATGTGTATGGAATCAGCAGTCTGTGTGTGTGTCTGTGTGTATGGACTCAACAGTCTGTATGTGTGTATGGACTCAGCAGTCTGTGTGTGTGTGTGTGTGTGTGTTTATGGATTCAGCAGTCTGTGTGTGTGTGTGTGTGTGTGTGTGTATGGACTCAGGACTCTGTGTGTGTGTGGGTGTATGGACTCAGCAGTATGTGGGTGTGTGTGTATGGACTCAGCAGTCTGTGTGTGTGTGTATGTCTTTGTGTCTGTGTGCGTGTATGGACTCAGCAGTATGTGTGTGTATGGACTCAGCAGTATGTGTGTGTATGGACTCAGCAGTCTGTGTGTGTGTGTGTCTGTGTGTATGGACTCAGCAGTCCGTGTGTGTGTGTGTGTGTGTGTGTATGGATTCAGCAGTCTGTGTTTGTGTTTGTGTGTGTGTGTGTATGGACTCAGCACTCTGTGTGTGTATGAACTCAGCCCACTGTGTGTGTGTATGGACTCAGCAGTATGTGTGTTTGTGTGTGTATGGACTCGGCGGTCTGTGTGTATTTGTGTGTGTATGGACTCAGCAGTCTGTGTGTGTGTGTCTGTGTATGGATTCAGCAGTCTGTATGGACTCATCAGTCTGTGTGCGTGTCTGTGTGTATGGACTCAGCAGTCTGTATGTGTGTATGGACTCAGCAGTCTGTGTGTGTATGGACTCAGCAGTCTGTGTGTGTGTATGGACTCAGCAGTCTGTGTGTGTATGGACTCAGCAGTCTGTGTGTGTCTGTGTCTAGGACTCAGCAGTCTGTGTGTGTATGGACTCAGCACTCTGTGTGTGTGTTTGTGTATACGGACTCAGCAGTCTGTGTGTCTGTCTGTGTGTATATGGACTCAGCAGTCTGTGTGTGTATGGACTCAGCAGTCTGTATGTCTGTGTGTGTGTATGGACTCAGCTGTGTGTGTGTTGGACTCAGCAGTCTGTGTGTAAGTGTATAAATCAGCCTGTGTGCATTCAGCAACGTCTGTGTGCATTCAGAAATCTGTGTGTGTGTATTCAGAAGTCTCTCTGTGTTCGTATCTGTGTACTGTGTGTATGTACTCAGCAGTCTATCAATAATTAAAATTTGTATTCCTGTGAGTTGTTGTGTAGGAAGGGCCCCAGTGCACTGCTTTGCCCGGGGGGCCTTAACACTGTTTAGATGGTACTGCTTGTGTGTGTCAGTGAGCTTCTATTTATTGAGCATGTGTGTGTCCCTGAACTTCTTTGTAGTGAGCCTTGTGTTTATACAAGTGAGTTTGTCTTTAGTAAGCCTGTGTGCAAGTCAGAGAGTTTTTGTCTGTCAGTGAGCCTATTTGCGCATGTCAGTGAGCTTGTGTGCTCACTGTAATATTGTAATATATATATATATACAATATTGTCCAATGCTTGCACTCCAGTAAATTTTTGGTTATGGCCTGGTGCTTGTCAGCAAAATTAATAAAAATCAAAGTAGGAAAAAGCACTCCAAGGACTTCTTTCAATGTTGAAAAAATAAATAACTTAACTTTATTCGGCAACTGCCATGAGGAATCAACGTTTCAGTCCTGTGTCATCCTGACGAAAGTCCTGACACAGGACTGAAACGTTGATTCCTCATGGCAGTTGCCGAATAAAGTTAAGTTATTTATTTTTTCAACATTGAAAGAAGTCCTTGGAGTGCTTTTTCCTACTTTGATTTATATATATATATATATAGTTTGGCTCTGCCAGCGAGTGCGCTTTACCGCTGAATCATCTGTGTGAGCTGCCGCACACTTTAGCCCTGCTACACGCATCTGGGAGCTGCTGTTGACAGGTACTTGTAGTCTAGAGATTGGGACATGGGGTATATGCTCAGCTATCTGTATAATACTATAGTGCTGTTCTCTGTATAATACAGGTCTGTGTCTGTATAATATCCTGGGATAATCAGTATTCCCTGTATAATGCTGCTCTCTGTCTTGGGATATTATACACAAACAGATCTGTATTTACAGCGAGCAGCACTATACAGGGAGCACTGACTGTCCCAGGATATGATACACACAGCCATGTATTATACAGAGAGCAACACTATACAGGGAGCACTGACTGTCCCAGGATATTATACACACAGCCATGTATTATACAGAGAGCAACACTATACAGGGAGCACTGACTGTCCCAGGATATTATACACACAGCCATGTATTATACAGAGAGCAGCACTGTACAGGGAGCGCTGAATGTCCCAATGTCTCAAATGTGGGCACTATGGCACTATATCAAGGGAAATGTTTTTTTTTTTAATAATCCTCGGTGGAAAATAATGAATCCTCCACCAGGGATTAATAAAAAAAAAAAAAACACAACATTGTGTCGGGGGGCGGGGCTTAACATGCGGCAGGGGCGGGGTCAAACTGCGGCGAGGGCGGGGTTAAATGTGCCCCCCTACTTTTGTCCCTGGCCCACCATGTGCCCCCCTAAAAATGAATCCTAGAGACGCCACTGAGAGTCTTGTCTCCTTTTTGGGGGAAACTGCTATACAGCTATCACACCAGCTCTTGTAAGAGCTTCACTACTTGGATGACTACTGGAAGGCTGTGAATACCCCTCATACTCGAGAGAAGGACACCCTCTAGTGGTGGGAACCCCTCTACTCATCGGAGTAACTGCTACATTTGGTGGCAGCGGTGGGATGGTCCTGTCTTCCCAAAGGAGGTACTGCACTAATGGAGAGTCAGTATGAGAAACTGAAACGACTGACGCTGAAAGACTTGCTAGAGAGCCGTGGATGTTCGGCTAGTAGCCGACCACGACGGGAGCTGATAGCCAAACTGGTCGAATTGGACCGAACCAACACGATGGCCGAACCAAATCTACCGAACGGAGAGGAGGACAAGATCCAGAGAGTAGTGCTCCAGTCCCTCCAGCCCCTGCTCGTTATTCCGGACCCTCTAGGTTCCAGCAGAACCAATCCAGGACCAGGTGCCATGGATGCCAACAACTGGGGCATATCCCTAACAACTGTCCCCTGGAACCACCCAGATCCAACTGGGGACGATCACCAACCCGGCAACAACCTACACTAGCTGTTCACTGTTTGGAGGCCAAGGAATACCTAGGGGTCTTATACCTAGGGCTGACCCCATCTAAGTGGCCGCTCAGGACAACAGGCAACACCACCGCCAAGAGGTCCTAGTCAACGGGCAACCGGCCCAGGACCTTCGAGACACTGGGGTCACGTTAACCCTTCTACAGCGACACTTGGTCTGCAACAATGACCGCACTGGAAAGACTGTCACCGTCCGAGTAGCCAAAGGAGCTATCTATCGGCTTCCCACTGCCCGGGTTCATCTAAACTGGGCAGCCGGATCTGGTACTGTGCATGTGGGAATCATGGACAATCTTCCAGCTGAAGTTCTGCTGGGCAACAACCTTGGGCCCCTCACATCAGCCTATGCTCCTACCGCAGCCGCCCATCCCGTCACCACCCGTGCCCAAGCTCGCACCACTGAGTACAACCCACTGGTCAGGGAGATCCAGGTAAGACATACGGACCCCTTGACAAAAACCCTAGCCACGACGACCCTAGCCTGGGATACCCCAAAAGAGTTTGGTAGAGACCCCTCCTTCAAAAGTATCGTCTTAGGGCAGAAACAGGTTTGCCGGGGTCAGAGGGGGAAAAGTATGTATGGGAACAGGACAAGTTATACCGGGTGTCTGAAACCTGTCACCGTGGAGTTGCCCCTTCGCAGAAGCGCCAGTTGGTAGTCCCAAGGAAATACCGACGGGAGCTTCTCCGAATTGGGCATGACATTCCATTAGCAGGACACTTGGGAATGACTCCCACATCCCATCGATTAACCCAGCACTTCTTTTGACTGGGGGTCTCCACGGATATGCAACACTATTGCCGGACCTGTGATGTTTGCCAGAGGGTAGGGAAGAGGGGAGATCACCCCAAAGAGAAGCTGCTATCCATATCAAAGAGGAGCCATTCAGCTGGATAGCAGTTGACCTGGTGGGGCCCCTCAAAAGGCCTATGTAATGGACCGCCTGGCTCCCTGACTGGGTACCTCCATTACTACCGCTTCCCGAGGGCTCCAAGCGCTCCACCAGACACCACAACCACCGCAGACCCCACGAACCCCCGAAGCTTGGTTGGGGTCTTGCCGTCTACTACCCACCCTGGACCTACAAGCCTCCAGGTTCCAGAGGGTGAACCTCTCCTCCAAGAGAGTGAAGCAGGAACAAGCTCTTAAAAGAGCTTAGTAGTGATTATCCAAAGGAGTATGCAGGGCACAGCAATCCCTTGTAGTGATATAGCAATTCCCCCAATAAGAGACAAGACTCTAGATTGAGGGTTTAAGCAGGAACTCAATGCACTGAGGCTTTATTGCTCTTATATACACATTTCTCCACAAGGTTAACACCCACGAAGTACAGTACAGTCAGACACTCCCATTCATTACAGCAAAATCCTCCCCTCTGCCTGTGATATAATTACTAAACACAATGGGCTAACGTAATTATCACAGGCAGGAAAATATACAGTTTTATACAATATTCATAACTTCCAAACTATACATACAATTCACATAAAAACATAGGTCAAAATCATACAAATTGGTTCAGTGGTTCAAAAGTTAGGTGGAAGTCCTATTTGACCGACTGCAAGCATAGCTTTCCTGCCCAAAACAGTTCCACAGATTTAGGCTGTGCAGCCGGTCTAACTTCTCCTCTATCCTGGAGATAATTGGCTTAAGTGGGTGTGGTAACTTAATTATCTCCATGTACAGGGAATATCTCCATTTACAACAACAGTAAAATACATAAAAATACATCATTCCTATTATACTGAACAGAACCCCCACATTCAACCTATCCCCAGATATCTTGGATCTGAGCGCTCAATATATCCGAACAGCGCTCAGATACCACGAACAGAATAAAATCGTCATGGGGTGAAAGTTTAGCAAGGGCTGATGAGAGATTGAGGAGGGACAAAGCAGCCAGTTTAAACTGGTCTTGCAGTGTCCCTAGGACAACGTCCTGCTGGAGAAACAATAGACAGGAAAAAGGGGGAGGGGAAGAGGCACATTTTCGCGTGGAATTTAAGGGGCAGAAAGAGTCTTTTAAAATCCAATCTGCTAAAATAGAGTTTTTAATAGGCAATATATCCCAGGGGCCATAGTCACAAGGCAGGAGGCTGGCAATTAGTCCTCTCTAGGCACAGGTGGCGAAGGGCACTTCGTCACAGCCTAGTCCATCCGGTAAACGATTTATACTTACCGTGGTAGAAGCTGTCGCTCTACCCAATATTCAGGCAGACACCGTTGCCAATGCCTTAGTCTGGATATTCACTCGAGTGGGCTTCCCTAAAGAGATCCTCTCAGATCAAGGGACCCAGTTCACCGCTGACCTTACACACCAATTGTCAAAGGTCTGCCAGATTAAATCCCTACTTAGCTCCCCATACCACCCCCAGACAAATTGTGAAATTTCCCTTTTTTATCTAATCCTTCAAAACTTTAAATAGTTTAAGATAATTTAAATTTACCGAATTTACCGTTTCTATGTCGAAGTTGATTATAGTTCTAGATAGTTATAGATAATTTATTGTTTGTGAATTCCAATTGCATTTATATTTTAATTTAAGTAATTTTACCTGATCTTGGTTTAAGTTTCAGTAGATTATTTGAGTTTTTTGTAGATTAATTTTATAGTTAGAAAAGTGACTAAAGTTGTCTATACATTCCATTGCTGAAGGGATAGAGGTCTCCGGGTGAGTGAGAATTAATATTATATCATCTGCAAATAATGTTATTTTTGCTCACTCTCTCCTGTTAGTATTCCTGAGATATTTTTAGATTTCCTGATATATGCAGTGAGAGGTTCGATAGAAAGAACGTACATCAGGGGCGCCAAAGGGCATTCTTGACGCGCACCATTCCTAATGTCTAACCAATGTGAATTCAATCCATTGCCATGTACCTTTGCCTTAGGATAAGTATATGGTGACATGGCTAGGTCTTTAAAAGTACCTACAATTCCAAATGCTATCAATGTTTCATCTAAAAATGGCAAACTCACTCTGTCGAACGCCTTTTCGGCGTCGACAGCAATAAAAACAGTTGGTAGGTTTCCCTTATTGATCTTCAAGTTTAAGTTTGCCATTTTCGGAAGATTGTCTTCTCACAATCTTCCCCTTACAAGCCCCGATTGATTGTCACTTAATAAATCAGGAATAACTTTACTTAGTCTATTAGCTAAGATTTTAGATGATATTTTTATATTTAAGTTTATAAGGGAGTTGGTAACAAAGTTTGTATCTTTCGTTGGTTTAGGAATAGGAGATATTGTAGCACTTAATAGCTCTAGAGAGATGCTTTTTGTAAGATTTAATTTGATAAACCATTTATAAAGCATAGGAATATTATAGGTTTAAATGTATTTTAAAAAAGGGCAGTATAGCCATCTGGGCCAGGCACTTTACCATTAACCAGATTTTTTATTACTATCCAATACTCCCAAGTATGAGACCAAGCTCCGTATTGAGGGTTAAGCAGAGATCTGATTTATTGAGAGCTACCTGCACGGTATTTATGTAGGTCTCCCACTTGGTGGACACTCCCCTAGGGGAACAGATGGAAGACTGGGACAATAGGGATATAGTAGTCAATCACAGTGGCACAAGCATAAACACTCCCCTTTAGCTGAGAACAACCCATCTCTCTATCCTGGAGACAATTGGGAAGTAATCCAATTATCTCCACGGATAGAGGCCAAACTCAATTTTGTACATAATAATAAAAGTACATAAAAATCTCCAAATTACACGAATAGAATAACCACATTTAACGGATCCCCAGATAGCTTAGATCTGAGCGTACATTATTACTGAATGGCACTCAGATCCTATACACACAGTTCAATCGCCATGGATCCAAAGTATTTCACATTGTCTTTCGGTATACAAGCGGGCTCCATAGGATGGCTATCTGGGGTAAGTAATTTCGTGCAGAAAAGTACCGAACGGACCGGCATTCATATGCTGGAAGGCAGAGAAGGGAGGTCAGCGGTTTCAGCGGTGTTCGGGAGAAATAGTGTCCGTTTTAAGTTCCAGGAAATTTGTGCATCCAAGATGGCCACCGCCTCGTGGTCGGCATACGAACGACGACCACCCAGCATACCATTGATAATTAGGAGGTGTCTGCGGTTAACCACAACGTTCTAATGAGGCCAGGAGGTTAACCAGCAGCACACTTCCAGGCTGGGTGGCCGGCCGTTCGGCAGTTTGTTTGTGAGTTTAAGAAATAAACGAATGAGGGGTACGGACAAGCAATTAACTGAAAAACAGACAAAAAACAGACAAAGGCAGGTTATAGGCACAGTTCCAAGACAGAGGGATCTGTCACAGTTATTTATTTCTATTAGTTTATCTGGCTTAATTAAAGGAAAAGTAACTTTATTAAAAAAAAATAGTAAATTTGTTTTCAGGTAAATTATATAAGGATGCGTAGTAATTTGCAAAAGCATTCCCTATTTGTTGGGGAGAAAGGAGGATTTTACATCCTTCTATAATTTTTTTATTGATTGTTTATTCTTCTCTGGTTTAAGTTTTTTGATAGTAACTTCCCTACTTTATTGCTACTACAATACCATATTTGTTTACAAGACATAACCATTTTTTACCCTATCTGTAAGCAATCGATTTATCTGTAATTGAATTGTTTTAATTTGATTAGCTAAAATGTTTTAATTTGTTAAATTTTAGCCAGGTTTATGTATAAATCTGATACTTCGGCGTCCTTCTTTTTTTTGCTCTAGCATCTAATTGGATTAAGTTGCCTCTCATTACTAATTTAAACGTTGACCATAGTGTTTCATTACCTTTATCATTAAATTCTATGAATTCTTTAGCTAATAAATCTAAACGATCTCTATTCTCTTTATTGAGTAAAGTTGTTTAATCTATTTTCCACTGATAACTGGTTTTAGAGGCCAGGTCTTTTTTTTAATTTAGACATCAATTGGAGTCCAAGTGATAGGACCTATATATAAGTTTGTGAAGTTACTTAGATTTACCGAATCAGTCAAGAAAAAATCTATTCAAGAGTAACTATTATGAGTTTTATAATAGAAAGTATAATCTTTTTCGCTAGGGTGCTGGATCCTCCATATGTCAAAAAGATTGTATTGCTTAAGAATATCTTGCAACCATCCAGTCCTTATTTTATAGACTTTCATCCTTTTACATACTGTAGCTGATTTTCTGTCCCATTTTTCGTTTAAAACAGTGTCCCAGTCTCCCCATATCAGGAGTATACTTTTTTTTTTACTTTATCAGTCTTACTACATATCTTTTTATAATTTTTTTTTCATTTGGAGCATATACATTTGCCAAGGTATATATTTTATTGTTTAATTTGCATATTACTATCACATATCTACTATTAGGATCTCTCTCTATAAATAGTAATTCAAACTTGATTTTTATTGAACAATTGATAGCTATCCCTCTTTTTTTCCCCTTAAGCTGGAAACACAAAACAGTTGGATATTTGGAGAATTTCCATTGATCTTGGGTGTTGTCTTTCCAATGGGATTCTTGTATAAAATATACATCTATATTCTAATCTATTAATTTCTTGTATAATATACCTCTCAACCCCTGGGCATTTATGGATGATATTTTAATTGACATTGATTGAATGTGACTTCCTATACGAAACTCCCTCTGGATCGAACAAACTACGAACGCTCTCGTCCCTTCTCAGCCTCCCGAGCGCATCAAGCAACCTTGTAGTCTAAACCCATACATATTTACACAAAAAACACATAACATATATACATTTAAAAAAAATACGATACTCCGCCTTCGATAGTAACCTATCTGGCGAGATTCATACATACTCCTTGTGACGAAACCAATCTCGCCACATTGTATTGGAGGAGCCTGGTTGCCCGCCTGCTGCCTCTGGACTATGGACCGGCAGCTAAAGGGTTAATTTTACTGTGCAGAAGGATTTATTTCTCCCTTTCTGCACAGCAGTTCGGTAGATTTCATCTACCGAACAAACAGCCGTTCACCAACCTCCCCAGAGCCGTGGGAAGCCGGCCGGCGTTGTTAATTGGCCACCCAGAAGCTGGAGTGTGCTGCCAATTTACCTCCCTGAAGCTGCGGTTAATTTCCTGTTAACTGTGTGGCCGCTGTTACACTTAGCAGCCGCTAGGTGGCGCTGTTCTGGAGCTCCCCGGGCAGCCAGCACTTTTCTGCCCGGCTTTCATGCACCAAAATCGGACACTTTTCAGTGCAGGCACCGCTGAACCTCCAGCCCCTGGTTCTAATTCGTATGGATTTGGTGAATGCAGGGAAATTCGGTATTTTATGTTTTATGTGAACTGTAGTAACCCAGATAGCCTGTTCGTGGAATTAAAGACTTTGGCTCCATGGCAATTTAAAATGTATTTGTGTGGTCTGGGTGCCATTCACCTAATAATGTGCACCCAGACCTGAGCTATCTGGGGATATGTAACATGTCTGTGTTTTGTGTATAAAATGTGTCTGTATGTATTTTAAAGTGATAGTCTGTTTCTGTGTCACCATGTGCATAATGGAGTCTGGCCTTTGTCCTAGGAGATAATTGAATTACTTCATTAATTATCTCCAGGACAGAGAGGAGGAAACCAAGATGCATGGTGGGAAGGTATTGTGGCTGTATGTACTAATCTGATACATGTCTGTCTGCTGTTTCAGTCTTCCATCTGGTCCCCTAGGGGAGTGTCCACCAGGTGGGAGACCTGCATAAATACAGGGGCAGGTAGCCCTCATTAAACAGACCACTGCTTGACCCTCAACATGGAGCCTTGTCTCGTTCTTGGGGGGATTCACTGTATGCTGATAGGGACTGACTGCCAGGAGTGTAAGCCGCTTGGGAGCTTTTCCTGTTCGTCTGCTAGCAGCAATTCGTGAGGTTCCAGTTCGGGAGTTTGGAGTGCTACCTTATTCCCTTGTATGCAGTTCGGGAGTTTGGTGCATTCACCTATATCCAATTCGTGAGTTTTGGTGCTTTTAGCGTAGCTGTGCCTTTTTGTGAAAAGGGGATTATCGCCTAAACTGATTTTTCCCCTTTTATGCTGAAACGGTCCGTTACACTCCTAATCGGGGGTACACAAGCGCTGGTGGCGATAATGCCTATAATTTTATGGCAAGACAGGAGGCTTCATATTTGCTTATCTTTCTTTACTGAAACTCCCAGCAGCAAAGAAACAGTTAACAGCAGTGTAAAAAAGTTTAACCAATCAGAGTGCATCACAGCAATATAAACTGTCATCAGGCTCCTCCCAATTCCTCTTTCTTTGCTGCTTAGCCTCCCAGGTGAGTCTATTCTAATTATACTCCTATTTATGCTCAATTTTTATATACATTTATATGAGTATATTGCTTTAATATTATATGTATTTATTCATTTACCTATTCTAGTATTTTCTCAGCCTTTCTGTGCTTTTACACTCTGCTTAGGTGACATGGGCTGACTCCCCAGTCAACCTATAAACACTATTGCCTCTCTTATTTTTTTTCTACCATACTTGTATTCTTATACCGTCTGTTTAACTGACACACTTTCCCCGCAGCGCCCGGCATTTTGCCGGCCCGCTCCGCTCAGTTTTTTCCCTCACACACTTCGTGTGTTACCTTGCGTCTCCATAGAGACGTTTCCCGCCCTTTTCCTTCCGCGGCCATTTCTATTTACCTTTTCCCGGGCTTCCTCTCAGCGCCATCTTGCGGAAATTTTATGCGCGGCGGTTCACTCGCAATTCAGCTCCCACTGCAGAACAACGACCCAGCTGTTCGGTAAGTACTTTTTATCCCTTAAAGACCTTTTTATTTTAAATCATTAAGGTTACATACTCAAAATTTCCCTTTTTCTTGACAGGTTTTTTGTCAACTTAAAAAAATCCTTGCTTGATACTGAGGGTGACCCCCTCAAGCCTTTATTCTGAGGGTGACCCCCTCTAGCCTTCCTTCAAGGGTGACCCCCCTTTTTTCTGCCTCTATACAGGGTAATCCCTATTTGATGACACAGGCACATACCTGTTATTTGATTTGGACATTTCATTGTCCTTCCTCTCTGGGTGAACCCCATTGATGTATTGTGGATGAACCCCACTGTTACATAAATTACTTTTCTGTATAAGTCCACCGCCTCATTGTATTAGTTTGTCTGCATACCAATATTAAAAATAATTAAAATAATAAAAATTAAAAAAAAAAAAAAAAAAAAATTCAACTATATATATATATTGTATATTATATTATTCTCTTTGTGGTGACCCCACTGTTATTGACATTATGTCTGATGTACCAGAACCAGCAGTTTCTGCCGAACTTAAGGCTTGGCTATTCAATGCCATCACTGAATCCATTCCTAAAGCTTTAGCGGCTTTCAGCGAGCAGACAATACCAGCCCCTACGGCGGCCATTACCCAACTCTCAGATTCCGAAGATTCTCACACTTCGGAACATGAAGGAGCCCCTCGCAAACGCCCTTGGAAGGGCGATAGCGCCACCGCCGGTAAAGGCAAAGCGCCCGCTAAACACCCTAAAGTGCCCTATTCAAAACCCAAACATGATAAATTTGACGCATTTGAGGGTTCTACCTCTGATTTTAACCTCCAAGTATTAGACGAATACTACGCAGAACACTCTGATACTGAGGCTCCGCCTCATAAGACATTCCGAGACCTTTATCCATCCGATTCTGCAACTAATGAACCCCTCATACCTCTAGAGGAACTCCAATCGGAGTCTGACCCCATAGATACCTTATTTGACACCTCTGGACGCCCTCTATTTGACCCCAGGTGCATTAAGCACCCTAGATCGGCCGAATGGACACCCCCAGACCACATTGCCAAATACTGTAGAATGTGGCTCCGTCGGCCTTTAGAAAAAGAGGTGAGAGCCAAATTAAGGGCTGAATGCCCACGCCCCACCATCCCAGACAAGGTGGCCAATACACCAGAATTCGACCCCTTCCTTGTGACCTTTCTAACCAAGTCAGGGAAAGACCCCCGTAAAGGTCTAGAACAGGGTCTTAAAACTGCTCAAGACAAGTTGATGGATGTGGCGGGCCCGCTCACACAAATTTTCATTATTGCAGACGAGGCTTTATCAGGTGGCACATTTGACGCACATATGGTGCGAGAGTGGGCACAAAGGGCCTTATGCCTTTTAGGCAATGCCAATGTGGCAATATCAACAGAGCGGCGGAAAGCCGTCCTTTATAAAATTGATGCTAAACTTGCCGAACTAGGCACCAAAGAACTTGGCCCAGAAGCTCAAGGCATGTTATTTGGAGACAAGTTCATAAAAGAACTAAGTAAACACGTCTCTGTTTTTACAACACTGACAAAGGCACAATCCTCTATTCGCAAGGTATTTCGCTCTCAGCGTTTTTCTGGAAGAGCTGGTCGCTATAGAGGCCGAGCGACTGGCAGAGCCGCCTTCACAGGCTACAGGCCTCGACCTTCAGACACCTGGAATTCGGGCAATACCCGATTCCAACACAGACAATTTTTTCCCTCTCGCGGAGCAATCCGAGGACGTGGATCCGCTTCCCTACGCGGTCGCTCTGCTACAGGTAATGGACCTTCCTTATTCTCTTATTCCTATTGCAGGCCGGTTAACCCTTTTTTCCCAACAGTGGTCTCAACTAACTCAGGATCCTTGGATCCTTCAAACGGTGTCCGGGTTCCACCTGGATTTTTCAGTCGAACCAATTCAAAATTCCCTTCCTACCCCAATAAAAATGTCTTTGCTAGACGAGTCGACTCTACGGAGCGAACTCAACGATCTATGCACCAAAGGTGCGATCGAACGAGTTGTGGGCCCACAGGTCTTCGTAAGCAACATGTTTCTGGTAAAGAAAAAATCAGGGGGTCTACGACCAGTCATCAACCTGAAAGATCTGAACAATTTCATCGTATACCGTCACTTCAAAATGGAAGGGATCCATTTATTGAGAGACCTACTCTCCGAGGGAGATTGGTTCTCTCGCTTCGACCTAAAGGATGCATACCTCACGGTGCCAGTAACACCAGCACACCGCTGCCTCCTTCAGTTTCGTTGGGAACAGACACTATGGCAGTTCACCTGCCTACCCTTCGGCCTATCTTCCGCACCCTGGTGCTTTACCAAGCTAATGAAACCAGTGATGGCCTTACTGCGGTCCCAAGGAATCCGCTCCATAATCTATCTGGACGATATCCTTCTCATGGCACAGGACCAGGAAACCCTCCTCCATCATACAAACATGACCTCCGCCCTATTGCAGAATCTTGGCTTCGTGATCAATCACCAGAAATCATCTCTAACACCGTCCCAGACGATACAATTCCTGGGATTCCAGATAGACTCCGTTCAAGCAGTCCTTCAACTTCCGGCACCCAGAATAAAATCCATAAAAAGAGACATTCGGAAGTTACTGATATCACCACACCTTCGCCTACGGGATCTAGCCCGCACCATCGGCTTGCTCTCCGCCTCAATACAGGCTATATTCCCTGCCCCACTGCATTACCGGGCACTGCAACGATTAAAGACCCAATACCTACACCAGTCGACATCTTACGACCAACAGATCACACTCACGGACGAGGCCCGGCTCGAGCTCCATTGGTGGCTACAACATATGGATGCCTGGAATGGAAGAGCCATTTTCGGATCCCAACCAGACTTCATCCTGGAATCAGATGCAAGTTTGCTCGGATGGGGCGCAACCTGCTCGGAAACCTCTACAGGAGGACTCTGGTCCCACTCAGAACGCGCACTTCACATCAACTGCCTCGAACTGATTGCAGGCTCATTTGCAATCCGCAGCTTCGCCAAAGATGCCTACAACTGTTCAGTCGTGCTGAAAATGGACAACGTGTCCGCAGTCCGCTACGTGAATCATCTAGGAGGTTCCAAATCAAAGATGCTCTCAGACCTGACCAAAGAATTATATCAGTTCTGCCTAGACAGGAATATCTCCCTGCGAGCGGAATATCTGCCGGGAACAGACAACCTCGTCGCAGACTGGTTCTCCCGCCACTGGAGGGACTCCAGCGATTGGCAACTGAATCCACAAATATTTCATCATCTCCAGATTTGCCGGGGACCATTCAACCTGGACCTCTTTGCATCTCGCCTCAACAGGCAGACGGACGCTTTTTACAGCTGGTTACCGGACCCAGCGTGCCTTGCAGTCGATGCCTTCCTACAGAAGTGGCCGATGTCAGGGGCATATGCGTTCCCTCCATTCTCCATGATTCCACGCACGCTACAACTTCTCAGAACTCAAGGTGTCAAGATAACTCTAGTGACCCCGCTATGGCGGGCCCAACCATGGTACCCTTACCTACTGGAAATGTCAGTGGACTTTCCCCTGCTACTACCCTGCACCCACGACCTCCTCAGAGACTCGATAGGCAACTTTCACCCATTGGCGATCCAGGACCATCTCCAACTAGTGGCTTGGACCATTTCAGGGGATCGTGGAATGTCTCAGGCCTTTCGACAACTGCTCAGGGACTCCTTTGGGACTCATGGGCCCCAGGAACCAGACGCTCTTACATCTCTGCATGGCGCCTATGGAGTTGCTGGTGCTTGGAAAGGAACCTTGATCCCTTTTCAACACCTATAATTAATATTATTAACTTCCTGTCGTCTTTATTCGACCAGGGTAAATCCTACCGGACCATTAACGTGTTTCGGTCTGCTATTTCTGCAGCGCACGTTCCTATAGAAGGCTCTTCGGTGGGCAAACACCCGTCTGTCTGCAGACTTTTGCGGGGCATCCGCATCGCTAGACCCCCGAATCCCAAATATAATCAATTCTGGGACGTTGCCGTCATGCTCACGTTCCTGGAAGCTTGGCCGGACAACGAAGCGCTTTCCCTACGCCAATTATCAGCCAAATTAGCTCTCCTCCTCTGCTTGGTCTCCTTCCGAAGAGTTTCCGACATCAGGGCTTTCGACTTTCACGCCCTCGATTTCACACCAGAGGGGATACACTTTCACATCACTAGACGCACTAAGACCAACTCATCTACCGTGAGCTACCCTTACTTCTCGGAGAGACCACTCCTATGCGTAGCCCGGTGCATAAGACACTATATCGCTCGCACTACCCTTCTCAGAGCACCTACCGGGCCCCTCCTGGTATCCTATGTACGGCCTCACAAACCAGTTTCGTGCCCTACCATTGCACGCTGGATTAAATGGCTCCTAGCCCTGGCTGGCATTGATGCATCTTTCGGGGCTCACTCGGTTAGAGGCGCAGCCGCCTCTTCAGCACTCTTAGCTGGAGGTTCCTTAGCGGAAATTCTATCCTCCGCTGATTGGTCTAGAGAATCCACCTTCCGTACCTTTTATTTTAGACACTCTCCTCACGTTTCTCTGTCCTTGCTATCTGTGCGTTAAAATAGCAAATATGAAGCCTCCTGTCTTGCCATAAAATTCGGGATTATTCTAGCTCCTAGTGACCGAATAATCTAAATTTTATTAAAGACAGGAGGCGAATATTTTCCCACCCTAGTTTTCTCTTCCCACCCTTCTAGGTAAGTATCCTCTACTACCTCCAATTTCTAACTATGACTTACATCCTCTCTTTCGCTAACCTAGACTCATTAGGTCGTTATTATTATAACCCGTTTTTATATTATATCTAGTTCATTAAATTCTAGATGGTCATTTACTGTTATACCACTCTGTTATTACCATAGTTAGAGCTTGCACTAAATTGGAAGTCAGTTCACTGCATTTATTTGGTTTTCTTTTGCCAAAGAGACCATACTTTCACGATATTTCTCCTTCCTCCTAGTGTGAAGATCGCTTGCCTTCTGCCTTGACTCTACCTGCGGGTTGATCACTACCTTCATCCTTAAAGATACCTTCACCGTTACCTGTTCATCGTTTTAATGACTACTTTTACATGGTTGACTCTACAGCTGATCGGCTACATCAAGAAAGAGGAATTGGGAGGAGCCTGATGACAGTTTATATTGCTGTGATGCACTCTGATTGGTTAAACTTTTTTACACTGCTGTTAACTGTTTCTTTGCTGCTGGGATTTTCAGTAAAGAAAGATAAGCAAATATTCGCCTCCTGTCTTTAATAAAATTTAGATTATTCGGTCACTAGGAGCTAGAATAATCCCGAATTCTATCTTCATCAATAAATTTTAGCAAGTTTAACTTAACCTTGCTATGCTTCTAGTTTATTGTTCACCAAATGTCAATAGTTCATATTTTCGTTGAGAATTATGGTAAACAAATACTATTAACACTAGGGTTCGATATTTATATTAGTTGTTCTAATATAACTATTATTAGCATTGGTGGTGCCATTTTTAATCTTAATTTACTCTTATAGGTTCTGATAGTGTTTTAATTGCCTAGATGGGGTAGGTATAACTTTGATAAGGAAAACAAAAACAAACAAAAAATTCAATACATTTCTAAATGTGAACTTTGATAAAATTGTTCTAGCTTCTTAATTCTTATTATCCCAAATTGTGTATGTGACAAAACTCCCTGAGCCCTGGCTGGGTACCTCCGCCGACGGATGCTCCTAGTGCTTCTCAAGGACCATCAGCACTGCACCGGACACCATAGCCACCGCAGACACCATGAGCCGCCGTAGCTTGGTTGGGATCTCGCTGTCTCCATCCCATCCTGGTCCAGATCCAGAACCGTGTGGGAAGGACCTCTCCTCCAGGAGGGTATAGCTGTGGAAAGGACCTCTCCTCCAGGAGAGTATAGCTGTATAGCGGAAGGGAGAGCTCTTACAAGAGCTAGCAGTGATAGTTATAGCTGTTCCCTACAATCAGTGATAGTTATAGCTGTTCCCTACAACACGAGGCGAGGGTTGCGAGATGAGGTAAGAAGGTCTGGTTTATTGAGCACAAAGGCATTTGTTTAATAGACATTTTCAGGCCAGAGGCACACCCCCACACCCACAGGGACAAAAGGGACACAAACCAATAGGAACAATAATTATTACTATAACACTCCCACATACAGTCAGCAAGCCCTCCCCTCTGCCTGTGATATAATTAACAACGACTAACTCAATTAACTCTAAGCAGAAAAAACATAAATTTTTATAAACCACAAAAAGTACGTACCCCAAAACACAAAGTCACACCCCCTGATAGCCCTGATCTGGGTGAACAATATATCCAAAAATAACCCAGATCAGTTCACGGGTTCAGGAATTTCCTGGAAGTCTTAATTTTGCCCCACGGTGCACATGGTCCCATGCCCAAAACAGTTTCAAACACTTAACGACAAAACACTGCTGGACAATTTAAGATAGCCGCTGCCACATGTTTGAATCTGTTACAGTTAAAAGTCCAAGGGGCAGAAACAGTACTTTTGAACATGGATTATCACAGGGCCCATAGTCCCAGGGTAGGAGGCTGGCAATCAGGCCCCTCCAAAAGCCATTGTATACTTTGCTCCCATCTATAAGTAATATTTTTTGATCTTAGTTTCTTAGTGATCTCCTTTAAACTTGCCCGTTTTTGTCTTGTGGCTAGACAAAGGTCAGGGAATACCATAACATCTTCATATTTTTAATTTTTTTAAATCTGATTTTGCTTGCATTTGTTTTTTTTTAAAAGGACTTTGACATATCCATTGGTAAATCTGACCATTACGTCTCTCGGTTTAGAGTCTTGGTCTTTATATTCTATGACAACTTTCCAATGGGTTGTTTTATAATTTCGGAGATTCCTTTGAATCTAAGGTTGTTGCAATGAGAACGATCCTCCACCTCAACAACTCTAGTTTTCTTTTAATTTGTTGTCTAGGGAATTATTTTGTGTCTGAAACAGGGACATCTCCACTCTAACATTAACAATTTCTCTTTCTTGAGTCTCGATTTTTGTGTTCAACACAGAGATGTCCTTGATCAAATCTGACATATTCTGTTTAAGATCAGTTTTAATTTTTACGTACAATTCATCCATTATTGCTGTTAGGCTTTGTTTGGTGATTACGTCACTATCTGAGACCATTGGATTATTGTCATAGCCTAACAAGTTAGAACCCTTTCTAGAAATAGGTGAGAGCGATCTCCTTTGTGACACTAATTTATTAATATATGACTTGGGTGAATAATAAACATTGATCGGTTTATTTTTCTCTGGTTTATCTGTTGGTGGTGCCATTTATTTTCATAGTGCTTATCTTTAATCTGCACCTATTGTCTCCTTTCGCTCTCTTCCTCTTCTTTCCCCTAAACTCTTTTTAGTTTCGCTTTTCTTATCTACTTTTGGTCTTCAAATTTACTAAACAGCTAAATGAAGTTGTGGATTATCTCAGCCAAAATTATGAAGACCATGGAGAGTGGAAGCTGAATTTGGATCTCTATCAAAGAATTTGTGATCTATGGGGCATGCAGGATATAGATCTATAGATTGTTTTACTCCAGAAGCTATGACCGAGAGTGAAAGTGATTCCTCACTTTTTTTTTTTATTTGAAGTTTATTAGATTTCATACACATAGTATACAACTGTACCAAGTTGTAAGGAAATAAACAGATCAAGAATATTTCAAGGCTGGGGAGCTATGCAACATTCTTAACTCAAATTAAAGTATTATAAGGAAAAGCTAGTAGGTATGCAGAGATCTGGAAGGCAAGTTGCAGTAAAAGATATAGCATATCACTCACTTCAGACAGTGGGCTGACTAATTCTCTTGCATGTGGAAAGAGACGGAGACAGACTTTTGACATTCTAGTTCAACAAAATTAGGATGTGATCTATGACAATAAATAAAAATATGATAATGTCTCTGGAGCCTGAGATTGATTAATGTCGTTTTGATTTGCATCGTGGGCCTCCTCTTTCCAATACATCCCACTTGCGGCTTGTCTCCTCAGGTAGTTCCCTCTCCAGTGAAGGCGGCTCTCAGGCCCAATTTATGGAGCAGCATCTCTGGGTTATATGAGGAGGACAAGGTAGGTATTTCAGTGCCATAAGTAACAGCAAGAGAGTACTCTACGTTCCAAAGGTATTTGACTGAGTGGTGTCTGAGTTCCCTGGCAATAGGTGCAAACTGTCTGCGTTCTGTAAGGGTGGAGAAGAAGAAGTCACTGTATATGGATACTGTGTGGCTCTCAAAGGTCACTTTTCCCAAGCATCTAGACTTGTTCATAATAGTGGCTCTCACTGCAATGTCTCTTGTAGTTACAATAACTTCCCTGGGTGCGTCTGCTAGTGCTGCAGCTGATTTACGTACTCTGATAGAGGACAGAATAGCTGGGGCTTCTGCTCAGTATTGTATGCCCATGGATGTTGCTATTCTTTGAACATATGCCAAAATTGCACCTCTGCCGATCTCTCCAGGGATGCCTCACAAGCATATGTTCCAGCAGCGGTGTCAGGATTCCAGAGAGGCCACCATCTTATGTCGTTGCTTAATATGTGAGTTTAGACTCTCCAGCTGGTGTTTTGTGTCTTCTCTCTCTCCTCGACAGCATATAATTTCTGTTACAAAACACCAATTTCAGCTTGGGTTCTCTATAGTTTTGCCTTTCAGCCCTGTCTAAGGACCACAAGCAGCCTCTTGATGTATTCTTTTGTTGAGGGAGAGGAATCCTCATCCAAATCCGAATTTTGGTGCACTCCACTAGAAGTAAGTGAAGTGCATGTTTCCTCCTCATCATGCAAATTATCTGAGACCTCTGGCTTACTCTGGGGTTCAGACACCACTCTGATGGGTAATGGCTGTGTTGTTTGTTCAAATGACAGCCGGATGTCTGGGAGTCCAGGCCTCTCTATCTGGTAAGGCTTTTGTGTTTGCACCCCATTATGATCTCTGGGGGGTAGTTGGAGGGGGATCCTACTAGTAAGGATCACCCTCACTAGTAGGATATACTACGGTGGTCTTCTGAAGGAACCATGAGCCTGGGAGCAGAGGGATAAGCTGCTTCCCTTCTGCCCACATGTTGTAGGTCACAGTTTAATTAGCTATTGTGTGCAAATAAGCAGAGGCCTACCCAGGTGTTAAATATTCCTAGTGGGTGGTGATTTTAGGAGTTATATAAGGGTTGTTGTCATTAGCTTGGCTAATATAGCTTGGTTGCTTCATCTAAGTGTTGCTTCTAAGTGTGGTTGGAGATATTCTGGAGAGTTTTACAGAAGCTTCAACTGTCTAAGAGTTGTGCTAAGAGTTTTTCTTTTCTACTGTTGCAGGTAAGATTCATCTGTAGGAAAAGGTTACTGACTGCACAAGGTTTGATTTCCTGTTGGTAATTACAAGGCATTTGATTTGATTAGTTAGCTACTTGCTATTGATTGCTGTTTCATTAGCTATTGTGTGCAAATAAGCAGAGGCCTACCCAGGTGTTAAACATTCCTAGTGGGTGGTGATTTTAGGAGTTGTATAAGGGTTGTTGTCATTAGCTTGGCTAATATAGCTTGGTTGCTTCATCTAAGTGTTGCTTCTAAATGTGTGGTTGGAGATATTCTGGAGATAACCTGGAGGTAATCTGAGGTATTCAGGAGGATAAATAAAAAGTTAAGATTTGTTTGATTTAAATTATTCACCTCATTGGAATGGCAGACTTAGTTCAATGTAATAGTTGCTATGCATTTGTTTCACGTTCCACTTTTTGGAGGTTTGGTTGTTGTCTAATCTGTAGACAGTTCTCTATCTTGCGGCAGGAGATTGTATTTTTGAAGACTGAGATCTGTAAATTATCTGGTAAACAAACTCAGGCTGGATCTGCTGCAAAGCCACTGTTGCAGAAACATACTACGAATGGCAGATGGATCACTGAAGGATCTGGTAGACTAAGACTTGTGGATAAAAGCCATATTGCACAGTCTGTTGCTCTACATAATTCATTTTCTGCACTTTCAGAGTGTAATGGTGATATGGAGACAGGCACTTAGGGTAGTGGTGTTGTGGAGAGAGGCATTGAGGCTAGTGGTGTTGTGGAGAGAGGCATTGAGGCTAGTGGTGTTGTGGAGAGAGGCATTGAGGCTAGTGGTGTTGTGGAGAGAGGCACTGAGGCTAGTGGTGTTGTGGAGAGAGGCATTGAGGCTAATGGTGTTGTGGAGAGAGTCATTGAGACTAGTGGTGTTGTGGAGAGAGGCACTGAGGCTAGTGGTGTTGTGGAGAGAGGCATTGAGGCTAGTGGTGTTGTGGAGAGAGGCACTGAGGCTAGTGGTGTTGTGGAAAGAGGCTTGGAGACTATGGTGAGGCCTAAGAGAAAGCAGTTGTTGTTAGGGGATTCCATCATAAGAGGTGTGGAGATGGACAATGGTGGTCTTGTGAGGTGTCTTCCCGGAGCTACTGCTCACAGAGACAGGAGACGTATTTGTAATATTCTTAAGCGAGCAAAGCAGGAAGGCGAATTGGATGTACTTGTCCATCTAAGGACAAATGACTTGGCGTGCAATGAGGTTTCAGAGGTTAAGGACGTTTTTAGTGTTTTTGCCAATGATATACGACAGGTTGCTTCTACACTGTCATTCTCTGAAGTTCTGCCTGTGCATAACACTCAGAACGACAGGCGGATGCGTATTAGGGACTTTAACTTGTGGCTTGGTGAATGGTGTCGGGAGCAAGGATTTGGTTTTATTTCTCATGGTAGCTCTGTTTGGAATGGAAATAAACTGTACAAAAAAGATGGTTTGCATCTTTCTCAAAAGGGAAAAAATGTTCTCAGTGAGCAGTTTAGAGGTTTTGCTAGGATGTATTTAAACTAGGAGGGGGGCAAAAGGGTGATAAAACATCAATCCAAGTGTCCCCCAAAACAAGGACAGAAGGTGCCTGTAGGAAGTGTGTTAAAAAATGATAAGCTTAGAGTCATGTCTACAAATGCTCGCAGTATAGGGAATAAGATCCATGAACTTGTGGCAATAATGGCAACTGATAGTGTAGATTTAGTCGCTGTTACTGAGACATGGTATAATGAGAAAAATGACTGGGACATAGCAATACCGTGCCTATGGCAGCTGAGTATCAACAGATCAAACCTGAGCCGAAGGAGAACACTGCAGCCCACGAGTTCCAGATGTGTTGGGAGTGGTCTTGTTAACTGATTGTTCATTTAGAGTGGCAAAATCTCTGATATTTTATCGTATCGCCCGGAGGTCTTGCAAAGTGCATCTGTCCGGCTCAGCGGGTAAGCTCCACCCCCCATGATCTCTTTCTTTTTCTGGACTGACTTAAGTACCAAACTGTTGGAACTAGGGAGGTGGGTTCCCTATATAACATTGTTTGCATTTGATATTTCTGTCCTATCGGCGATTGTGATGCATCTTTTTAGACATACCATTTGTACTATCTAATGTACTTCAGTGGTTTTTACCCTATTTTGTGTTAAATAAATAGTTGGATGTGTTTTCTGCCTATTTTGTGTAGTTCATATTTAAAATATTTACATTTTGCAGTTTTTTTCTACTATTATAGTATATTCAATTAGGATTATTAAAGTATATCAACAAGACAGTCAGCTATTTTTCCAATTCTTATGGCAGTCTTTTGTACCAGATAAGGTCACTTCCATTCAGGGCTGACCTTAGGGGTGTGCGAGCTGTGTACAGGGCACCATGGCAGTAAGGGGCGCTATAGCAGCAGGGGGCGCCACGGCAGCAGGGGGCGCCATGCGGCCGACACAGCTCACACATGGCCGGCCGGGATTATAATTTTTTTTTATATATATATATATATATATATATATATTGCGGTGGGGCGGAGCTTACCGTGCGGTGGAGGTGGGGCTAAACTGATGGTGTGGGTGATTGTCTGCCTGTGTTTGTGTGGCTGTCTGTCTGTGTGTTTGACTGTCTGCCTGTGTGTGAGACTGTCTGCCTGTGTGTGTGTGTGTGTGTGTGTGACTGCCTTTGTCTGTGTGTATGACTGTGTGTGTGTGTGTGTGTGTTTGTGACTGTCTGCCTGTGTGTGACTGTCTGCCTTTGTGTGTGTGTGACTGCCGGTGTGTGACTGTCTGCCTGTGTGTGTTTGTGTGGCTGTCTGCCTGTGTGTGTGTGTGACTGCCTGTCTCTGTGTGTGTCTCTGTCTTCCTGTGTGTTATGGTTTTCTGCCTCTGTGTCTGTGTGGGAGGAGGAGGGGGCTGTCTGCTTGTGTGTATGTGTGTGGCTGTCTGTGTGTGACTGCCTGCCTGTGTGTGTGTGTGTGGCTATCTGCCTGTGTGTGTGTGTTTGTGAGTGGCTGTCTGCCTGTGTGTGTGTGTGTGTGTTTGTGTGTGTGACTGTCTGCATGTTATTATGTGTGGCTGTGTGTGAGTTGCTGACTGCCTGTGTGTGTGTGTGTGTGTGTGTGTGTTTGTGTGTGTGTGTGTGTGTGTGTGTGTGTGGCTGTCTGCCTGTAATTGTGTGTGAGTGAGTTTATCTGCCTGTAACTGTGTATGTGTGTTACTGCCTGTACCTGTGTGTTTCTTGCCTGATCCTGTGTATGGGACTATGTGGTGAATTTGACAATGTATACAGTTGCAAGAAAAAGTATGTGAACCCTTTAGAATGATATGGATTTCTGCACAAATTGGTCATAAAATGTGATCTGATCATCATCTAAGTCACAACAATAGACAATCACAGTCTGCTTAAACTAATAACACACAAAGAATGAAATGTTGCCATGTTTATATTTAACACACCATGTAAACATTCACAGTGCAGGTGGAAAAAGTATGTGAACCCCTAGACTAATGTCATCTCCAAGAGCTTAATGGAGTGAAATGTTAGCCAACTGGAGTCCAATCAATGAGATGAGATTGGAGGTGTTGGTTACAGCTGCCCTGCCCTATAAAAAACACACACCAGTTCTGGGTTTGCTTTTCACAAGAAGCATTGCCTGATGTGAATGATGCCTCGCACAAAAGAGCTCTCAGAAGACCTACGATTAAGAATTGTTGACTTGCATAAAACTGGAAAGGGTTATAAAAGTATCTCCAAAAGTCTTGCTGTTCATCAGTCCACGGTAAGACACATTGTCAATAAATGGAGAAAGTTCAGCACTACTGCTACTCTCCCTAGGAGTGGCTGTCCTGTAAAGATGACTGCAAGAGCACAGCACAGACTGCTCAATGAGTTTAAGAAGAATCCTAGAGTGTCAACTAAATACTTACAAAAGTCACTGGCAAATGCTAACATCCCTGTTAGCGAATCTACAATACGTAAAACACTAAACAAGAATGGATTTCATGGGAGGATACCACAGAGGAAGTCACTGCTGTCCAAACAAAACATTGCTGCACGTTTACAGTTTGCACAAGAGCACCTGGATGTTCCACAGCAGTACTGGCAAAATATTCTGTGGACAGATGAAACCAAAGTTGAGTTGTTTGGAAGAAACACACAACACTATGTGTGGCAAAAAAGAGGCACAGCTGTGGCATGACCTCAAGAAAGCGATTCACACCAGACATCCCAAGAATATTGCTGAACTGAAACAGTTCTGTAAAGAGGAATGGTCAAGAATTACTCTTGACCGTTGTGCTCATCTGATCTGCAACTACAGGAAACGTTTTGTTGAAGTTATTGCTGCCAATGGAGGTTCAACCAGTTATTAAATCCAAGGGTTCAGATACTTTTTCCACCTGCACTGTGAATGTTTACATGGTGTGTTCAATAAAAACATTGCAACATTTCATTCTTTGTGTGTTATTAGTTTAACCCCTTAAGGACACATGACATGTGTGACATGTCATGATTCCCTTTTATTCCAGAAGTTTGGTCCTTAAGGGGTTAAGCAGACTGTAATTGTCTATTGTTGTGACTTAGATGATGATCAGATCACATTTTATGACCAATTTGTGCAGAAATCCATATAATTCCAAAGGGTTCACATACTTTTTCTTGCAACTGTATGTATAACTGTTTGCATCTGACTGTAGGACTGTGCACATAACCCTGCAAAAATATATGTGACAGATCCATCTGTATAGACTGAGATTGCTGGTTCGACTGTTTGCCCCTTTTTCGTTTATTTGCCTGTCCATATGCCCCTGTTCGTTTGTTTCAGGAAATACCGATTAAAACTACCGAACAGACGGCCATCCAGGAGAGAGAAGTGTGCTGCTGGTTAACCTCTTGGCCCCAATTAGAACGTTGTGGTTAACCGCAGACACCTCTCCATTCTAACCGTATTCAGGGGGGTCGTCGTTCGTATGCCGACCACGAGGTGGCGGCCATTTTAAACACACGAAAGACCAGCTGTGTTCGGCGAGGATTCTATGGAACTATAACAGGACACTTTATCTGCCGAACACCGCTGAAACTACCGATCGTCCGTCGTTTTCGGCAGGGCATACGAACACCGGTCCGTTCGAGAGTTTTAAACCAGATAGCCATCCCATGGAGTCAATCGTATACCGAAAGACACATGAAAGACTTTGACTCCATGGCGATTGAACTATGCGCATTGGATCTGAGTGCTATTCGGTAGCAATATGCACTCAGACCCAGGCTATCTAGGGATACGTTACACAAAGCACATGCATTCGGTATTTGTATACTTATATATTTTTAGGTGTCTTTTCAGTTGTATTTAAAAAGGCGATTTGCCTCTATCCCTGGAGATAATTAGGTTTCTTCCCAATTATCTCCAGGATAGAGAGGAGGGATTTATGTATGTAAAGGGGAGTGCTTAACCCTGAGCCACTGCGATTAGTTACTGTCCAATATGTGTCCCAGTCTTCCATCTGGTCCCCTAGGGGAGTGTCCACCAGGTGGGAGACCAGCATAAATACCGGGCAGGTAGCCCTCATTAAACAGATTCCTGTTTTACCCTCAAGACGGAGCTTGGTCTCGTGTTTGGGGGGATTGCTACTTGGAAAGACTTATTTTGTCTATTTTAGCCGTAGAAGGAGTTCGGCTGATTTTATGTTCGTGAGTTACCGCATTCCCTTACACTCGGTTCGGGAGTTTGGCGGTCGGCCGTGCAGAGCCTGCATTTCTGTAAAGGGGGATTATCGGCTAAACGGCGGTTTCATCTATTTAAGCGGTGAGTGTCTTAACAATATACACCTGCATTCACAGATAGGCCTAAATGCATATTTTAACTGACTTAAATACCCATCTCACACAGCCAATAAACCCAGCACAAACATCACATACAACCAATACACGCATATCACACACAGTTAATACACCCATTACAAATATCACACACAGACAACACATAGCATATATATCACAACAGTCATCACACCTATCACATACACAGACAACACAAACATTACATCTGTAACGGCCACCCTGAGTATCAAGGGGTGTAAGCCGTTAGGGATGTCCTTTTCCCTTAGAAGGAGCAGTGCTGCAGTGTTCTCCAGTTGTCATCTCAGCCAACAAAATATCCAATAATGCAGTAGAGCTCTTACAAGAGCTATTGATATACCTTTGAATCAGGTTCCCTACAAGCATGAGACAAGGCTACGTGTTGAGGGTTAAGCAGAACTGAATTTTAATGGCAGCCACACTGGCCTTTTATGCAAACCCCCAAACAAGTGTGACTCCCACATGGACCTTGTTAGGGACAAGGAAACAAATAAACACACCAATCATAATAGCATTGCAATCTGAGCACTCCCACAAATGGCATACAATTCCTCCCCTCTGCTTGGAAGATAATTTAGTTAATTACTGTATCAACTCAATTACCTCCAAATGAAAAAAGGACATATTTTATACATTTCTGGAAACACCCCAAACATCACATAAAAACTCAATAAAAAATAAGTTTAAAGTTACATGGAAGTCCCATTTCTCTTTCGTGAATTTCAAAATGTCGAACAATATCTTGAATAGTTGTTCGTGTGTAAGGTAGTCATGTGCATCTTTATTTGGGAGTTGTTTTTACCGAATGCTGAATTATGACAAAGCTAAGTGGTCCTGGAAGTCTCAGCGGTGTTTGGGCCGTTGAGTGTCCGCAAATAGTTCCATACACTCGACACCCAAACCCCGCTGGACGCGTTCGACAAAACAAGATGCCCGCCACCACGTGTTCGTGCATGCTAATCGACAGCCACCCAGTGAACTACTTAGAATGTTCAGAGTTGCGGTTTGGAATAGTGTCAAATAGGTCAATTGACAGCACACGACTGCTTTGGGTGGTCGAATGGTTCGCTAAAACGTTTGGTATACGAACCAGCTTGGGTAAAGTCTGTTCGTTGTAGTTTGTAAATGTTTAGACGAATGTCATTACAAATAAGGCTCAGAGTAGTAACAAAACATAATTTCAGAGAACAGGGCATCTGTTACAACATGTTATGTTTCAGAAATGTTAGACAAGATGGAGGAACACAACTGCAGAATTAATAGGTAGTACGAAAAGCAAAAATAAGTTACTTTAGGATTCCTTGAGAGATTTTATCTATCTTTATTTATTTATTTATTTATTTATCTTTAGTGAATTTTAGTTGAAGACAAATATAATTACTTATTTGCAGTTTGGCATGTAGTAAGAAAAAAATACTTTGCCCAAATGTTGTAACAAATGTAAAAAAAGAAAAAAGTAACAATGTCCTTAATTATGCAAAGTAGGAGTTAGAATGCAGCATAGGAAATAGTTTTGAATAGATTGTAGAAATGTGACAATTCTTTAAGTAGTAGCAGAAGTTCTTAATAACTTGATTAGTAGTTGATAACTGGCACAAAGAATTTGATTAGACTTATATGCAGAGTTGCAGCAATAATAAGATTTGATAAGTGGCACATAGAATTTGATGAGACTTATATGTAGAATTGCAGCAAGAAGTAAATTGATAGATAATATTTAGTGATACTTATGGTTTTCCGTGAAACTCCTGAGGATAAAATTATTAGTAGATTTTGAAGGGATTAATATATCCAGGTATTTCAGTAGTAACAATCCAGTTTGTTTGAGAGTTAATGAATTAAGGAGTCCATCCTGGTCTGGTAATAGATGATGACAGCATGGTATAGTATTCCAAAATAAGTAAGAGGTACTTCAGTGTGGAGTCCGAAGTTGAAGAATTCAAACAAGCAAGAGTAACTCAGCGAGGAGTCTGAGGTTGTGGAAGTCTAATGAAGTAAGAGGTAGCTCAGCGTGGAGTCCGAGGTTGGGACAGAATCACTCATCAATTTTGAGTTTGGCGCGGCTTCCCTATAAGGCAGGTGAGTGGAGCGTCATATGGATGGGAGGAGCTTACTTCTGAATGTGGAAGTAACCACGGGGGAACGGAGTTACGGTAAGTTATGACACAACATCATAGTATAGTAAGATGTATTACAATGGAGCTCTGGTATATAAAATGCACATTACTCTGTGTTTTATAGTTAGGGAGCTCAGTTATACACTAATAGACACATTACTGAGAGATGTATTGTTGTGTAGTGTATGATTTTGTCACATTTTGTCCCATTACTGGGAGTTTTATTGTTGTGGAGCTCTGTGATAAATGGAGAAGTAGCGTATTACTAAAAAAAAATATTCCAAAGAGGTCAAGGTAAATAAGTATAATCCATAGCTCCAAAGCAAAACTACTCACAGTATTATGTGACATACTTAGTCTGCTCCTTTGTAATGTAGGGGAGGCAGTCTGGCACTTCTGTTGGCTGCAGACCATAAGTAGTTGTCTTTCTAGCTTGGGATAATCAGAGCACTGCCGCAGAGTACCACAGGACACTGCAAGTCCCTGAGCTTGCGAGACAGTTACATATGGTCTGTACGCAGTGGAGTGACAGACCAGATTCAGATCAGCATGCCCCTCTCCCAACTAGGTAACAACAGGAAAGGAGGAATTATTTTTTGTTTTTAAATCATTATTAATTTAATAAATACCCTATACAATCACTACACTCCTATACACACACACAATACATGGATTACGGGGGGGGGGAGGGGGGGGCGCTGTGAAGATTTTTCGCACAGGGCGCCTAAAGGCCTAAGGCCGGCCCTGCTTCCATTCATATTTTTATATAAATCATGGACACTTATTGTCCTATGCATCACTAATTTTGTTTCAATGCTTTGTATGACATGTATTTGATAATTGTACAAAAATAAATAAATGTAATCTTTTTTAATTTTGTAAACTACTCAAATCAATAAAATAAATAAAGAAATAAATAATTCTTCCATAGGATGGGAATAGAACTTTACCAGATTCAGATAAAGCAATAGTGGATATCCTTGAACATGATCGTAAGGAGGCACTGGAGGATCGACATGAGCTTGTGGACAGGATATTTAATCTACAGGAAGAGATACGTCAAGTTGAAGATTTGCGGGACAAGGTAGAAATGAAACCACAATTAAAGTACAGTGACATTCCTTCTAAGAAGATATAATCAGATCAAAGGGCAATTAGTGAGGCCCATGTTTCAAACAACATTAGGTCCAACATTTGCCCATTTTGTAAAAGGCTCCATATTAATAGAAAGGTGCAGATGGGGAAAGAGAAAATGGAAAGAAAAATAAGCCTCTAAAAATAACTTTTACTACTGAGGAAGTGTTATTTAGTAGTCTGGACACTGCCATGTATGTCATTATAACATCGCCAATAATGAAAGGTGTTCTTGAAACTTTATTCTGATGCTTCAAGAGTGCAGAGTGAAAAATAAGCGTTGACTTGAAAAAAAAATACAAACTTGTCCAAACAGTTGATAGTTTAAATGAAGGAATAGTTTAATAAGAGCACACCATACTCGTAGCATTTGCTTTCTACCGGAAGACTTCACTCAAATTGAGGTCTCATACCTGAGCTAACAACTCCACTGGTGCAGAGTTTTAGTGCCATAGAAAATCAGGTCAGGTGATTATTCATGCTTAGGTCATCTCCTGATAATCTAAAGCACCATAGCATAAGGTCTGTGACTTCCACCAGAGGTCCCTGTGCCAGACACATGCAATGCTTCCTCAGATGGAAGTCTCTTTCCAGAGGATAAAGGCAATTTAAAAGCTAGGTGCTAATGTTCAGCATGGTAAATACTGATCCAATTGAGTCAATGAAAAAGGCATTTTTTCTTCAGACATCAGGCATAGCTGAAAGAACTATTCTAGTAGGCAGGAATGGTTTTAACTACTGTCTATTAAGAATTGTAGATTATACTAGCTTTAGTGTAACTTGTGGGGATATTTATGGGATAATAATAGTAAACAGTTGAGTATTGCCCACTATTTCAATTCTCAGATCCCAAAGATCGTTATCGTGTAAGTGAAATGTATTCCATATAAATAGCATCACAATTTGTTATAAAAATAGATACAATTTATTGTGACAATTTAAATAATAATAATAATAATAATATGTAACATGCGTGACAATAATCAATGAATATTCAGTATAACATGGTATGCAATTAATGGCAATACTTTCCACTGGCTAACATAGCAATTGTCAAGACAATGATTAATGATGGGCTTCACAGAGAAACTAAAGTTTCACACAGAGAAAGCTTCCAGCGAATAGCCATAAAACTTTAGCTGACAGTTAGAATAACCCTTTCAATGCTGGCTAGACCTACTAGGTAATTAAGACCTATTCTCATGTAATTTTTAAATAAAATAACATTTAAAGCAGCTCATTAGTCATTTCCTGGAACCATCAAATAAGATAAATCTATCAAATTCTATGAGCAGAATTTTAACTTGCCTAAACAGATATTTTATCTTATTTTAGAGCAAATCAATACACCTGGATAAATATCACAATATGCTAACATGTGATATGTCACATAAATACATAGTTATTCTAATTCCATCTGCAGCATGGAATGGTTCTAAATATATACTTCTTAGTTAACTAAGATTTCTAAATATCGAAATCTGATCGTGATTTATCCAGTCATATATCATGCTATTAGAAAATTTTAATTAATTAAGATTAATTAAATGAAACCAGCATATTTACCAGTAAAGTAGATTTTCTCATCAGATATTCTCAGGTAGCTAAGTGTCAAGGAATGTTTCTTTCTCGCTCTGACTCTGCTTGCTTCTTACTTAGCCTGCTTCCGACTCTTTGCCCTTTGCTTTCTCTGCATACCTCTGCATTTCTCTCTCTTCCCTTTGTCTTAACTTTTAAAGGAAAATTCACTAGGTGATAGACCAATAGGGACACTGGAGGTGTGGTTACCTTCCAGATAACAATTAAAGTATTTGGTCTATAGAGGGCAGTCTTGTCCCACTAAACATACCTATCCAGGAAAGAGTTAACTTTTCCTGGTGGCTATTTTGACGTCTTTTACCTTATCTTTATGGTTAATATAATTTAAGTTTACTCGTCAGTTCAAAGGGTTTTCTTCAGACTATGTGTCTCCAAATTCTGCTATAATTGCTAATATGACAGTTATAACTAAGTATGACCCCTAAACTTACAATGGGACGTTATACAATATCGAAAGTAAAATTAAATTATTTAATCTTCTCTGTCACAAATGTCTGGGTTTAGAATTAATTATATTCCATTAGCATTTAGCTAACAGTCTGTCCATCCCCCGTTCTCATCTCTTATCAACAGGTTTGTATATACTAAGCATTCCTTTAGCTCTGGCAAAGTGGTTAGTTTTACAGAAGGGATAGAAATCTTGTGTCTTTTGTTAACTTGAAAATAACAAAATGGAGTCTACTCTGTTCAGAGTGACTGACAATGTACATTTTAATTTCTATCATAGCACAAAATGTCTGCCAATATAAATACCCTGACAAACTATAATCTTAATTTTATTAATGACAGGAGGCGAATATTTGCTTAAGTCTCTCTTTACTAGAACTCCCCAGCAGCACATTAACATAGAGAAAAACAACCAATCAGAAAAAAGTACTGAAACCATAAAAGGCCCCTCCCAACCAACTACTTCCTCTTTCAAGCTGCGACAAATCAAAGAACATGAACAATATAACTCAATATTAGAATAATAGGAACTCCAACGAAGTCAGCCGATAAATGTCATCCAAACTCGAAATGAACGTGGAACAGTAGATATATCCTTGAGCTTTATCCCAAAGAAAGCCTTAAACCCGGATCTGCAGACGAACCATAACTGAAATGAGATAAGCAGAGTCGAAAACTCTGATTAGTTTATGAAATGTACTGTGAAAAACATGAACACCCACAATCAATTACAGACAGTACAGCATCCATAAAATCTCACCCTGACTTCCCTCAGGAAGGCAAATAACCAACCTACCTAATCATAGCCCTAGAGAATAGGCTATCCAGAGGTGGTCAAAATAAAATTATATTAAATAAAATTAATAAAATTAAGATTATAGTTACACTAAAGCTATTATAAACTACAATTTTATAACATGACAGGAGGCTTCATATTTGCTGTTTTAACGCTCAGACAGCAAAGCAAAAGAAACACGATCCGCCGGTCTAACCTAAAATTGGCAAAAGGTATCTTCTCGGGACCAGTAGCTGAACGCATGATGTCCTGGAGAGATGTGCCCAGCATGCAGGCGTCTGAGGCCTCTGCGCCTCTAACCGAAAGTGCTCCGAAGGTCGAATTCACCCCCGCCAATGCCAACCATAAATCCAACATGCCAAAGTAAGAGATGAAACTGGATTGATAGCTCTGACAGACAAAATCAATAACTGACCGGAACGAGAAAGGCGAAGAGGGAAGGAATTGCCACATAATGAGACAGCGTCGTCGCTACGCAGAGTATAGGAGAGTCATGGAAAATGGGTAGAATATAGCTGTCAAATCCGACTAGTACATCTAGACACCCTGAAAGAGAACAAAACACGTCTGAAATAAATAAGGCGTAGTAAGAGGGCAAATTAGCCAAAAGTCGACAAAGGGAAGGTCCTGAGTATCAGGCCAATTCTGGAGGAACGATAAAAATCGCCTACGCCCCAGAGAAAGGAATACCTAGGCCTCGGAGTTTGTGACATCAGTGGGAACGGCAGGAGCATTGGGTCTTGATGGGACAGGTCCAGGAGGTCCAGAAACTAGGACCAAAGATACACATTGACCTCAAACCTGCAGTAAGACCCTGGGTACCACAGCAAACGGAAGAAACGCATCAGCTCCCCATGATGATCACACTTTGATGAAAGCATCCATCGCTGAACAACGCCGGATCCGTGAGCAGCCGAAGCAGGCCGGGACCTGATAGTTCATCCTGGAGGTGAAAAAGTCCACTGTGAATGGATCTCTCCGGTCTGCGATCTCGAGGAAGGTGGGACGAAAGATCGTTCAATCACTGCCATCCCTCCAATGTCTGGAGAACCAATCCGTTGTCAGGTTCAACACCCCCGACAAATACTCTGCCTAGAGAATAATGTTGCGTTGGAAGCAGAAGCTGTAGATCTCCTTCATAACCTTCGAGAGAATCCAAGAGTGGGCTTCTCCCAGGCGGTTGAAGCATTGCTCTTCCGAGGCATTGTCCATCCGGAGGAGGACGGAGCAATTGGAAACTCTGACTCCATCTCTGACCATGGTCCCCCCCGTGGAACTGGTCATGCAGGTGGCTCCCCAACCCCAAGACTCGCTTCTGAGTCTAGCACAAAATCCGGAGTCAGACCAAAGATCGCCTTGCCGTACAGGCCAACATGAGAAGGAGCCAACAGTGCAGTTCGGTCTTCACGTCCGTAGTGAGGGAAACCACTTGGGCATAGGATGGTCTCTTGCGTAGAAAACAAGCCTTCAGCTTCCGCATGGCCCTGTAATGGATTGGGCCCGGGTAGATCACCTGGATCGATGCAGAGAGGAGACCCACCACACGTAGGCCGAAAGGAAAACAGGTGTACTGGCAAGGTTCGTCCTTCCCGAGGAAATGGCGGAATCTTCGGCACTCATTGTCCACTGGGACAGAGAGGTAGGCGTCCTACAGATCCAGTCCTGCAAACCAATCTCCCGGCCGGAGGAGGTCCCATAGGCGATGGGTGTCCTCCATCTTGAAACGGTATACCACAACGGCGTTTAAGCTTCTCAGGTTGAACATCGGACAGAAATCCCCAGACTTTTTCTTTACCAGAAAAATTGAGCTGAAGAAGTTTTGCGTGTCCGGAGTCCACTGGACCACGCCCTTGTCGAACAGGGCTCGAATCTCAGTGTATATCAGGGATTGTAGCACCCTTAAGGAGGGAATTAACTATCCATGACATATCCTCGAGCAGTCTGAAGTACCCACACGTCTAAGGACACCTCCTCCTACTTGTCCCTGCTGTGAAACAGCCTGCCCGCATGCAACAGAGGGAAGGAGAAATGGCAGGAGGTGCTCTCACCTTCACCTCTGTCCCATCTTTGTGAATAGAAGGACCGGGAATGGTAGGATGGAAAGAAGGATGATTCACAGGCGAAAGACCCTCTTCATGGAAATCTGGGCTTTGTCCATCGAGGTGAACAGAGTCACATGCTTATGAAGCTCCTTTATAATGGGTTCTCCGAAGAGAAGACAGGGGGACCAATTCCTCCGACTCTAATACATACTATTTGTTATCCATGCAAAGAAGGACTGCATTTCTGCGTTCTGTGCAGAGAGCAACCTTCCTGTGACAAACTCCCCTTTTAAGGGAATTTGCCATGAGTTTTCGGAGGGGCCTGCGTGCCAGTCTCCTACCCTGGGACTATGGACACTGTGATAACCCATGTTCAAAGTACTGTTTCTGCCCCTTGGACTTTTAACTGGAACAGATTCAAACATGTGGCGGCGGCCATCTTAAATTGCCCAGCAGTATTTTGTCGTCGAGTGTATAGAACTGTTTTGGGCATGGGACCATTTGCACGGTGGGGCAAAAATAAGACTTCCATTGTCTTTGTTAATCATATCACAGGCGGGGGGGGGGGGGGGATTTGTGTACAGTAACTGGGAGTGTTCAAATGTAAACTGTTTTTATTGGATTGTGCATTTCATGTCCTGTGTCATGTCCTGTGCCCCACGAGGTCCACATGGGCGGTAACCTTGTGGGGAAATACTGTATAAAACAAGCAGCTGTACCATCAAACCTTCAGTTCTACTTGACCCTCAACTCGCAGCCTCAACTCGTGTTTGGGGGGGACAGCTATAATAACTACAGGGATTGCTATGCTTTTCATACTCCCTTAGCTTCACTAAGCTCTTGTAAGAGCTTGTTCCTGTTCCTGCTTCGCTCTCTGAAGGAAGAGAGCTTCACCTTTTGGAGCCTGGAGCTTTGTCGTAGGTCCAGGGTGGGTAGGAGACGGCGAGACCCCAACCAAGCTGCAACGGTTTGTGGGGTCTGCAGTGCTTAAGGTGCGGTGCTGATGGTCCTTGGTGAGCGCTAGGAGCATCCCGTCTATGGTCCAACTCTCAGCTAGCCTGGGGCAACCGTAACACTTCCTATTGCCCAGCAGGCAAAGCAGCGCAGGGCCCAGTCCCGTAAGGAAGCCGGGTCTAGGGCGGCACCCTCTGAAAAGGCCTTGGCCGCAAGTATGTCCAGCAGTTTGTCCTGCCCCAGACGGAAGTTGCACTTGACCCCTGTCTTAAGGTTCCATCTTGTGCATGTCCTGTACGTGGCGACCAAGTTCTGAACTCCAGGGTCATGGTTACCTTGTCCGGGAGCACCGGCCTGGGTATTCCACCCGAAGTTTCCTGCGTACTTCTCACTCCAGCGACCTGCGGACCCCACAGCGCACGAATCGTGCAAGGTGTTTGGGTAGAGACCATTCCGAAGACCTAGGTGCTGACCTGCTACAGGGGCTCGCCGGAGGCATCCAGGAAGACGTCCTCATCTACTACGCTTGTCGTCATGGCCGGAGCGGATGTGTACTCCGTCTCATGGTGCCACATGGGGTGGGAGGGGTACAGAGACCTCCTCCCGTGCGCCATATAGGCGGCGGGATCTGACCGGCGAGGCCGACAGCATCAGGCCCAGATGCTTCGCTGGAGCTTTACCCTTCCGGCAGCGTGGTTCAGGGCCTTCACCCTTCCAGTAGCACTTCTGCACACTTGCCTGCTCTCTTCTAGGAGAGTCTGAATCAGCCAAGTCGTCTGCCATTTGAGGGGCCAAAGCCTTTTTCTTGGAGGCAGCCACCGCCACAATCATTGCCTGCAAATTGTGTTCCTGTGTAGAGGGTTCCATAGAGAGGTAACCGTAGGCAACGAGCACCCCCTATAGTGGCAGAGGCAAGTCGGCCAGCGCATACCAGGAACAAGTGTGAGTATGTAGTAATTGGGCTTGGCATTTAGAGACAATGGCACAGAAAGCGCAGGCTAAATCAAGGGGGCACAGACAAAGCAGGCCAATCAAGGGGCACAGACAAAGCAGGCCACTCAGTGCGGAACAGCCAAAGCAGGCCAACCAGGGTGTGCAGGCAGCAGTGCTTGAGGGTAGTCCTGTAGGCATGCAGGAATTGAAGAGTCATATAATCCACAGTAATTGGTGGAATAGACTGGCAGGCCAGTGAAGACCTAACTAGTAGTGGGATGTGCATCCTTCAGAGGGGTCCTCCACCAACCGCCCTATAGGTACCCTAGACAAAATAGGGGGGGCATGGGGCTTTAAGACCATCAAGTATGACATAATATCATGTGCTCCACATATGGAGCAGCAACACAGAGATAAAAACAGGAATACTGTAGTGATAATAGCACCAGTAAGAGAAAAACAAACCAAAGCATCAAAACAGACAATATAATATATATACAGAAATTGCAGGGTCCCAATATCACAGACCACCCAACAAGACAAGCTACAGTGACATTCCATCTCACTGTTTAGTGAACAAACCAATAGGATAATTTAGCTACAAATACCAAAAAAACTGGGTATATAACATCACCAAAGGCTATTGGTATCTGTGTTTAAATTATATATTTCGTATACACACATATAGTAACAGAAAGAGCACTGTTCATATATTATTAGAATTACTTTTCAAACCGTTTTAATAAATCTCATGGAAGAAGTGGAGGAAATTAATGATGCTAAACATACAAAATATAGTCCCCCGACTTACACGAGGAAGCTGGAGGGTGAATGACAAGAGGCCGGAAACTGCAACTCCCATGTGGCCACTCACCCTCTCCCCTCCGCCCACGCCGCCTGCGAGCCGTGATAAATCCGAGACTGCGATAGGGAGAGGGAGGAACGGAGGCAGCTTCCGCTCATCGGAATAGTGCCGGCGGGCGGGAGCGTTCACGTGGGGCCGCCGGAGTCGTACCACGGCCCCGGCCGTCGGACAACGAGAGACGGTTCACAGTACCGCTCCCCGGCGACCGCGAGGGGAAAACACTGAACTGAATGAAAGTGAGAAGGGGAGGGTAAACGATAAGGCTGGAGACAGGAAGAGGGAAGGGAAGAAGTAGACCCCCCAAGCCCCAATAAGAAGCAGAATAGATCAGCCAAAGCACACACAAGGAAAAAATAAAAAAAACAGAACTATAACAGAACAGCATAAAATACAGAATAAAAAGTATATAAATAAAGACCCACAGCCACCCATATGAAACAGGAAGCAGTGGTACTCTGACCTGTGCTTGATGTGGAGCATCAAAGAAAGAGGAAGTAGTTGGTTGGGAGTGGCCTTTTATGGTTTCAGTACTTTTTTTCTGATTGGTTGTTTTTCTCTATGTTAATGTGCTGCTGTGGAGTTCTAGTAAAGAGAGAAGCAAATATAAAGCCTCCTGTCATGTTATAAAATTCAATACCACCCAAGTAAGCTATAATCACCTACAATATTAACTGGCTCACAGTACTTAAAATCATAATAGAGCTACCCAACAGTAGAGCTGTTTGGAATGGGAAATTAATATATTTTGTTATTGGAGAATTGAGCCAGAAGAGAGAGACTTAACAGCTTAATTGACTTACAGGAACACTATAGTCACCCACATTATTTTGTTTCCCTTAACAAAGCAGTTTTAGTGAATAGATCATGATCCTGCAGTCTCACTGCTCAATTATCTGCAATTTAGGAGTTAAATCCTATTTGTCTCTGTCCATGCAGCCCTAGCCACACCTCCAAAAGCTGTGACTCACACACCTTGCATAAAACAATGGTTTCACTTTCAATTAGATGTAACTTACGTAGTTACATAGTTACATAGTTACATAGCTGAAAAGAGACTTGCGTCCATCAAGTTCAGCCTTCCTCACAAATGCTTTTGCTGTTGATCCAAAAGAAGGCAAATAACCCAGTCTGAAGCGCTTCCAATTTTGCAACAAACTAGGAAAAAATTCCTTCTTGACCCCAAAATAGCAGTCAGATGTCTCCTTGGATCAAGCAGCTATTACCCCACTAATTAGAAATTATATCCCTGTATGTTATGTTTTTTTTAAGTATTTATCAAATTGCAGTTTAAACATCTGTATAGACTCTGACAAAACCACCTCTTCAGGCAATGAATTCCATATCCTTATTGCTCTTACTGTAAAAAAAACCTTTTCTTTGCCTTAGATGAAATCTCCTTTCTTCAAGCCTAAGTGTGTGACCTAGTGTCCTATGTATAGCCCTGTTTATGAATAGATTTCCAGATAAAGGTTTGTACTGGCCCCAAATATATTTGTATAATGTTATCATATCCCCTCTCAAGCGCCGTTTTTCCAAACTGAAGAGATTTAAATTTTTTAACCTTTCTTCATAACTAAAATGCTCCATTCCTTTTATCAATTTTGTAGCTCGTCTCTGCACTTTTTCTAGTGCCATGATATCTTTCTTTGTTTTGGTGACTATACCCCTGCAATGCCAGTGGATACCCTGTATGGTTGCCATGCACCAGTCCATAATAGAAGAGTACAGGGTCCCAAATCAGAGTCCACACTCTCTGTTCCTATAATGTGTGAGAAGGAGGTTAGCCCCAAATCTTCTCCATTAGCCATACAATCTTTTCATGGAAGATGACTTTTAGCCCCCATGGGTCACAAGAGGGAGCATTCTAGAAAACCTAAAAAGACATGTTATAGAGTGATACCATTTTGAAGTCTCATGACTCGGCAGACTAAATATAGTACTGTCTTAGGTAATGTGAAATTTGTTACATTATATTAGATATTTACATATTTTGGTCCCAATGTACTGGGTTGGCATGTCCAACAAAGTATATCACATAGTTTGTTGATTAAATTATAAATTCAATTACAATTATTTATGTAGCGCAAACATATTCTGTAGTGCTGTACAATATGTAAACAAGACAAACACATAATTCTAACAAAACACGTATAACATGCAAGAAGAGTTGAAGCGAGCCCCGCCCAGACATGGTTACAATCTAAATGGATGAAGGACTAATGCACAAAGGCAAGTGATGGAATCATGTGATTTATATGTAACTGAGGATGTGAGGGGTGCTTGGGAGGTGGAAGCACAATAGATGGAAGATGGCAGTGGAATGTTGTAAAGTTTGACAAGTTAAGTGGAGAAGTGTGGTTTTAGGGATTTGTTGAAGGACTGCAGAAATAGAAAATCTAATAGAAAAGGAACAGTATATGAATGCTTGTTAGGAGTCAGTAAAATGGCACTTATATTCAATGTGAAATTCGAAAACTCCTACAGCTACAAGAGCAATTTGGGATAAGTAGAACTAGTGCCATTACAACATTTGCCCATACACCATGGTGCACTAACTGAATTACAATGTGTCATTTTTTTTTCTTTCGAAATCTAGATGTGGAGGATGTCCTAGAAACCTGCTTTAAAGAATGTGTGTTAGATTTTAAAAGTATGAATTCACTTATTTTATACATAGAATTTATAGATAATTATTCTTTCAAGAATTCCCAGTAAATTTAATAACTTTTACCTGGTTTTATATGAATTATATTTACAGTACTTGGAGGAGAAAGAGGACTTGGAGTTAAAGTGCTCTACCCTGGTAAAGGACTGTGAAATGTACAAGCATCGAATGAACACTGTTATGGTACAATTAGAGGAAGTCGAGAAGGAACGTGACCAGGTATTGAATATATATTGAGTGTATGAAAACAAAAAAAATGATTGCCTATTATTGTCCAATAATATGTAGTTTAACAGCCGGTGACACATTTCAGGATTTTACATTAAGTAATTTTAAATTGATGCTATGTTTACTAGTTTTTGAATTTTAATTACTAACAATTAGCAATACGAACACATCTTTCAATAGATAATATGCATGATATCTTACTGGGGTGTCATTGGAACAGAATATTTAATTATGATCCCAGTTGTCTGGTCGTGGAAAAATGTTGTCTGTCACGCATTATTGATTTTCAAACCAGTGTCTTAACTAGAACCAGGTTCCATTTCTCCTGTCTTTTCATAGTGCAGCTATGTTAAAGTGTTCGCTCGCTTATAGCTTTAGGGTAGTTACAGTTATTGGTAAATGAATAGTCTGTGTGTATAGAGCCACCTGAGCTGGGACAAGTTAGATGTGTACGGCTTCAGGGGTGCAACTTGTAGCCCCAATTTTGTGATTCGGAATTATGTTTCAAGGAAGGTGTCATAACTGGGAATAGTTAGGGATAACTGGGGGGGGGGTTGCGATAGGTGTTGAGGTTGATTAGTGTACCATGTGGTGATTGGGTATTTGGAGTTTATATCGGGTTGGAGAAGGTGGTCTGAGACACCATAGAGAGAGCCATGGACTACCGGGGCAACGGACTAAGTGGTTCACTTATCTTTAATAATTCATTCTCTATATTCCCTTTCTCACACTCGCCATGAGGCATCAAATTTCAGTTTGTGTTGTGCTGAAGTGAGCGACATCTTTTCATAGGTATAAAATTGATTCAGCTTGTCAAGTATTTGGGTCAGGGAGGGGCACTCAGGGGACTTCCACCTCTGTGCCAGTAGGCTTCTTGCAGCCATCAGCACCAGCGCTGTGACCTGTTTTTCACCTAAGGTGAGGTGTGTAGGTAACAATAACAATAGACATATGGTTGAGGTTAATGTGAAGTCTGGGATTTCTAGTGTATCTAAAATGGTACGTGTTAGGGTCCATAGAGGTTGGATATCTTCACAGGACCACCAGATATGCAGCAGTGTGCCTGTTTCTTTGTTACATCTCCAGCAAATAAGCAATGGTTTTAGAAATACATGTTGAAGTCTCTGAGGGGTCATGTAGCAACGGTATGTGTGAGAAGCACCGAGTCCATTTAGACAGTCCGTTCAGAGCATGGAGCCGGTCATCATCTGTTAATGTCCTGTCGCAGTCTGCTTCCCATTGGGCCTTGTGTGTTCGGTGCGTAGGTGGTATAGTCTCTTGCCATGCTTTGTAACACAGCGCTAATGCCTTTGGTTTAGTCGGTGCGGACCAGCATCTGTTCATAAGTAGTTTCGGGGTTACCCACTTGGGGTCTTGTGTGGTGGGGATGGGTAATGCATGTGTTACGAGGATACTCTTTAACTGTAAGTAGGAGAAAATCGCTAGATTCGGTAATTGCCATTGAGTCTGTAGCTCGGGCAGGGGGATTATGTCATTATCCCTCATCGGCTGATGTATGTGAGTGATTCCTGTTGTGAGCCAGTCTGCTAGAGGTTTGTCTTTTGACACCGCTCTAAGAGCTGAAAGAGGTGCTTTGGTGTGGTATGTGTCTTTGTAGCCCATGGTGAGGAAACATTTGTTCCACATCCCTACCTATGGGATTATGATGTCCATAAATGATCAATAAGTGATTGGTCTGGGCAGTGTGCCTTTTCCATGTCTGTCCATTGTATAAGAGTGGGCTTAGAGTGGAGGAGGACCCCTGCTGCTAGTGCCGTTGCTTTATAATATTGTCCGAAATTCGGAAGGCCCATGCCACCAAGTTTGGGTGCGGTTTGTAGAAGTGCTAATGATACTCTGGGTTTCTTCCCCTCCCAAATAAATGAGCCACATAGTTTCTGTAAAGCTTTACAGTATTGTTTGGGGGGTTTTAGAGGTAACATTCTAATAATATATAAAATGCGGGGGAGTATCATCATTTTATAAGCATTTATTTTCCCCATCCATGAAAGCATCACATGTTTCCATTTGTTCCTTTCTGTTTTACATAATGATATAAGGGGGTTATAATTTAGTTTCACTGTCAAAGGTGCTGAGGGAGCTATTTTTACCCCTAGGTATGTGATGGATGTTGATCTCCAGTCAAATTGGAATTTGTTGCGTAGGGAAATTGTTAATGGCTTGGGGAGACCTATCGGTAGGGCTTGGGTTTTGTCTTGGTTTAGTCGGTAGTGATATACCTCTCCGAATTGTCGCAGCAGCCTCATTAGGTGGGGTATAGATTGTTGGGGATTAGAGATAGCAACAAATATATCATCGGCAAAAGGCGCTAGGCTGTATGACCTGCCATGGATATGGATGCCGTGGATGTCAGGCTATGTGCGGATCTTATGTGCTAATGGCTAGAATATACAAGAGGGGTGAGAGTGGGCACCCCTTCCTGGTTCCGTTTGTTATTGCGAATGGTTGAGACAAGAACCCCCATGTGACACTCTAGCCGCTGGGGCACTATAGAGGGCCATGATACTTCTTATCATGGGAACACTTTCAGGGAAATTACATTTCTTTAACACTTCGATCATATAGGTCCAGTTTAGTCGATCGAAGGCCTTTTCGGCGTCCAGCAGAAGAAATAGGCCCTCCGTTTTTATTTAGTGTGGATACTATGTTTAAGATCCTTCTGGTATTATCAGAACCCTGGCGTCCTTTGACGAATCTGGATTGATCGTTGTGTATAAGTTTATATAGGATCGGTGCTAATCTATTGCTAAGGAGTTTTGCATATATTTTTGCATCCCCACTGAGTAAAGAGATGGGTTGTAAGTTCTTGCATTGTGTCGGTGGTTTACCTGGTTTAGGAAGGGTTGAGAAGTGCGCTACCAACATCTCTTCTGGAAGGACGCCTTTCTCGGCGCTGTGGTTAAGGACCCCTAGAAGATGTGGTGAAATGGTAGAGGAGAAGGTTTGGTAATATGCATTGGAGAGACCGTCTGGTCCTGGGGACTTGTGGGCCGGAAGATGAGAGATGGTGTTTGTTAGTTCTTCTAATGTAAAGGGGCGTTGTAAGAGGTTTGAAGCTGCAATAGTTTCATGTGTGTTGTGGGATTTGGGTCTTTTTTATTGGTGTGTGTGAATCAGGCTATTTCAGCAATCAGTGAGTCGTATTCGGCGGCCCTTGGTTTTTTAGCGCAGCTGGCATGTTTTATGAAGCTTCCTCGAATGCATGCTTTGTGAGCTAGCCAAATTTGGTCAATGGAGGAATCTGCAACGGTGTTTTCATTAAAGTAGTTAGTGAGGTCTGTGGTTATTTGTGTGACAATGTTAGGGTCTGTCAAGAGTGTATCATTTAGTCTCCACGTGCCAGTCCCTTTATTGGGGAAGGGTTCCCTTATACTCAACATAATTGGAGCATGATCAGACCATGAGATAAGCCCGATGGTGGATTCTTCTATGTTCGGTAAGTAAGTGGCTGGTACTAGGAATCGGTCTATACGGGAGTAACTGTTATGTGCAGCTGTGTGGCAGGTATAATCGACTTCTGTCAGGTGTTGAATGCGCCATGGATTTACTAAATGGTGGAAAGCTAGGGTGGTGCATATCTGTGTTGATAGGGCTTTTATTTGTTTTAATGAGTTTGCTGAGACATCGGCTGTAGCAGAGGAGTCAGCTTTGCTGTCAATTAAAAAAATTGTGTCACCTCCAATGATTACCTCCCCATATTTATACAATTCAGCCAATGCTAATATCATAACCAGAAATGCGTGTTGATTGTCATTGGGACTATATACATTGATTAGTGTATAGGGATTATTATTGATGAGACATTGTAATATTAAATAGCGCCATTTTTTATCTCCAATCTTACGTACCAGGGAGAATGCTACGTCTTTACTTATCAGAATCGAGACACTGCATTTTTTAGCTTTATAACATGTATGGAAATCATGGTCTGCCCTGCCAGGTAAAGTGTGTCTCCTGAAAAAACGCCACTAGGGCACCACTCTTTTTAGCTTCGTTGATGGCTAGTCTGCGCTTATTCGGAGAATTAAGCCATTTTGCATTCAAATATAGTATTTTAATTGTCATTAGAGGGGATACAGTTTATGCTGGTTTCTAAACATTGTTTTATGGCCCCTCTGAATTCCACCAGACAGTAGGTTGATGCTTGACTATTTTCAGCCACCTCCAGTGGTAATGTCTCATTCCGATTCGGCCAGAGGCACATATCAGGTACACTTATTGTAGTAAGGGTGGGATAAACTATGTACAGTATTCCGTTTGTCACTTTGGGTGACATGAAGCCGCTCATAGTGACGGATAATCACGGCCAGATGTGGGCCTTGGGGGTGGCCCATATCAGGATAATATGCCAACCTCACTTAGTCGAGAAACTCGGCGACAGATATGAAACATGTGAGGTGCGAGCAGTGTCTCGTCCGGTCACGGCTAACTGTAAAATGTATCAGCTTATTAGCCATAAGGGAGTGGGGGAAATTTTTGCATATTAGATAACCAATGCAGGACACAACAAAATACGACATAACAAATACATTACATCGGGTTTAGAGGCCCAACAGCAGTGCAATATCTTCGTCATCACTGCAGCTCAGTAAGCCGTTCAGGTTGGGGAAACTCCAGAGTCCATCGATTTACGCTGGGCTTGCCTGTCTGGGACCAGTCTTTGGCTAGGGATTTCAATACTGTGGTGATGGTAGTAGTCGCTTGTTTCACGACATCTGGTGGTAGTGGAATTTGCCATTCTTGGAGTATTCTTTTGCCTTCTGTTAGGTCATGGATGGGTCTGTCTACTCCATTCCGTTTCACAAACAATTTGGTGGGGAAACCTCATTGGTAGGGAATGTGAGTGTTTTTCAAGGCTTCTGTTATGGGCGTGAAAGTGTGCCTTTTAAGCAAAGTAGCTGATGATAGATCTGTAAATCTTTTTTTTTTTTGTAAACATCAGAAAATGGTATTTGATTCATAACATTTTTTATAATAATATGCCTTAATATCAGATACCCTATCATCATTTGTTAAAACTATTATTTTATAATTTCATTCTTTTTTAAAATGTATATTTAAATGTGGTGACATAGCTGCAGTCCACCTCAAATAGACTTCCATTCATACTAAATTCGTACATTCTTGAGCGCTATCGGGGGGGGGGGGGGGGGGGGCAGGGGATCTGCCATCTAGGCCGCCTCAGAAACGTCCATAACAGTCTCCCAGGGATTCCATATTCTGTAATAATCCTGTTTTTTCCCCATATTGACATACACTGCTTTTTCCATCATTTTTTGAAAATTTATCTGTACTTGTATCTCCGACCATGATGGGATTATGCTAGTTTTCCATCTCCTAGCTAGACAGATTTTTGATGCCATTAAAATCTGTATCGTCAGTCTATGAGAATAGATATTGCTGTCTGGTAAATCTAAATGAAATAGAAATGAGTAAGAGGTTAAACAAATTTTCATTCCATAGATTCTACCTATTACTAATTCCAATTTGTTTTTCACTAATTGAAGCTTTGGGCAATCCCACCATATATGTAAATGTGTACCCGTAAACATAATACATCGCCAACAAATGTCGCTTGAACCTGTTTGAAATTTAAAAAGTTTTACTGGTATCATGTACCACCGATGTAGAATCTTAATATAATTCTCATGAATAATAATATTATGTATTGTTTTTTTTGTTAATTTAAAGGCCTTTGCCCAATCTTCTTCAGTGAAATCTTTTTTTATTTCTTGTTCCAAGCTACTGATTTTATTTAATTTATTCCTAGGAGTATAGTCATATAATATTTTATTTATTTTTGAGATTAACTTATCTTTCCCCTTTATCGATACAATTTTATCAAAGAGATCTTCTTCAATACACCTATTTTTCAGGATGTTTCTTATTTTTTGGTAAGCCAGAAACTCAGATTTTAAAGGGATATTTAATTTAAATATTTCTTGAAAAGACTTTATGTTATTATCTATAAAAAAGTCTCCCATGACTTTATATCCTTCCTGTTTCCATTTACTCAAGTTTATATCACTTACATATCCCTTCAATACATCTATTGGGGCGGATACTGAGATATTGTTTTCAATTTTATATCTTTTTTTTTAGGTAGTTCATATAATTATATAGTTCTATCAAGATATTATTTTGTACTTTTAATTTCTTAAAGGCTATTTTATCCAACCAGATTAAAACAATTGAATCTATATTTTTCGATAGTCGTTCTATATTTACCCAAGACTTTTGTTCCGAGTCTTTAAACTTTGAATTAATTAAGTGCATAATCATAATTGCATCGTGTCTCATTATTATATCAGGAAAAGATACCCCTCCTTCATTTTGTCTACGGCTTAACATTTGGTGTGATGTTCTTGGCTTTTTAGATCCCCAGACAAATTTCAGGAAGGTTTCAGTATTTTTTTTGGTATCCTCATTGGGATTGATCTCATTAAGTATTCAAGTTTGGGTAATACATAATATTTAATAACACTTATTCTCCCCATCCATGACATATATAAAGGTTTCCATATAGATAATGTATTTTTTATATCCTGAAGAAGAGGTAGATAATTTATCTCAATAATTTTGTTCCAATTAAAACCCAATCTAACTCCCAAATATTCAATAAATTCAGGTAACCACTTAAATTTATACTTCTCTTTTAAAATATTGAGATCCGATTCTAAGATGTTATAATACAGAACAAGAGATTTTGACATATTAATTTTATAGTTTGAAAATAGGCTAAATTGATCAATACACAAAATTACTGCTGGGATAGATGTATTAGGTGAGGATAATGTGAGAATTACATCATCAGCATATATAGAGATCTTATATTGTGAAGCTGCAATGTTAATTCCCTGTATCTCTTTTGTTTGTCTGATCAATGCGGCCAATGGTTCTATGGTGAGAATATACAGCATTGGAGCCAATGGGCATCCTTGTCTCGTTCCATTGTTTATCATAAATCCTTTAGAATTCAATCCCCCACCACATACTTTTGCCGATGGTAATTTATATAAACTCATTATTCGGTCATAAAAAATATCTTGTATACCAAAAGTTGTTAAGACCTCCAACGTGAATTCCCAGCTAACCCTATCGAAGGCCTTTTCGGCATCTAGAGCAGCGAAGACTGCAGGATCTTTATCTCTGTTTATTTTTTGTATCAGATTCAATATTTTACGAATATTGTCACTTCCGCTCCTTTTAGGCACAAAACCTGTTTGATCTAGATGAATTAGGCTGGGTATTATATTTTTCATTCTTTCCGCTAAGATCTTAGAATATAGCTTAATGTCAATATTTATAAGAGAAATTGGACGATAATTACTAACATAGTTTGGGTCTTTACCTGGCTTAAGAATTGGAATTATATTAGTTTGCAACATTGCTCTAGGAAATTTTATCTGATTACCAATTCCATTAAATAGTTTATTTAATATTAAAAGAACCGAGCCCCCAAATCTCTTAAAAAACAATGGAGTAAACCCATCTGGGCCTGGAGCTTTTCCTGTTTTTAGTTCCTTGATATTCCTCTCTATCTCTTCGTTAGTTATGGGAGCATTTAATCCTACTAGTGCTGTACTATCCACCTTTGGGAGTTTAATCTTCTTCAGAAAATCTCTGATATCGGAAGTTGATACCTTAGGAGTATTCAAATTATATAAAGATTTATAGTATTCTTCAAAAGCATTACTAATTGATTCGGGTGATAAACATACCTTATTTCCTACGACTATTTTCTTAATTAGAGAAAGATTTTTCTTAGATTTTAATTTATTTGAGAATGCTTTCCCGACTCTATTATCTGCGTAATACCATGTTTGATTTAATTTCAAAATAGCATTTGATGTTTTAAGTTCTAATCTCTTTTTTATTTCTTTTTGGAGATCATTTATTTTTTGTATGTTATATTCTGTTACCTTCTGTTTGTTCTCTTTTTCTAATAGTGCTAAAGAAATATATAAATCCTGTAATGGTTTACCCATCTTTCTCTTTTGTCGAATCCCCATTTTGATTAGAACTCCTCTTATATAACATTTAAATGTACACCATAGAGTGCCTATATTTACCTCCCCGTTATCGTTATTTTCAAAAAAATTGTCAATTTTGATTTGCAGGAATTTAAGATTCTCTTATTTATCTCCAAGGTTTAGATTTATCTCCAAGGTTATTGGGGCATGATCTGACCAAGTAATAACTTCTATCTTAGAATTTACAAACATTCCTAAATTATAGGAATCCGTAATAAATAAATCAATTCTTGAATAAACCTTATGAACCTTAGAAAAGAAAGAGTAATCTCTTTCTCTAGGATGATGCACCCTCCATATATCATAATAATTAAATTCAGACAGGAGAGCTTGACATTTTTTAATTTTCTTCCTGTCCCCTTGGTTTTTATTGTTCATTAACTGTTTTTTTGTTCTATCTATTTTATCATCTGGGGCCACATTCATGTCTCCCGCTATTAATAATCTTCCTTTTTGTATTTTAAGAATATTTGAAAAAACCTTCCTAAATTTTTTTGGGGAGTATACATTTGGGGCATAGATATTTACTAGTGTGTACAATATGTCATTAATCTTGCAAATAATTATAATATAGCTACCTTCGGTATCCTTTTGTTCTAGTATCAGATCAAATTTTAATCATGCAGCTATCAATATGGCAACCCCTCTCTTCTTTTTTTTATCTTGTCTGGATTCAAAAACAAGTGGAAATTTTGCATATCTCCATCTTTGTTTAGCTCCCTCCTTCCAATGTGTCTCTTGTGTAAAACAAATATCTATAGTTCCATTTATTAATGAGTTATATAAGCAACCCATTTTCTGAGGTGAGTTTAAACCCTGGGAGTTTATTGAGAGCACCTTAATCGTCACAATTGACGATGGGTGCTATATTCTTATCAGAGGCGGCCCAGGCCATTACCCCTCTCCCAAACCGATAGCGCTCTTCCTTCATCCCAAACATACATACTAAAACTTTAAAACCAATTAAATCCATGCCTAGTCTATACTAAGCAATTTCCTAGCAAAAAAAAATAAGGATTCAAAACAAAGTAACAAATAAAAAAAAAGAGTTTCTCAGCTAGATACAGTTGCTGGCGCGATGAGGAGCTAAGAGCGAGTGAGGGAGCCAAAATATATTCCCGGGCATTCCCGATTCAAATGGGGACTCTCCTCAAGTAATGCAACCCATTACATGCAAAAATATTAATTCAAAACGACTTCCTCCCCCCCCCCCTTCCTGATGTACTTATATCAATAAATCTATACAATCTTCTCTATTCCTCTCTCCTCTCTTGTTCTTTATCTAATTCTTTATAAACTACTCGATATTCATAACCTCGTTTATTAATTTAAAATGAATCAATTTATTATAATTCGTTATTATTCTCTCCTACTTCAGGGAAAAAAAACAAAAAAAAACATGAATATAGAAAATAAATAAATCCCCCCCTTTTCCCTTTTTTTTTTTTTAACTCTTCTTAATTGTGAGTGCTTTATATATGTGTTAGCATATTTACAACTTTCTATTGTGAATATTCCTATATCTTGATATCTTCTTTGTCCTCCCATCTCTTTCATCAATATCTTCATTCTTATATACTTATTAATTAATGTGTCACATTTTCGGACTATATAAATATTTTCTCTAAGCAATCATTTTTGTTGTGATTTATGTCTACATGTTGTATATGTTATCAGTGCTTGTACCTATAAATTATGATTATATGTGTGTATTTCACTCTTTTTCCTTTACTTTCCTCTTCCCTTTTCCCTTCCCTTCCCTTCCACTTTTTCTTTTAATTATTATTATATCCCATATATAGGTTACAGAAAAAATTATTTCCCAGAGTGGGATCCCATTTTATACTTCTCCTCCATTGGATCCTTGGCCAAAAAAGTTCTCTATGTATTAAGTTGTAAACTTGATGGGAAGTGCCCAACTTTATGGGATATATACTTTATCAAAGCACTAGGTATATCTCTGTATCTTTAATCCATCTTATAGAGCGGTTTTGGACATAAGGATTTTCTGTTTATCTATCTGTCCAGATATTATAGGGGTATTGAATATCACTCATCTAATTCCTTGCGAGGAGGTATATTTTTTAGTACGAAAAGACTGTGTATATTATTTGTTTTAATTTCTCGGTTTCTATAGTATTCTCTTTTAATCCCATTATTCCATTATTCCATTATTCCATTATTCCATTATTTGAACCAGCTAGTACTGACGGTGCTGCATTAATTTGATGCTTGTTAGAACATAAAGAGAGCAGTAATAATATTATATTCTTAAAGCCTCCCCTAACAGACCCACTTGTTCCGTAAGTTTTTATTCAACTGCGGGTACTGCCTAGTGCTCTAATAGCCCGATCTGGGCGAATTTTCGCCTTTCCATACCACTGCCATTATCAGTCTCTCCCCTGGTCCTATGTCTCCTTCTCCCTATTTTTTTTTCTTCCCCCTTCCTTTTTTCCCTCTTTACTTGGTCTTCCATCTCTGATCAACTTCTCTCTTGTTCTTCATCCATTACTTGTATTGATCTCGATATTTTAATCCTCCATCAGAGTTCCGTATATTTCATTCCTTGTTTTTCTTTATTAAATCTGGATTTATTTTAGATTTCGAGTTCGTCCTATATGTTAATCTTGAATTATAATTTACATAACAATACAGAAAAAAATAATTTCCAATATGGATTCCCAATTTGTCTAACTCCTCTGATGGATCCTTAGCCACAATTGTTTTTTCCTTATATAAAATAAGAAGCTTGGTGGGGAACCCCCATCTGTATGGGATATTATGATTTCTCAATGTAGTGGTCATATCCCTAAATCGTTTACGGTTATTCCTGGTGGCTTGTGACAGGTCCGGAAATATTACTATATCCATATATTTTCCTTCTTGAAGTTTTTTATATCGGACTTTTCTCATCAGGGAGTCTTTAAGTGCACAGTTCAGGAATCGTGCTATGACATCTCTTGGTTCAGTTATTTTTATATTAGGAGGTTTTTGAATTCTATGTATTCGCTCAAATGGTGCATCTCCAATCTCATGAGTTTCCATAAATTAAGCCATGTATTCTTTTAAATAGTCCTCCATTTTATCTGGTTTAATTTCTTCCAGGACTCCTCTGAATCTCAGATTATTCCTTCTTGATATATCTTCAATGTCCATGGTCCTAATTTCTAATACACTCACTTGTTCTTTTAGTATATTATTTTGTGTTTGAAGGAAGTGTATTTCTTGACGTGTTTCTTTAATATATTCATCTTGTTCGCTCACTTTCTGCTTTAATTCAGTTACTTCAGACTTTAATTCAAGCATAAATGCTTTGGAATCATTACTAATTTTTCCATAAAGATTATCTAGAGCTTCCACCAAGCTTTCTTGAGATACCATTTTGGATTTGTCATTATTCTGCTTATCTGGCTGTCCAGAAGGAAGAATTCAATAACTCATGTTGATCTGGAGATATTGAGCCTCTTTGATCTTTCCGTAGAGAGGAATAGTTATTTTTGGTGAGAAGAGAGTATTTGTATTAGTTGTTTTAATTTTCTCTGTTTCCAGAGATTTCTCTTTTTTTGGACCCATTTTCAGGATTTTTTTTTTTATTTATTTATACTCCAAAGTGATGATCAAAAGGAGAGAAGGGTACTTCTTAGGGCTATTAGTTCTAATTAGTGCTGATGCAGATAATACATAGGCTGTAGTATGAAATTATATCATGAAATATTCTGTCAGCGTCTCAGTTATCCTGTACTTAAGTTATATAATACTTAAGAACTTTATGCTCTTTTTAATAAAACTAATTTGCTGATTAATCCAGTTATTTCTGGGTCTATCCAGAGAGGCTTTGTACTAGTTAATGCAGCCAGGTCTGAATGGTAAACGGGTACTGATTAGGGCATAGTATTATTACATTGCAACAGGTAATGGCAGTTAATGGCAGTTAATGTCAGTACAGTATACTTGCGACCTCCTTTGCCAGCCCCGGTTATTCTTTGTATACTGCCTGTTCTTGCGCTGGTGCTGCTCGTGCAGCCCAGACTTCTGGTGGCCTGCCAGTGAACCGCTCTATTCGGCTAGTTGGTGTTCCATGCTGCCGCCATTGCCGACCGCTCCCCTGTTCCGAAATCTCCGTCTCGCTCTCCCTCGCTCTTCCGTCCTCCTCGCGCACCCGCAACGTCACTCCGTTGGCTACGTCATCAAGCTCCAATCTAGGTCTGTAAATATGTTAATGCTTTGGTAGGGTTCAGGCCACTGTTTCAATGTTCTGGAAGGTTACATAAGTCGGTCCTTGATAGTGTAGAAATGGACCCTGGTGATCACATCTCTCGTTAAGTACGGCGGTAGGTGCTTGGGCTTGGGGAGTTTATGCGTTCTGTCTTATGTCAAGTCCAGGTTGTTTAAGGATGGTATGAGTGTTTTGAACAGGTCCTGTACATACCTAGGTAGGTCTGAGTTTGTTATTGACTCAGGAATTCCCCGTATGCGGACATTATTCCATCTGCTTCTGTCTTCGTGATCTGCTACTCTTTCTTCCAGGAATTTTAATTTTTGTTTTAACAAGGAGTAGGCCTCAGCTACGGAGTAGTGAGCATCTACTAGCTCATCCGTGCGGTCCTCCAGGCGTGCAGTCCGTTCGCCGATGCTGTGTATGACAGCTTTTATCCCAGCTGTCATTTGTTGGAGGTCTGCTTTAAAGGAACCCGGCAGTTCTTGCATTAATTTCCTCACTGAGAGCTCTGTTGCTGGGTTGAAGCGATCGGTGTGGTCTAGCCTACTGTCTCTGCGTCGGCGGGGAGTTAGGCCTGTCTGCGCCATTTTGATCCCCCTGTTCCGAAGATTGTTGTCTTTCGAAGTGTGAGTTCAGGGTTTTTTGTTTAAGTTTTTTGGTCATTTTTGCTGCCATGTCATTGTGCAGTATTACCCCTCGGCAGATGGGGTATATTGGTCAGTTATTTAGGCTGTAACACGCTGTGTATGCCGTTTCTCGGGAGAGCTCTCGTCCTACACGTCTGCTCTCATGCGCTGCTAGGACACTCCCCCCAATAACAGTTATAATTAAAATGTTCTTGAGCATTAGTAAAATATGAAAATAAGTACATTGTAGCAGAAGCTAACAGAAGAAAATGGTTTGGGGGAAATAAATGCATTACAGTTAACAAGAATGTCATAAGAATAAAAATATTGTTGTAAAATCTTGATGTTACTAAAGGAAGAGCATTTGGACAAATAAATTGCAACTTACCGTAAATAGTATTGTCAAAAATCAGGAAAACAACAAATAATTATTTTCTATTAGGTACTTATACCTTACATGCACTGCAGGGCACCTATAAACTAGCTAGTGCACGTGGTTAATGTAAAAATGTCTACATGGACACTTTTTATAAATGTGTTGAATTCTTATGTTTTCTTAATTGAGAAATTATGTGCGCACTATAAGAGAGGGAAATCACACAATTGATGTCAGCAAGACACAAAACAGATTACCTGTCTGTTGGTGCGGACCGCACTTATTTTTCACTGAGAGAAAATATGGTAATTTAGCTATGTAATGTATACTTAATCCCTCCCTCTGACCCTTGCGCATGACTTCACACACAGGATAGAGGAGGGATTATGCGCACTACACTATTTGTGGCTTTGTGTCACTGATGCTGCTTCAAGTTTATCTGACACATGCAGGATTTTTGGCTACACAGGCAAAGATGCATTTTGTTGCCTCTCCCCCCCCCCCCCCCCGCTTTTCACAAACAAATGCATCTTCACCTGTGTGTCCCTTAATCTACCTCTTGAATTTCTTACCACCTTTTGTTTTTCTTATCCTCATTTTTGAATGTCTTACCCCTTTGAATATATCCTGTCCCTCATTTTTTGCATTTTGCATCTTTTACACAATCCTTTATGTATATTTTACTCTCCTCAGTCCCTTTGAGTGTCTCTCTCTATCCCAGCCACTTTGTGTATCTCTCTACCTCAGCCCCTTTGTGTGTATTTTCCTTCTCTAGCTTGTTTGTGTGTATCTTTCTCCCCTTCCCCAGCGCATCTGTGTGTCTCTTTACTTCTTCTTGACCCTTTCTTCTTGACCCTCTTTCTCGGTTCTTTGACAAAACACAGTTGTAATCAGTGATCTGGGTTACAAATGATCACAACTGCTGCCACCATACTGTGGTACTGAGAAGATTACATCAGGTAGCGCTGTTCATGCATCAGGGCTTGTGGTAAAGACCTGTTAGAGACTGGCCATGCGTAACTGTATTCTGAGACAGCAAAACACGCATACTAAATTGCTCTGAAAGTAAGGATATCCTGTATTAATTTCAAAGGAGAGATTAATAATTCATCATATGTTCAATTCCCGAGTGCTGTGTAATTTTTTAGGGCAATAAAATAGCAAACATTTCCCATTGGCAGCAAGAGTTCTTATCAATCATGTTATTTTAAAACTATTGCAACTGTAGTGCAATTCAAGACTTAATTGCAAAATTTAAGACAAAATAGTTTTTTTTTTTTTAACTCTACTATAGTCACAGCTTGATTGTTTTAGCCTGAATTTAGAATTTTGGTTTTTAATTAATTATAATTTACTGTTTAGTGAAAAAAAAAACTATAATGTAACCTGGAAGTAGTTATAACCACTGAGGGTGAAAATTGACATGTGGTATATGTTTTAAATTCTAAAAATATTTAAATGAACAATTAACACTAGTATTTTTAATGTATATTTGCTACAATTCATTGTATCATATTTTGTTTAAAGGCATACCGTTCCCGTGATGAAGCTCAAACACAATATTCGCAATGTCTAATAGACAAAGACAAATATAGGAAACAAATACGAGAGTTGGAGGAGAGGAACGATGAACTTAGAATTGAGATGGTCCGGAAGGAAGCACGGATTGTGAACTTAGAGTGCAAGCTTAGAAGATTGTCTAAGGATGGAGTTTTTCTAGATCAGGTACATTTGTTTGTCGGATTAGTTCATAGTCAAATATCAGGAACCAAACAAAATACCACTAAGATTAGACAAATTCTGCCAGGAATGGCATTTCTCATATTTACTAAAGACAAATCCAGTCTGAATTTGGTCACTGCAACCAGATCTGTACCAATCAGCCAGATGCATTCAGTGTCCAGATTAAAATCTGTGCTTTTTCATCTGAAACCTATACAGTAAGTGTAGGATTCGGCATATTCAAGCATCAGCTATTTAACAAACTTCGCAACTTAATGCATCTGGCTGATGCACGTTTGCAGATTATTGTTTGCTTGCTTTTTGCAATGCTAGCAGCCAGTGGGTAAATAGTTTTAAAAACTCTCAAAAGCATGGGGGTTAATCATTGGTGGCTGGCCATCCCTTGCAAGCAAGCTGATGCATTAAAGTAAAAAAACCAACAACCTATGGGAGTCAATATGACCCCCATTTTACTATTGGGGGGGAGGTGTTAACCTATGTTCCCATCTGCCAGGTGCAAATCTACTAAACTTTAAAAACTAGTAAACTGGTGGGGGCTCTAATTTTAATATGGGGGAACTAGTGTCTCACTGCAGCTTCCACCCATGGTTGTCATGTGGGGTGTACTAATAAAATATATAAGAAGGATGCACATACCATTCTCTAACCCCCAAATGTTATGTGTCATTAACATGTTGTGTTCCACATAGACATGCATGTATACTTTTTAGGCATTGTCAAATCAGACATTTTGCTCATGTGTATATTTGCTGTTATTAATTTTGCTACAGAGCTTATTTGTCCTTTGTTTGCCTTAATTAATTAATCATGAATTGTTAGCATTAGTTTGGTAATAATACTTCTACGTGTCTTCAACTCAAGAGAGGTATTTGTTGTGTTAGCTTTGCTCAAACAATAGGTGCATTCCAGTTAATTGCTGAAAATAGTTAAAGGATCACTATAGGCACCCAGACCACTTCAGCTCAATGAAGTGGTATGGGTGCCAGGTCGCCCTAGTTTTAACCCTGCAGCTGTAAACATAGCAGTATCAGAGAAACTGCTATGTTTACATTGAGGGTTAATCCAGCTTCCGTGATTCTCAATGCAAAAATTGAGTAATACTTTCCTATGGGCGGTTTGAATGCTCATGTGGCTCTGGCCTGGCGCTGGATTAAGGTAAGTGACTGAAGGGGTTTTCACCCCTTACAGTCCAGCGGGAAGGGGGCCGTGAGGGGGGGTACCTAAAAATAATATAGTGCCAGGAAAACAGGCTTGTTTTCCTGGCACTATAGTACTCCTTTAATTGTTGGAAAAGTGTTTTCTGTAATTTAACAAGTCCCTTTAGGTCTTCAATTTACTAAATGAACAAAGGTTCCATTAATGTGTTAACAACTTTTCTCTGAAATAATTAATCCCTTAAAGGGATGTTTATGTCACCAGGACCACTAAAGCTTAATGTAGTGGTTGTGGTTCTATAGCATTTCCCTGTAGCCTTAGCACTTTAAACACTGCCTTATTAGATAAAAAAACTTTTACCAATATTAACTCTGTGAAAAATATATTGGTATTATTTGATGGAATAAGGGAATGCTAGATGGTGATAGCTACTTAGACCGTCACAGTACTGTTTTTGCCCCTTGGACTTTTAACTGGAACAGATTCAAACATGTGGTGGCGGCCATCTTAAATTGTCCAGCAACTGTTTTGGGCATGGGACCATGTGCACGGTGGGGCAAAAATAGGACTTCCAGGAAATTCCTGAACCCCTGAACAGTTCTGGGTGATTTTTGGATATGTTGTTCACCCAGATCGGGGCTATCAGGGGATGTGCAAATATGTTGTATTTTGGGGTACTTTCTGGGAATTGTAAAAATATATGTTTTTTTCTGCTTAGAGTTAAATGAGTTAGTCCATTGTCTTCGTCAATTATATCACAGGCAGAGGGGAGGGATTGTGGACACTGTATGGGAGTGACTGAATGTAAAACTATGTTTTTATTGGCTTGTTGTTCCTGTGCCGCACAAGGTCCACCTTGTGGGGAAAACTGTATAAAAGACCAAGCTGCTCAATAAACCCTCAGATCTGCTGTTCCTGTTTGACCCTCAACACGTAGTCTTGTCTCGTGATTGGAAGGGGAACTGCTATAATCACACTGGGGATTGCTATACTTTGTATACTCCCCTGGGCTCAAATCACTTAGCTCTTTTAAGAGCTGTTCCTGTTACGCTCTCCTGGAGGAGAGGTCTCTCCCACACGGTCCTGGATGTCAGAGGTTGATGCAGGGTGGAAGGAAGAAGGCGAACTTCCAGTTAAGCTACGGTGGTTGTGGTGTCCGGTGCGGTGCTTATAGTCCTCAGCGTCAGCTAGGAAGCATCCGTCAATGGAGATACCCAGTCGGGGTGCCAGGTGATCCGTTACACAAGTCAATAATCTCATGATAGATTATAAAGTACCAAAATTGAAATTTAAATAGTAATATAGGCTGAAAAAAAGTCTATCAAGTTTAGCCTTTCACACATCTCTATGTCCACTGTTTTTCCAAAAGGAAGCTTTCAGTATTGTCACTAAAAGGGGAAATATTTTTCTTGAGGCCAAAATTATTTTTGGTTTACATCAAGAAGCATCGCTTAAAAGAACATTGCTTAAAGTGACACTATAGACAACATAACCACTACAGTGGTCCATAGTGGCAACGGTGCCTTGAATTCCTGGGTGCCATCCACTGGTAATCTGTCAAATAATTTACAATACTCAGAGACGGCCTTAGGGTGTGTGAGCTGTGTGCCATGACAACAGGGTGCCAGGCTGCCACACAGCTTACTCAGTTCAAGGACAGCACTGTCAGTTTTGGGGCAGAGGAGTTGAGCAGCTGAGGAGTCCTGAGACATAAACCGCATGAGGGCGCTGTACTGACAAGTACTCCCTTAAAATGCGTCTGTCTTATGGGGTATCCTGCCAGCTTCAGAGACAGCTGACAGCAGGCCAGTGGGCTGCAATGGGAGACCTGGGAGCTTGTATCAAGGGAGTGTTTATCGCTCCTTGGAGACTATCATAGCATTTATGTCCTAATTCTTCACTAGTGCATGCCCAGGGAGCACAGCACTCAACAATAAAAGGCATAATGGTGGTTCATTCAATCATCATGAAGGGCAATATTTCGACACACTAATTTTCTTTCTCAAGCCATTCCATCTATTAATTTTATAACTGACATTTGCACCTTTTCCAGCTCCATAATAACCTTGTTTAGAACAGGTGCCTACAAGTGCAAAGCATATTGAAGATCCCCATCTTATTTCTTCTCATTTATGAAGTGGCAAAAATAGGTTTTCATCACATGAATTAATTCCATGTTTAAGCATGACAATATATATATATATATATATATATATATTGTCATGCTTAAACATAGAATTAATTCATGTGATGAAAACCTATTTTTATATATATATATATATATATATATATATATATATATATATATATATATATATATATATATAAAAATACAAGTAATGTTGCACTCACTGTGGTTAATATTCAATGCCGGGTGCTTGTCTGGCAAAAATATAAAGAAAAAGTAGATAGCACTCCACGGACTCACTTTGTTTAAAAGTAAAATTTAACTTTTAATGCTCCAGGTTAAAAAATCGACGTTTTAGTCTGACCAATCAGACTTTCATCAGGACAAGGTGCTGATGAAAGTCTGATTGGTCAGACTGAAACGTCGATTTTTTAACCTGGAGCATTAAAAGTTAAATTTTACTTTTAAACAAAGTGAGTCCGTGGAGTGCTATCTACTTTTTCTTTATATATATATATATATATATATATATATATATATATATATATATATATATATATATATATATATAAATATATAAATGTGTATGCAGTGGTGTATCCTGGTTTTGTGCTGCCCTAGGCAGGACAAAACTCAGGCGCCCCCAACCTCCACCCCCCACGTGACCCCCACCTAACCCTTCCCTCCGCCCCACCTTCTAAATACACACACACATTCACTGACAGATACGCATACACTAGCTAACAGAAACACACACACACTTACTGACACACACAGACACACACTCACTCACTAGCAGACACACACACTCACGACACACACACTCACACACACAAACACTCACTCACTAGCAGACACACACTAACAGACACACACACTCACTAACAGACACACACTCACACACTCACATGCAAACACACACTCTTTCCTCTGAGCTGTCTGCTCAGCTCCCTCGCGTGCCTCAGAGTGAGACTGGGAGCCGGAATATGACATCATATTCTGGCTCCCAGCCTCACTCTGTGGCGCACGAGGGAGCTGAGCAGACTGCTCAGAGGAAGAGCTCCCTCGCCAGCCGCCCGCCCAGCATGTCAGTTAGCCGCAAGGCTAACAAGACATTTGCCCTGGGCATTTGGGGGAGACATTTTTTTGCCGCCCCATGGAAAATGCCGCCCAAGGCAAATGCCTTGTTTGCCTTGCGGCTAAAACATCCCTGTATATATGTATATATATGTATTATAAATGTATGTATCCTGCATTTCTCTAGATGCACATACAAAGAAACATATACAAAATAGATCTGCTGATTGTAATTTTTCATTGCCTCATCCTCTGAAATATCTTAGGTCTAATGTCTTTAATCTATTTTTGGCTTTTGCTTTTTTTTTTTTCAGACTTTACCGAGAAATTTAAAAAACACAAAATCGCTGGGCTCAATCAATAGTTGCCAAGAAGGTGAAGACTCTTCAGACTCAGAAGAATCACCAAGTAATAGTCTATTTTTCAATGCGGGTCCATTAAATCAAAAGAGAAGAATGAACCTGAAGGGCATTCCACAAGTGCGTAAAAAAATATTTATATATTTGCTTGCTACAAAAGTAGGTTACTTAAAATATTCTATTGTACGTGAACAATCAAATCAAAAATACAAAAGTGCAATGGTGTGTAGGTGCTTCCAACTAGAGATGAAACCAATAGGTGTAATATAAATGTATTCCCTAGCACTTAAAAATACAGACAAATAGATTTAAAAAAAAAAAATACTACACCAGATGAATGCACACATAAATACTTAAGAATGTAGATAAAATACATTTGCATATGGCTCTATATAAAAGGCTCCAGGGTGCCTTAGAAAAGCTAACACGACATCCTTGAAGGAGAATGGCAGGAGACTTCCATAAGGTATATACATAAACTGTATTCAATAGTAAAAGTAAAGGGACAAATGCGCACTGACAAAATATATAAAAACACATTTCAACTCCTCCTGGAGTCTTCCTCAGTTCTGTGGTGGCCTTTCCGTGATCCAAATATATACAGTCTTAATCATGATTCAAGCCGGCACAACTGCACCTAATCCTTTTTCCAGTGTAACACATATGCGTTATAGAGCCGCATCCAGAAAACGTTTTATCACATGATGCTGTCACAGTTCCTGGTTCATAATGCCAGGAGAGTGAGGGCAGATAGTAAAGAATTTTATCTTGAGTAAGGCAAATAGTCCTCCTAAAATGACAATACAAACTTCATATAAATAAATAAAAATTGTGACCACAGTACAACCCAAACCTACATAAAAAAGGATTAAATAAAAACAACATCCCAAAAGACAAGCATAGTTAATGTGACCATGAGTATATCGATATACGCAATGGTTTATGCAATAATCGTGATGAGGCTAAACTTAAAGAAACAGTATATAAAAATATTTTATTATGAAAGAATAGGAAATATATATATTTTTTACACTAGTAAAAAAATACAAAATATACATATCAAAATGAGATGTAAAAAATATATAAAACCCATTTTAATTATTTATTTTAAAAACAAATTGATTAATTCAAAATCTAAGTATAGCCCTTTGGGGGCTAGAGGATCTAGAGTAAAAATCAATTTGCTTAAAATTTTACATAATTCTTTAAAGTTGTTTACAGGAGAGAAAAAGGAAACCTAGTATGAATAATAATTCTGTGCCCTTTAAATCAGGTACTTTTTCTCCGAGTTGGAAACAGGCTGAGACTGGTAAAAAAAAAATATATATTCATCCTACATTTTCATTTGAACATCCTAAAAGATTTAAAACTCTACCTATGAAATCTCCAGGAAATTTTGATCATGGTTTGGATTTGTCTTTGCCCTCTGGTTCTTCATCTTTTCTAGACCGGAACCCTTCTCTGGCCCACAGAACCTCTCTAAAAAGGGTGTGGGAATGGGGAGAAGCGGAATCCGAGCCGGGCGTCCTCTTAGAGCGGAGAAAGAGGGGAAATACGAACCCATAGGAGTGTTTAATTTAGCAAACAAGACCCTTACCAAAGAATAAGTTAGTGTTCTAAATAGGGGCTTGTGGCGAACTAGCCATCAACAGCTTGCTAGCCTTCTGCCCCAGGATTATGGGCCTGCTAAAATACTATTAAAAGACATTGGTTTGTGGGATTCCCTTGGACTGTTCGGGAACCGAACCAACACACGAACTGCGGACCACCTCTGAGCTTATTGACTCTTGTTAATCTCTCCAGACACTACAATCAGTGTGGGTCCTAATTGTGCAGCTGGGTGGTCGCCATTCGTATGCACATTGGCGGCCATCTTGTTGGCAGCCATCTTGTTCGCGAGAATGCAGGCAGTGGTGTTTGTGCGTTGACCGTGTGGAACTAAAATTAGACACTGAAACTACCGAACACCGCTGAACTTTGATGAACGCCTGCTGCTTCCCCACATATATCAGAAGAGCGCCATTCAGAACGTTTGTTCGTATGAACCATACGAACAAATGCTACCAATCAGCCAGAGTGTGCGTTAGGTATTTCGTTCAAATGGAACTCCCGAAGTTGACCGGCCAAAAGCACAAAATGCCCTGGAACTGTTTTGGGCATAGGACAATGTGTGTGGCCGGTCAGAACTTTCACACGGTGGCGTTTGACTCTGTTTGTGGGATCTGAGCGCTCTTTGGATATGTTGGGCGCTCAGATCCAGGCTATCCGGGGATGTATAGAAAATATTTTTATGGTTTTTCATATTTGTTACTGTTTTTGCTCACAATGACAATGCATTTTGTGGACATATTGTGGGTGTGTTAATGGGTGTGCTTTGGGGAGGGTCTACTGTACCAGATTCTGTATAAATGTGAGCCATTTGGCTGGGAATAAACAGTTCTTCTTCACCTTTCACTAAGCTTCAGCTCGTGTTTGGTTGATACTGCGGTTACTTTAGCAATAACCATAATCACTATTCAGCAGCTATAATCACTCTGGAGCTATCACAACTAGGAAGGAGCGACCACAGGCAGTAGAAACCCATCTTCAGGAGTGTATAGCACCACAGGGCTTAAAATTTGTTCCCATATGTTTTAATGATACTTTTAAGACGTGGATTGATCTTCATAAATTCATCCACCCTCAAGATACACAGCCCAGTACTTTTATCCATATGAAACTTAAAAAATAAGCCCAAATTCTTTCCCAAAAATGAAATAAGTGGGGCTATAAAATTATTTGAGTCTTTGGTTATTGATGAGATTTTAAAAATCACGCCCAAAACTAGAGGGAATAAGAATGTCAATTGAAATTATCCCCATAGGAAGGCCCTAGATGAACTAAAAAAATTTGATAGTTTGGTCATAACACCGGCGAATAAACGGAGAGCAGTTGTAATAAAAAATAAAGTAAACTATATCAGTGAAATTTATAGACAGTTAGAAGACCCAGTCACTAAAAGAAATTAGACAAAGATCAATCTAAAGATTTTTTTAATTATTATAAATTTTTTATAGACAAAGGTAAACATTTTGATATGTTTAGTTCTGATGAGTATCAATATTTAAATGTATCTATTTTTAATGCTCCTGTTTTTAATATCCTTCCCAAGATCCTAAGATCCCTCCCGGGAGACCGATAGTAGCCAGGGTGGATTTTCTAGATAAGTTGCTTGTCCGAATACATTGATAGCCTACTAAACCCTCTTGTTGTGTCTCAACCCACTTACCTCAAAGACTCCACCCAACTTATTCAAGAGTTATTGGAGGTCCTCTGGGGGGAAGATTGTTCCCTGATAACCTGTGATGTTGGTAGCCTCTACACCATTATTTCCCACCAGTTAGGTTGTGAGGCAGTGGGACATTTTCTCCAACAGAGCAGTTTCTCGTATACTCAAATTCATTTTATTTTGGAGGCTACCAGATGTATTTTATGTCATTATTATTTATGGTTAATGGATTACTATTTTTGGCAATTAGTCGGTACCACGATTGGGACTAGGTTTGCACCAAGCTATGCAAATCTTTTTATGTACCACTGAGAGGAATCTTTTCTTTCAGGTGACCTTAGATGTATGGGGATCTGGTCCACTATCGCAGATACATTGACAATATATTTTTTATTTGGAAAGGTATATTTTGGAAAACTATCTCTTGATAGTTTTTAAATATTTGTAAATCAAAACCAGAGGAATATTGTTGTTACTAGCGAGTGTAGTAGTACCACGGTCCATTTGTTTATATTTGGAATTGTATATTAAGGATTGTGGCATTAGGACTTTTCTTTAAAAAGGTCAATGTGAACAGCTTTATAGGAACTAATAGCTGTCACTATGGACTTTAGTTACACAACATTACCAAGGGTAAATTTGCCCACCCAGAATCCTTTGCAGTTGTAACATCGCTGCAGATTTGGTATTTCTGTTTGAAAAGCAAGTCTTATGGCTTGACTGGTGTGCAGATTTTTTTGTTTAATATTGTATTAACTATCCACAGACTTCAGGTGGAAGGGGTTTTCAATTACACTTTTCCCCCACCAAAACCTATTTGGGTTTTTCTTCCCAAGCACTACCAAGCCTCAATAAGCAAACCAGTAACCAACCTCATGCTGACGAGTTGCATTAACAACGAAACAGCTGTCCATGAGTAGTTCACTGGTTTTGCATCTTTTCCTAAATTGTGTTTCAAGTTGTTGTATACAGCAAACACAGATTAAAAGGAATCCATGTTTAAAATGGAATGAGGCAAAAATGTGATTCTTTGTTAAACTAATTTGCATATATCCACCCATAATCCTTTGCGGTTGTAACATCGCCGCAGATTTGGGATTTCTGTGGGAAAAGCAAGTCTTATGGCTTGACTGGTGTGCAGATTTTTTGTTGACCGTATAAACTATATATATATATATAACACAGAACCTTCCTGCACTCACGCTTAAAAGTCCCTTTAGAGGTCGGGTGCTAGCATGCCATGGCTAGTATTATCCATTTGTCCAAAGTATGCAGCAGCACTCAAAGGAATACGTGTCCAAAATGTATTGATACAAAAATGTAAAAGACGATCAACGTTTCAGTCCTGCATAGAGGACTTTCATCAGGATCAAACACAAACATAATAGACACTTTCATTACATATATACACAATATTATCAGCTAAATTGACTTACCCCCAGGTGAAAAAAATATCTGACCGGCGTTCCCAGTGCGCATGTGCGAGCAAGCTCCGCCCCCTTAGTGACGTCACCGCATGATGACGTATAGATTGTCTCCATGGCAACGCGTGTAACTATAATATCGCCATCGAGACAAAATAGACAGAAAGGAAAGCAAGCCGTAAAAAATAAATAGTATGCTGGATCAAAGCCATAATGCAGTGATCGAGTGGACAAATAGAATAGAAGAGTCATATGTAACAATGACATAAGTGTTAAAATATGAATAGTGAGGTGAATCACTAACAATATTATTTTAGGCATATAAGTGATGCACATTTAAAGAGACAATATAGAAGATCTGTGCTTAATCACCATTGATATCAATGGCAATATTCTTCTCAACCATAACTATAAAAGTGAACTGTGCTGATAGTGCTGATGAAGTGCTAATAGTGATTAATATCAAGTACAAAGGAAAAAGTGCAAAAAGTGCCAACATGCTTGAAGTTTAACAGTCAGTCTCTAGCCCTAAACAAATTATGGCTGTATATAGCAGCCCAAATGCATAAAGAGTATTAAAATATGCCACAAAATATGTATACCACTATACAAACATACATCTAACAAACACATACAGAGTACATATACTAAAAAATCCTGGACATACTGATGCCATCAAAGAGATATTGTACTATCAAATATATAGTGGCCAATAGGCTATACTTCTCTTATACTGAGTAATATATATGAAGGTTAACATCCTCCAAAAAGAGTGGCTTTATACCATCCTATTAAACATATTATGTTAATCTCTAGGGCAGTGTATCATATGACCGGGATTAATAAACCTAAAATATTTCAAGGAGGAGCATATTACATAACTGTATCAAATATAAATCTAAAGCGCACATAGAATGCAATGCAGAGAAAAAAGTCAATCTCAAAGAATACTTATATAAAGGAATGAAGGGAGATAGTCTCATTTAAGTCCTTTGGGGACACAGTATCCAGCTCATAAATCCAGAACGTCTCTCTGTTTAATAGTGTCTTGCCTCGATCTCCCGCTCGTCTCGATATAGGTACATGGTCGATGGCTACAAACTTTAAGGAGGCTAATGGATGTTTCTCTTCAAGAAAATGTTTGGCTACCGGTTTATCGGATGTCCCATCCCTGTATGCCAGCCGAATGATGGAGCGATGTCTTCTGATCCTCTCACACAGTGCCGTTTCCGTTTTTCCAATGTATACAAGGCCACATGAGCTTGTATACAACATGTGTGGTTTTGCAAGTAATTGTGCTTCTTATAGAATATTTTTTATTGGTGTGTGGATGTGTGAATGTTTTTGATGGTGTCATGTGGCCACACGTTACACAGCCTAGACAGCGTACACTACCACGGTTCAACGTTGTAGTTTTTCCGTGTAGCTTGATATAGGATCTGTGTGAACCAGGAGATCTTTTAAATTTCTATTCCTCTTGAAGCAGATCAGGGGTTGTTCTTGGAAAACTTTAGGGAGAGTGTCATCTGCAGCCAATATACTCCAGTTCTTTCTAATAGCAGAAGAGATTTGTTTGGTTGACTGATGAAAGGTTGTAAGGAAAACCATTCTTTGGGTTGCCGCTGCCTCCCTCTGTGCTCGAGGAGTCCTAGCTTCCTCAAGAGCCTTATCAAGCGTAGAGTGCTGGTACCCACGTTCCAAGAACCTTCCCGTCATCTCTAACAGTTGTCTCTCTTGAACATCTTCTTTTGAGTTGTTTCTGATAACTCTAAGATATTGGGCTTTTGGAAGAGATGTCTTCAGTGCTATAGGGTGAGCACTCTGTGCGTGTACCAATGTGTTATGGTCTGAAGCCTTCGTATAGAGACTGTAAAATAAATGTTGGACTTTTATTCCTTTGAGTGCTGCTGCATACTTTGGACAAGTATATATATATATATATATATATATATATATATATATATATATATATATATATATACACAGTATCTCACAAAAGTTAGTACATCCCTCACATTTTTGTAAATATTTTATCTTTTCATGTGATCAAGTGACAACACTGAAGAAATGAAATTTTGCTACAATGTAAAGTAGTAGGTGTACAGCCTGTATAACAGTGTAAATCTGCTTTCCCCTCAAAATAACTCAACACACAGCCATTAATGTCTAAACCGTTGGCAACAAAAGTGAGTTAACCTAAGGGGTAGAGTTGAGCGGACACCTGGATGTTTGGGTTCGCCGGGTTTAACCGAACATCGGCAAAAAGTTTGAGTTCGGCCTCGAACTTGACCTGAACTTGACCCCGAACCCGAACCCCATTGAAGTCAAAGGGGACCTGAACTTTTGGGCACTAAAATGGCTCTAAAAAAGTCAGTGAAAGTGCTAGAGGGTTGCAAAAGGAAGTAAAATGGGGGTAAGAGTAGAACAATTGGGGTAGCCCCCAAAATATTGGGACATATAAAAAAAGAAAACAAAGAATAAGTGCACTTGAGTATAATAATGGCTGGGTGAGGCCGGTATGAATGTCTATTCTGCACAAGGTACAGACAAGTATGGTGGGATCCATGCCTGGTTCATTTTAATAAACATTAGCTTGTCCACGTTGGCTGTGGACAGGTGGCTGCGCTTGTCTGTGATAACGCCCCCTGCCGTGCTAAACACGCGTTCAGACAATACACTGGCTGCAGGGCAGGCCAGCACCTCCAAGGCATAAAGGGCAAGCTCAGGCCATGTGCCCAATTTGGAGACCCATAAGTTGAATGGGGCAGACCCATTAGTCAGTACATGTAGGCGTGTGCACACGTACTGTTCCACCATGTTGCTGAAATGCTGCCACCTGTTAAGACGTTCCATATCAGCTGGTGGTGCTGGTTGTTGTGGCATGCTGACAAAGCTTTTCCACATTTCGGCCATGCTAATCCTGCCTTCTGAGGTGCTGGTGGTGCCCCAGCTGCGTTGGCGACCTCTTCCGCCTAGTGCTTCCACTGAACCCTCCGTGTCAGTTAGGAATGTTAGAGAAAGTGCAGGTAGTCGAGCGCTGATTAAAATAGAGATAGATGAGAATAGGGTAAAAAATAGGAACCTAACAACCTATACAATATAAAACAAATTAATTAATAAACCCTTCTCTTCTAATAAATCATAGGTCTATGACCTTACTAACACACTGAAGATTAATATTTTTTTTTTTTAAATTACATTTTTTTAAATTAATTAATCAATATCCAAACATATATAAAAAGTAAACTTCCATGTGTCCCAAATAATATGCCTATAAAATCACTAATATAAGCCATAAAAAAGTCCAGACCTTATTTGAAATACTCGGCGTCCCGAGTCAGCAAAATTGTAATGCTGAAAAATATCAAACATTAGTCCTCTTTGAAGTAAAGATGATGGCTGATAGCGATGGGAGTCAAACCCCTCCAGACGCGTTTCTCCGCTTCGGCGGCTTTCTCAATGGATGTGGTCTGTCTCTTAGTGCTCATTTATACAATATCTGCTGGCTTTCTTTTGATCGCGGCAAATTAAGAATCAGCAGTGTGTGTTGCAAAATCCAACTATTCTCTATGTAACTAAACAACCATATTGTATCAAACTCAGAAACTCTATTAATAAAATTACTACTTATGGATTTTTAATTAATCTTCAGTGTGTTAGTAAGTGTTATGGTTACTCCCAGGCTAGCTGGAAGCTGGACCGCTTGGATAATCTGGATCCCAGTGTAGAGAGTGAGGAGAACCGCTGCAGCTAGTAGTCCATACGAATCCTGTAAATGTAGAACAATCCCACTAGCTATTATACAGCTAGGATACTCTTTCCCCCACAAAACGAGTCGAGGCTGCGATTTGAAGGTCAAACAAGAACTGGCTTTAATGGCACACAGGGATCGATATTAATGCAAAATCTCAGGTCCAGGGAAAGCCCCCTCTGGACCTTTACATAGACCTGGACCTGATTTGATACAGGAATGTTACAAGGGATCAACCAATCAGAATATAATGCATCGTTTGAATTTGTTACCGCCCAGCTTGGAGATAATGAATCCAACGGTTTTGACAATACAATTATCTCCAAGCGCCTAAATACCACGTTTTTATTACACACACAAAACAGGTTAAAAATATATAACTTCCACATTTTTAGTTAGATTTCGGGACTTCTACCATTCATTCTATAGCCCCGGTCTGGATGTAATAGTTCACCGAAGAGCGCCTCAAACCCACAAACCATATGCTTAGTTTATTCGTTATAAAGTCCGTTCGCATATTTGGTCCCTGAGCCTGAGATGGCGGCCATGTTTTTGAGTGTTTCATTAGGCAGCGGAACCTCGGCATCAAACTCGTGGAACGAGTACCGGCCATAGTTGTGCACGAATCCCCGCTCTCTGGCTGGATGTTTCAGCTGTTCGGGAGACGAATGTAGACCGCCGTGAAGGGGGTACTTAACCTGCGGTTAACCGCAACATTCCACATTCTAATTGAGGCCACACGCCAGGCTGTAGGTGGTCCCCGTTCTTGACCCTTTCGGTAGTTAGATTATAGGGAGATAAGGCACAAACGGGAATGCCCGGAGGCCGTCAATTAACCTGTGGTTAACCGCAAACCGCAACGCTCTGGGCGATCAAGTGACAACACGCTCCTCCAGTATGGTGGTCGGCCGTTAGGTAGTAAGAAAGGTGACCGGGGTTAAGTGGCGGCACACGCCAGGGACCGGGTGGTCCGTTGTTCGTTTCACGAATCATGCACGTAATCATTTCGTGAGTACAGTATAAAATGCAAGTACCAAAGCCACATATAATTAAGAACATCATAATGTTAGTCTGTAACGGTTTTGTAACAGTAAGGTCATAGACCTATGATTTATTAGAAGAGAAGGGTTTATTAATTAATTTGTCAGTTGGGAATGCCCTCAGCAGCGCGTCTACCAGCGCGCGCTTGTAGTCGCGCATCTTCCGATCATGCTCCAGTGAAGGAATTAAGGACGGTACATTGTCCTTGTAACGGGGATTCAGCAGGGTGGCCACCCAGTAATCAGCACAAGTTAGAATGTGGGCAACATGGCAGTCGTTGCGTAGGCACTTTGGTGACTCTAGATAACCTCAGGCTGATCGCACGTCTCCGTGACGGCGACGACGCATTCGGATGTCTGCCCTATAAACTTTCGATGGTACTTTCTGCGCCTACCACGGTGACCACGGGTAACGGGGAATCAGGGTTCAATTCTGGAGAGAGAGCCTGAGAAACGGCTACCACATCCAAGGAAGGCAACAGACGCGCAAATTACCCACTCCCGACGCGGGGAGGTAGTGATGAAAAATAACAATACAGGACTCTTTCGAGGCCCTGTAATTGTAATTAGTACATTTTAAATCCTTTAACAAAGATCTATTGGAGGGCAAGTCTGGTGCAGAGCGATTGACCCGTGCGTTCTGTTGCTGAAACTCCACTATTGCCTGCTGCTGCTTGCAGTCTCTCCAGCATGTGCAAGGCACCTTGTGGGCACGTTACATATGAGGCGGTGAGCGTGAAGGCTGAAGTTATGCTGCAGCGCAGACAGACGAGCAGCAGCAGGGTGAGAACGCCGAAAGCGCGCACAGACAGCCTGCATTTTCTGCAGCAGCTCTGGTATATCTGGGTAGTTTTTCAGGAATTTCTGCAACACCAAATTCAGCACATGCACCAGGCAAGGGATGTGCGGCAAACCGGCTAGGCCCAGAGCTGCTGCGAGATTTCGCCCATTATCGCACACCACCAGGCCAGGCTTGAGACTCACTGCCAACAACCACT